>NC_061510.1:159458886-159519083 GCF_022539505.1 Lolium rigidum | reverse complement strand
AAGCAAACTCCCGAAGTATAAACGGTGCGGTAACTCACATATGAACATATTGTAAGCATTATAAGACTTTACATCGTCTCCTTGTTGTTCCAAACACCTTAACGAGAAAATGTCTAGACTCTAGAGATCAATCATGCAAACCAAATTTTAACAAGCTCTATGTAGTTCTTCATTAATAGGTACAAGAAGTACATGATGCAGAGCTTAAACATGATCTATATGAGCACAACAATTGCCAAGTATCAATTTATTCAAGACATTATACCAATCACCACATGTAGGCATTTTACTGTTTCCAACCATATAACAATGAGCAGGCAGTTTCAGCTTCTTTTGCCATGAACATTAAGAATAAAGCTAAGAACATATGTGTTCATATTTCGAAGCGGCGGAGCGTGTATCTCTCCCACACAAGGAATGCTAGGATCCGATTTTATTCAAAACAAAAACAAAAACAAAAACAAACAGGCGCTCCAAGTAAAGCGCATAAAGATGTGACGAAATAAAAATATAGTTTCACTAGAGGTGACACGATGAGTCGTCGATGAAGGATGCCTTGGGCATCCCCCAGCTTAGATGCTTGAGTCTTCTTAAAATATGCGGGGATAGATACCGGGGGGCATCCCCAAGCTTAGACTTTTCACTCTTCTTGATCATATTGTATCATCCTCCTCTCTTGACCCTTGAAAACTTCCTCCACACCAAACTCAAAACAATCTCATTAGAGGGTTAGTGCATAATCAAAGAAAATTCACATATTCGGAGGTGACATAATCATTCTTAACACGTACGGATATTGCACAAGCTTCTTGAAAGTTAATGGAACAAAGAAATCCATCAAACATAGCAAAACGGGCAATGCGAAATAAAAGACAGAATACGTCAAAACATAACGATCCGTAAAGACGAAATTTTGTGAGGCACCAGACTTTCCGAGATGAAAATGCCCAAATTGAATGAAAGTTGCGCATCATAGCAATAACCATCTCGACGAGATCTCAGCCGAACTATTCGGCACCCCATTGTAACCCATTATCATTATAATCAAGAACAGACATGCAGGACGTAAGGGTTTTACCTCAACGAGGGCCTCGAACCTGGGTAAATCGCTCTCCCCGCTTGTCTGTGAACCGATGTCTCGTGTCAGCTTGCAGGATTCCGTCAACCCTAAGCCCCTATCGGAGGGCATTGGCGAGGAGTACCCTCGACACCCTTGTAATTGGTCCAATCCGAACTTCATTGGACTTGAGCTTCACAGCAGGTTCATCTTCATTTATCGATGACGGAGGTAGTGGTGTAGTAGGGATGTCCTCATCAATATATCAATGAACGAAGTAGTTCAACCTTCGCCATGAACATTAAGAATAAAGCTAAGAACATATGTGTTCATACGAAACAGCGGAGCGTGTCTCTCTCCCAAACAAAGAATGCTAGGATCCAATTTTATTCAAACACAAACAAAAATAAAAACAAACAGACGCTCCAAGTAAAGCACATAAGATGTGACGGAATAAAAATATAGTTTCACTAGAGGTGACCTGATAAGTTGTCGATGAAGAAGGGATGCCTTGGGCATCCCCAAGCTTAGATGCTTGACTCTTCTTAAAATATGCAGGGATGAACCACGGGGGCATCCCCAAGTTTAGACTTTTCACTCTTCTTGATCATATTGTATCATCCTCCTCTCTTGACCCTTGAAAACTTCCTCCACACCAAACTCGAAACAATCTCATTAGAGGGTTAGTGCATAATTGAAAATTCATATATTCAGAGGTGAAATAATCATTCTTAACACTTCTGGACATTGCACAAAGCTACTGAAAGCTAATGGAAGAAAGAAATCCATCAAACATAGCAAAACAGGCAATGCGAAATAAAAATCAGAATCTGTCAAAACAGAACAGTCCGTAAAGACGAATTTTTTAGGGGCACTTAACTTGCTCAGATGAAAATGCTCAAATTTAATGAAAGTTGCGTACATATCTGAGGATCATGCACGTAAATTGGCAGATTTTTCTAAATTTTCTACAGCAGGGGCGGCTCAATTTCGTGACAGCAAGAAATCTGTTCCTACGCAGTAATCCAAATCTAGTATTGACTTCACTATCAAAGACTTTACTTGGCACAACAACGCAATAAAATAAAGATAAGGAGAGGTTGCTACAGTAGTAACAACTTCCAAGACTCGAATATAAAACAAAAAGTGCAGAAGTAAAATAATGGGTTGTCTCCCATAAGCGCTTTTCTTTAACGCCTTTCAGCTAGGCGCAGAAAGTGCGAATCAAGTATTGTCGAGAGATGAAGCATTGACATTCTTACCAGGGGCGTTGCACCTACCTTTCTTACTCTTATTCTTACTCTTTGGTTTAGGGAATATGTGCCCGCATCCAGGTATCGAGGAATTTAGAGTGCCTTTCCCCACATCTATGATTGCTCCCAAGAGTTTCAGCACGGATCTTCCAAGTGTGATTTGTCCTGTCCCTACACATTCAATAACGAGATAATCTGTGGATACCGTTCTTCCAAGAAGGGTTGTGAATACTCCTTCAGCTATTCCTTAGGAATTATAACAGAGTTATCGGTAAGAGTTATTCCTTCTCCACCTTCCGTAGGTCCCCAAAGTGTCAAAGATTCATAAATACTTTCAGGCATAAGGCAAAATTCAGTCATAATATCACAACGGGCATTAATTTTTTTACCATCAATAGTAACTTTAATAGTAGGGTCCCACATTGAAGGTTCGTAGTTTATTGGAACATAATCAAAATGCTCACGAATCCGACCATACCCTTCTTTTAAGCAAGATACACTTGTCTCAAGAGTGTTCAATCTATTATAAATACTAACAAGAGATGGATCAAAATTATTAGCGGAGCTAGATGATGTAACCAATTTTTTTATGGCGTTAAAAGCTTGATCCCCATCACAGTGAAGGAAATCTCCTCCCACTACAGCATCTAAGGCATATCTATAGCGAAGAATAAGCCCAAAATAAAAGTTACTAACAAGCAAACTTAGGGTCATTTTAGGTTCAGTTTTACTATAAGAATCAAAAATTCTAGACCAAGCTTCTTTAAAACTCTCTTCACCACCTTGTTTAAAAGTGAAGATCGATTCCTCGAGTGATAGAGTAACAACTACAGGACTAGTCATGATAATAAAATAAAGTAAATGCAAGTAACTAATTTTTTTTGTGTTTTTAATATGGAGAACAAGACAGTAAATAAAGTAAAACTAGCAACTAATTTTTTTGTGTTTTTGATATAAAGAGCAAACAAAGCAGTAAATACAATAAAGTAAAGCAAGACAAAAACAAAGTAAAGAGAGTGGATGTGGGAGACTCCCCTTGCAGCGTGTCTTGATCTCCCCGGCAACGGCGCCAGAAAAAATGCTTGATGGCGCGTGAGACACACGTCCGTTGGGAACCCCAAGAGGAAGGTGTGATGCGTACAGCAGCAAGTTTTCCTCAGTAAGAAACCAAGGTTATCGAACCAGTAGGAGTCAAGGAACACGTGAAGGTTGTTGGTGGCGGAGTGTAGTACGGCGCAACACCAGGGATTCCGGCGCCAACGTGGAACCTGCACAACACAATCAAAGTACTTTGCCCCAACGTAACAGTGAGGTTGTCAATCTCACCGGCTTGCTGTAAACAAAGGATTAGATGTATAGTGTGGATGATGATGCTTGTTTGCGAAGAACAATAAGGAACAATTGCAGTAGATTGTATTTCAGATGTAAAGAATGGACCGGGGTCCACAGTTCACTAGTGGTGTCTCTCCAATAAGATAAATAGCATGTTGGGTGAACAAATTACAGTTGGGCAATTGACAAATAAAGAAGGCATAACAATGCACATACATATATCATGATGAGTACTATGAGATTTAATCAGGGCATTACGACAAAGTACATAGACCGCTATCCAGCATGCATCTATGCCTAAAAAGTCCACTTTCAGATTATCATCCGAACCCCCTCTAGTATTAAGTTGCAAACAACAGACAATTGCATTAAGTATGGTGCGTAATGTAATCAACACAAATATCCTTAGACAAAGCGTTGATGTTTTATCCCTAGTGGCAACAACACATCCACAACCATAGAACTTTCTGTCACTGTCCCAGATTCAATGGAGGCATGAACCCACTATCGAGCATAAATACTCCCTGTTGGAGTCACAAGTATCAACTTGGCCAGAGCCTCTACTAGCAACGGAGAGCATGCAAGAACATAAACAACATATATGATAGATTGATAATCAACTTGACATAGTATTCAATATTCATCGGATCCCAACAAACACAACATGTAGCATTACAAATAGATGATCTTGATCATGATAGGCAGCTCACAAGATCTAACATGATAGCACAATGAGGAGAAGACAACCATCTAGCTACTGCTATGGACCCATAGTCTAGGGGTGAACTACTCACACATCGATCCGGAGGCGATCATGGTGATGAAGAGACCTCCGGGAGATGATTCCCCTCTCCGACAGGGTGCCGGAGGTGATCTCCTGAATCCCCCGAGATGGGATTGGCGGCGGCGGCGTCTCTGGAAGGTTTTCCGTATCGTGGCTCTCGGTACTGGGGTTTTCGCGACGAAGGCTTTAAGTAGGCGGAAGGGTAGGTTTAGGGGCGACGCGAGGGCCCCACACGCGAGGGCCGCGCGGCCAAGGCCTGGGCCACGACGCCCTGTTGTGTCGGCGCCTCGTCGCCCCACTTCGTTTCCCTTTCGGTGTTCTGTAAGCTTCGTGGAAAAATAAGACACTGGGCGTTGATTTCGTCCAATTCCGAGAATATTTCCTTTGTAGGATTTCTGAAACCAAAAACAGCGAGAAACAAAGCAATCGGCTCTTTGGCATCTCGTCAATAGGTTAGTGCCGGAAAATGCATAATAATGACATATAATGTGTATAAAACATGTGAGTATCATCATAAAAGTAGCATGGAACATAAGAAATTATAGATACGTTTGAGACGTATCAGTCACTTTAGGAGGGATTGTCCTAACCGCAAGGTCATGATTGTTAATGAGGACAATGAGTATGAGACTGGAGATGATGTTGATCCAAATGCTCCAAAAGAAGATGATTATGACAGTGATGGTGTAGATGCTTATCCGTCTGAAGCTCGCACTATAGTTGTGTCTCAGCGTGCTCTTAATGTGTTGCCTAGTGCATCTACTCAGCGCTGCAATTTGTTCCAAACTAAGGCTTTAGTTGGTCCTGACAAGGCTTGCAAGGTCATTATTGATGGCAGGAGTTGCCGCAATTTAGCAAGCAAGGAGTTGTGTACCAAGATGAAGTTGAAGTATCTACCGCACCCGCATCCATACTATATTCAGTGGTTGAGCCACAATGGTGAGATGAAGGTAAACCACATGGTGCGTGTTGAATTTGCGATTGGACCGTATAAGGATTCCACTGATTTTGACGTGGTTCCTATGACGGTGTGTCACCTACTATTGGGTCGGCCTTGGCTCTATGACCGTTCTGTGCAACACAATGGCCGTGCCAATACATATCACTTGGAGTTCAAGGGCAAGAAAATCAACCTACAACCTATGTCACCACAACAAAGTGTCAATGAATCTCGTCAGAAAGTTGAAGTAAACTTGGAGGATGCTCCTTTAGATAGGCGAGAGAATTGTAATGTCGTGAGTGATGTAACGAAAAGTGAGAGAGTGAATTCCTTAGTCTCATTAGCCACCAAAGAAGACATGAGAGGATTTAGTGAGGATCCTATAGCCATGCCTCTTGTGCTCTTGTACAGGGGTACGGTTTTGGTTTCTAACGACATGAGCCCTCTTCCTCTTGGTGTTTCTAATGTTTTATAGGAATACGGTGACGTGTTTCCGGAAGAGGTACCCGCAGGAATACCACCGTTGTGAGGTATTGAGCATCAAATCGACTTGATTCCCGGAGCTTCGCTGCCCAATAGGGCACCATATAGAACGAATCCCGAAGAGACGAAGGAGATACAGAAGCAAGTACAAGCGCTACTCGACAAAGGTTATATCCGCATAAGCCTTAGTCCTTGTGTTGTTCCTGTTATTCTAGTTCCTAAGAAAGATGGTACATGGCGTATGTGCGTACATTGTAGAGCGATAAACAACATTACTATTCGATATCGTCATCCTATTCCCCGTTTAGAGGATATGCTAGATGAATTGAGTGGTGCTGCTGTTTTCTCTAAAATTGATTTGCGTAGTGGTTATCATCAAATTAGGATGAAAGAAGGGGATGAACGGAAAACAACCTTTAAAACAAAATTTGGTTTATATGAGTGGTTAGTAATGCCTTTTGGGTTAACTAATGCACCTAGCACTTTTATGAGACTGATGAACCATGTTTTGCGTGATTTTATTGGCAAGTTTGTGGTTGTGTACTTTGATGACATATTAATCTACAGCCGCAATGAATCCGATCATACTATACATATTCGACATGTTTTGCAAGTGTTGCGTGATAATAAACTCTATGGTAATCTTGAGAAGTGCACATTTTGCAAAGATAAGATCATATTTCTGGGTTATGTTGTCTCTAAGCATGGAGTAGAAGTAGATGTGTCTAAAATTGAAGCTATTTTGGCCTACTCCCATGAATGTGAGTCAAGTAAGAAGTTTTCATGGTCTAGCTGGGTTTTATCGCTGTTTTGTGCCCAATTTTTCTACTATTGCTGCACCTTTGAATGAATTGACTAAAAAGGGTGTTGCTTTTGAGTGGGGCGTTGCCCAAGATCATGCTTTTGATGAACTGAAACGATTGTTAACTTCTGCACCGTTGCTTGCACTTCCCGATTTCAATAAGCAATTTGAGATTGAATGTGATGCTAGTGGTATTGGAATTGGTGGTGTGTTGATGCAAGAGGGTCGCCCAATTGCATATTTTTCCGAGAAACTTTCTGGTGCTAAGTTGAACTATCCTATATATGATAAATAATTGTATGTTTTAATTAGAGTTCTTGAGGTTTGACAACATTACTTGTGGCCAAAAGAATTTATCATACATTCTGATCATGAAGCTTTAAATTACCTGAAAGCTCAATCTACTTTGCATAAGCGTCTTGCTAAGTGGGTCGAGTTCATTGAGTCTTTTCCATACATTATTAAGCATAAGAAGGAAAAAGATAATATTGTTGCTGATGCTCTATCTAGGAAGAATATGCTATTAACTCAACTTGATGTTAAAATTCCTGGATTAGAAGTACTATGTGATTTGTATGCTACTGATCATGATTTTGCTGAACCATATTGCTTGTGTGCTATTGGTAAAGCATGGGAAAAATATCACATACATGATGGGTTCTTGTTTAGAGCCAACAAACTATGTGTTCCAGATTCGTCTGTGCGTTTGCTCTTATTGCAGGAATCACATGCTGGAGGTTTGATGGGTCACTTTGGGCGTGAGAAAACGCTACTCATGCTAGCTGACCACTTTTATTGGCCAAAGATGAGGCGAGATGTGGACAGGTATGTGAAGAGGTGCATTACTTGCAATAAGTCCAAGTCCAAGTGAAGCCTCACGGTTTGTATACTCCTTTACCGGCACCTACTACACCTTGGGAGGATATAAGTATGGATTTTGTGTTGGGTTTGACGCGTACTAAGAGAGGCCATGATTCTATATTTATGGTAGTGGACAGATTTTCTAAGATGTCACACTTTATTGCCTGCCACAAGAGCGACGATGCGTCGCATATTGCTAACCTGTTTTTCAGGGAGATTGTACGCCTACATGGAGTCCCGAAGACTATTGTTTCTGATCATGATGTGAAGTTCATGAGCTACTTCTGGAAGACACTTTGGGGAAAGCTGGGGACAAAGCTACTTTTCAGTACAACTTGTCATCCCCAAACTGATGGTCAAACTGAGGTTGTGAATCGAACCTTGTCACAACTGTTGAGATCCATGATCAAGAAGAACCTGAATGAGTGAGAAGAGTGTTTGCCACATGTGGAGTTTGCTTACAACAGGGCGGTACATTCTACCACAGAGTTGTGTCCTTTTGAGGTGGTGTATGGTTTCAAACCCATTACTCCACTTGACTTCTTGCCTTTGCCCATACATGAGAGAGTTAATATGGAGGCATCCAAGAGGGCAGATTTTGTACGGAAGATACATGTGAAGACTAAAGAGTTGATAGAAAAGAAAGGCAAGAGCAATGCTGCCAGGATGAATAAGAAGCGCAAGGAGATGTTGTTCAAGCCTGGTGATATGGTATGGGTACATTTTCGCAAGGATAGGTTCCCGAAGCTGCGGAAGTCCAAGTTGCTTCCTCGTGGTGATGGTCCTTACAAAGTGCTTGCCAAGATCAATGATAATGCATACTCGATAGATCTTCCACTTGATGAGTTTGGTGTCAGTAATTCTTTCAATGTTGCCGATTTGACAGCATATGATGGACAAGACCTTGGAGCGTCGAGGTCGACACCTTTTGAAGGGAGGGGGAGATGATGAGGACATCCCTACCACACTACTACCTCCGTCATTACCAAATGAAGATGAAGCTGCTGTGAAGCTCAAGTCCAATGAAGTTCGGATTGGACCTATTACAAGGGCTCGTGCGAAGCTACTTAAACAACAGGTGATCTTGTTCCTAAACCATACTTTGATTGATGAGAACTTTATACTGCCTAAGTCCTGTTACTTATGTATAATCAGGTATGAAGAGGAGACAAGCATCACACGAGGAGGAGAGGAGCAACTCGACGTGAAGATGGACGTGAAGCTGGACATGGAGATACCACATGGACGCGCGAGGGAGGAGCGGGAGGCATGCGCGAGAGGAGAAGCCAAAGTCCAAGCCGGTCCAGCACCCGGTCAGACCAGCCGCCACGCCGGCACGCCCGGTCCCTGGCCCGGTCCAACCGGGCGGTACGCCGAATCCGGCCCGGCGCCAACCGGACAACCAGCTGATGCCAACCGGGCGGGTTACTGCGCGACACGTCCCACGCCCGGTCAGCACCCGGTCCCTGGCCCGGTTTGAACCGGCCAGCCCGGTCCCAGGCCCGGTCGACCGGCCCCCAGACCGGCCGTGTCCGAGTCTGCCTCGACCAGATCTATTATGGGTCAGTTATTTTCGTACTTTTTCGACCTGAGATCGTCCCGGACGCCTATATAAGTGCCCAGGACGCCCCCAAAGTTGCTTTAGACCACGTTTACGATAAACCCTAGTTCTTAGTTGTTTGCTCTGCAAAAACTATTGAATCCCCTACATCATATTGCTTGATATTGGTGTAGATCTGAAAGTCTTGTGTAATCTGCTGTTCCATTGGGAATTAGAAGGTTGCAACTTACCGCTTCGTGGTCGGCGGCTACGTGCGCAAGTGTGTGGAGTTGCGAATATCTTGCAGGGTTGAGAGCTGTTGCATTGGCGACATGGACCAATCGAGAGATCTCGTTGCGTCATACAAGTTATCATCCACTTCATCATCCGTGATTCTCCGCTGTGTTCATCCCATGATCATCATCACCACCGTTGCTTACTGAGAAGATCGGGCCACCCCTTATCATGAACCCAACGTCTTCAAGTCGATGAATTTTTGACAACATGGCCTTACGGTTTGGCTCGGAGAAACGGCGTAAATGTTGTCGAATGAGTGTGGCTCTTGGACCAAGATTAAGTGTGTGCTCGGCAAGTTCCCTGGGTACTCCTGGCATGTCAGCTGGACACCATGCGAAGATTTCCCAGCGCTCGCGGAGGAACTCGACGAGCACGCTTTCCTATGCGCTATCCAGGTTGGCCGCGATGGATGTCGTCTTCTTGGGATCTGTCGGGTGAACTTGTACTTCTTTGGAATCTTTAGAGGTGTCGAAATCTTGCTATTGCAAGGATCTAACTCCATCTGGCAACCATCGTGGTTGGTTGTGAACTTGGTCGCCTCGTACTCCGCTTTCACTTCAAATGAATCGGAAAGCCTGTGAAAATCCCTGTCACAATTATCTGACAGGGCGAAACTTCCCTTAACCGTTACCAGGCTCTTAGGTCCAGGAATCCTCCACAATAGATACGTGTAGTGTGGTACTACCATGAATCTAGAATACGCGGGTCGTCCCAAGAGGGCATGATATTGTGACGGCCAGTCTATGACCTCAAACTCGAGCTTCTCTTTTCTGAAGTTTTCTACTATTCTAAAATGTACGTCGAGTGCTATCTTGCCCAAGGGATAAGTTGGTTTTTCGGATGTTGTTGCGTGAAAATGTGTGTCCGTCGACGTCAGATTGGCTATCGAGATGTTCATCTTTCGCAATGTATCCACATAAATAAGGTTTATACTGCTTTCTCCGTTGTTGAATATTTGAGAGACATCATATCCTTCGATAACTGTTGGTAACACCATTGTTGAATGTCCCGGCCGTGGCACCTGGGGTGGGTGGTCCTCTATGTTGAATCCTATTGGTTGACCTGATCTCGATGGCATCCTCATCATCATCATCGACAGATTGGATCTGTTTACCTCCTACCATCGCGTTGCTTGCCAACAAACCAATGAGATATAGTTGGCCTCGACGATAGAGATAGAGACACAATTTTACTTCTTCAAGACCATCAAACCAATGAGCTCTCAAGTAAGTGACATTAACCGGAGGTAGACCTCCTATTAATCTTGTCGATGCCCAATCCGAATCCGTGAATCCACGTAAGGAGAAATCAATGTCCTTTGTATACCAAAGTCCGAAGTTTGGCGTGTCTACTTGACCATCATGATGTGGCTTTCCTTTGGAGCCGTGCCTACACACCACCACTAAGCATAATATCCAAACAGAAGGCATTTCTCCTATAAATGTTCAAAGACTACTCGGCCAACCAGGCCATCTGAGAGGGGCACATTGATCTGGGTCGTCCAATCCCGTAGGCACAGTAACTTCTCAGCCCCACTTTTCACAGCAGCCGTTGGATGCTGTGATTCCTTTTTACACGTATGGGTTCTCTGAATGAGTCAATGACAGGTAGGACCAAGCTCTTGCGGGGCCGGCAGACAGAGGCAGCGACGCTGCTCGTTTTGGGTCGCTTTCTTTCATGTCCCCACGCGGAGCAGTAAAACCTAGATCGCGTGGGGCACACACCCAATCAGCCGCCTCCCTCCCCTGCCCAATCCCCCGCACGAGCCCTCTCCTCCCCAATCCCCACATCTCCTCCTCCCCCGACGGATGTGGCCAGCGGCAGCTCGTGGAGCTCCGTGTTGGTCAGCCGCAGCAGGAGGAGCTCGTGGAGGCGAGCAGCAGCAGGTCGCGCGCCGCGGTGGCGGGCCAGAGGAGGCGCGGCGGCGCCGAGGGTGATGGCGGCGCACCGTCCGCCTAGGGTTTCTGACTACCGGAGCTTCAGGTGGAGGACGATGGCGCCACCACCTCTCCTTGCTGCCGGTTGAGCAGCCGCACTCGTCCGCAGGTAGCCCTCCTGGCCTATCCCTCCCTATCTCCTCCTCTTCTCTCTCCGTGCTCCACTTTCTCTAAGATCCTGGACCAGAGCTCCTCCTATTTTGTGCCTGCATGATCTAGGATTTTCTCCCCTCTTGAACTGTGTTGATGCCATTGTTTGCAAATTCGTGTTATTGTTGCGTGTGCTTCCAGCCTGTGTGCAGGTTGAGATGGTAACTCCCCCTCCCCATATTTACTTGTTCAACTTTTTTGGTATATAGGTTGTCTGATATTGTGTGGAACTGGAGCTCTTGTTATCTGAGATTCTCTCTGGAACTGATTTGGGTATTGGCATGGAAATCACTTCTCCATGTTTAGGTTCGCATGGTCAATTTTTCATGCACACTTATTTCTGAAACTCGCTAATTAACACACCATGTTGGGGCTGAGCTTTTGTGATGATTTCATAAGGGGTCCAAATAGTTATTCTTCAGTTTTAGAAGTTTTAGATTGTTTTATTCTTAGGATTTCTCTATGAACTTTTCCTCTTTGTAAAGATTCTGATCGTGCTGGGGCTTGATGCAGGTGGTTCAGATGATTAATGGGTTTTTCTTTGTATGCATAGAAGGAAAAGGATATAGGACATGCTCTGGCCTTATAGAAATAGAATCTCTGGTATCCAACCAAGGTATTTTACCTATCCCGTATCCATATCATCGATATTTGGAGTGGTTGCTTGCGCTTGTCGGGGCAATGAAGAAATGGTCGAAATATTTGGATCGTGCGAGGAAGAAATGGTTAGAAAATAATGGACCGCGGTGGATGATTTTCAGAGCAACCTCACCTGATGGACAGTGGTGTCTTGCCGAGTAACAAGCAAAAGTTACGAGCTCGTGTTGTTATTGGAGATCAGCGTCTGCCACGACGACGCTCGTTTCGGTGTGTGGTGGCAGGTCTGCTCGGTAGATAATTTTTTGGCGGCCAATATAGAAATACTAATTCATAATTAGACAACCATTTAATTTTTAGTGTCCAAGAATTACGGAAATAAACCGGCATATCTAAATACAGATTTTCCGAGTCCTTTGATTCTTTGCTTCTTGTCAAGATCAATTTGGTTTTGTAGTGTGATTATTTTTATTAGTACTGTGGGCAGGAGCACAAAGAGGATCGGTGGATCACTCCTCCTTCGTATATGTTCTATTTAATGCACGGAATCCAAAATATATTACCCTGCCATGGCCGAGTACTCTTTCCTTGTTTCGATTAACCGCATTTTAGGCCGCAACAATTGATGGATGGCGAAGGCCGCAGCAGCTCGACTCCTCTTCTCTCTCCCGCCAAGAAGCACCGGAGAGCTGGGGAGGTTCCAGACCTTCACGCAGGTACTAACCTCCTAAGCAATGTCGTCAGCTTAGATACATTGAGAGTTAGAGAGGGTTAAGTAAATTTTGTATTGGGTCGTTCATGTAGGTAAATGCTTTTTTTGGTTCATTGGTGCGCTGAATGGGTTTTAATCATTTTTTTGGATCGTTTGTGTAGGTAAATTGGTGGCAATTAGCAGCAATGGACAAGGACATCAGCTGTGTGCGTCCATTCTACTTCTCCCCCCTTCAAGAAATTTCAGGAATTGCAGAGAGATTGGAGCTAGGTCACGCTCATGTGCTCTAGATCCGCATATATATATTTGGATGTGTATTGACTATTTCTAAATTTTCTCGGTGATATTCTCCATAAATGCATTCATTAAAACTGTCGATGTTGATGATGGTTCGCTACTGTTTTTCAGCTTTGGCATGGAGTTGAGCAAAAGAATAGTCACAGGAATTTGGGTCTTCTAACTTGCGCCTAGGGTTTCGGTGTACGTAAGATTCTTACCAATGGTGATAACATGCAACATGTGAGTTCATATTTTCCGTGGCTTGTACAAGCAATCACATCTTCCACACCGATATTTCCCCGTCTCTTGTATCTTGTATTCTGTTGTCTCCACACACTAATTTTGCTTGAATATATATCTCCTCTCTTCAGGCTACAGGCAGGAAATACAGTGGACGGTTGCTGCTGGAGCTTGGCGTGAGTTCTTGCGATGTCATGGTGAGGTGATTAATAGTATACATGCATTTTTTTCTCCTTCACTAATCCTTTGTTGTTTTATAAGTGTGACATACTGCTTACTTCTACCTCTAGCAGGATCATGTAATTACCATCAAGAATGCTGCCATTCGCTGATTGCAACTAAATGTACAGATGAAAGGTCCTTTTGTTTTAATGCTATTGATGCATCGCAAGTTGGTGAAACTGATTTGTCTAGGTGGATGCAAAATTAGGTGAGTTTATCCTGAGGCAATGCTATATGAAAAAAATCTCTACTTTCCATAATGACTTTTAGCGCTTTGCATATTGTGTAGTTTGTTTCTGTTATACATTGGGAAAATATCCAGTCCTTTGAACCTAGTTCAAAATTTCTCATAATAAATCCCAGTGGAAAATTAATATACTTTGAGTTCAGACAGTCACGTAACAAATTAATATGCTCATTGTAGTAATTTTTTTGGCAGGATTGAGTTTTACCCATGCTGTTCTCGTTGCTCCTGTCAAGGTTTGCTTCTGCTTGCCTGTGTAAAGTGTATGCTTTCCTGTGTCACACCAGAAGCGGGATTTTTTCTTGTTTGACTTTGTGTTCTTGACCTCGGACCATGAGGTAAAAGAGTGATACCCTTTATTACTGTTGATAGTCAGTTGTAAAGCATTTTGGGAAAGATTTTTAACTCCATAAACAGAGACTGATAGTCACTTAATGCCAAAGCATTATGTGTACATTGGCATGTTAGTCATTCAGTTACCTTTAAACAAGATCCGTTCTTGAGCATGAGTAAAGTTATAATAATGAAAACGAAACTCGAGTTGCTAGAATCCATCGTATTGTCTGCATGCAAGTATATCAAGTCCATTGTATGAACGGTCAATTGATGTTATATCATTATTTAAAAAAAATCGTGTGACACTTTCAGTTACCTTCAATATTGTTCTCCATCGTATTTTACTGCATGCAGGTATAAGCTCCATTGCATGGTGGGTTATCTCAAAACGATCATGTGGAAGAGTATCTGGTGATCGGTTGTAGAAACTACTACACAATTTTCTAGAAGTAAAGCTACCAGTACTCCCTTGATTATCAGGTGCAGAAACAATATGATATTTTTGCATTTGAATGACTACTATTTATGTTAACATAAAATATGAGAGATGTATACATCAGTTTTATATCTTGCTTGCATTGTCTACATTCTTAATCTTTGACTTTAGAATTGATTTATGCAATTTCATGACTTGCTATAAATGGTAGGAAGGGTTTCAAGCAGAACAATCAACTTAATGATGAGGTCCCGTTGATTTTTACTTTGGCTTCTCTTTTTGTACAATACTTGCAGTTGCTATTTGGACCATGGTGGAGTCAGCGCCCTTGCTGCAGCCTACGGCTCTCCCCTTGCCCCTTTGTCGAAGCAATAGGAAAGGACAAGGCCACCAACCCATGATGATGCACTCACAGCTGCCCAGGTCTGCACTTCACCCTCTTCTATTTCTTTCATGCCATGGATACAATTTTTCTTCGTGTCTCAAGGCTACTCTCATACACCATCTCTTGATTTAGGCCTCCCTGATCCTCCCTCGCATGTCCTTATACTGCCATCAGTGGCACCACTCGAGATCAATGCCATGAGGTTCAGATCTTTTCTTGCTTGGATGCTTGCCATGTTAGGGATTGGTCATTTCTCTTACAGGTCTTTTAACTGTTTAATAATTGTGTCCTTAATCACGAGTTTGGCTTTAGAATTAGAACTTGCATACATGTTTTTTTGTGGTGACAAAGTTCATTTGATGTTTATTGATTCTGAAACAAATAATTGGAAATTATGTCTTGATGACTATTTGCAGTACTCTGTTTTAGTTATCAGACACATTATATTGGAGTGGCCTGGCAGCAATAGCTTAGTCCATTGCTCATCTTAGCTCAAACTAAAATCGATTGTGCTGGCTAGAATGTAAAATATGTACTATTAATCACCTAAGGTGAGGGAAGCATATGTTGCTTTACCTGCAACTTAAGCATGGGCGGTACCTCTGCTTGTACCTTAGAGATTCATCCAACTGAATTGTCTGCGTTTGTGTCATTTTCATGACCATCAAATTCAACCCATCCTTTATTAGATTCTTTTCTTCGATACTTTCCTGGAACCATTTAGGTTATCTACCATGTGCTTCCAGATCAAATTTCTACACTAGCTGCCATCATCGATGTTTCTGACGCTGTGAATACCACTGAATCCATTTGGTATGCTTAGTTATCTGGTTAGTTGGATCAAATACAATATCATCTATTAATCCTTTACAATATCCTCCAGTCACATGAAAAAAATCATAATTGTTTCCGTCAGAGCCAAGGTCAACTGGATCCATGCGTTTTTCGTTCATGTTTGTTTGGATGCCTCCAAGAGATAAGGTGTCAGATCGTTTTATTTAGATTTTGTGCTGGTACTATGTTGAGTTCTTGTCTATTGCTTTGTGGGATACAACGCCTCGGCTAATAAGGGCAGGACGGGTGGGATTCGGGGCAGGGCCGACCAAATCGTGTGGCGGGTCGCGGATTTCGCACGAGCGACGACAACCTTGAGCGTGGGCACAGAGGCCATGGCGAGCGGCGTGGAAAAGCTCGATCTCGAGCGGCACTACGGGGGAGAAGAGAGAGGAAAACTGCAAACGCCTGCGGGAGGAGCAACAGCGCGGCCGGCCGGGAACAATTCAATTGATTGCAATTTTGTTACTGCACAACGCCCGTCTGTCAAAAACTGCCCCTTCTTTCTCTTCTGATCTCGTGTTTACAATCGTCTTGCTTGGCATCTTTTTACGTTTCCCTCATCTATATTTCTGATTTGGTTATAAATCTTGCAGATGGATGCTACTAATTAGGGAGTAGGTTTATATACGTTTGAAGGTTGCGACTCACAAAACAATTCGGTGGTAAGCTTCGTAATTTTATTTAGAGAACAACAATAATAGTTATGCCATCATATTGGCGTACCAACTTGGAGACAATTTTTGTTGGCTGAAATTCTGCGGTGAGTTATTTTGTTTCGGAGATGTAGCAGTGTAAAATAAAGTATATGGACATCTGAATTCGCGGACTTTGGGTAGTGCCACTTCAGATAGTTGGAGACCTCATGATTTGTGTTGTGCACCCATCCATGATTAAAAAAATCTGGTCTATAATTATGTGGCGTACAATATCCTAAAATAGTATTGCAATCGGTCTATTTTGAGCTGCAAAGATCTCGATATGGTGCTTAAAATTAAAATAGTTTTGAGTTATTTCTTTTCTACTCTATGATATTTAGGCCAGTATATAGATGCTTGGCACATTTTTTTAGTTCAACGGTTATCTGTCATAGGATTGCAGCCTTAATATTACTTAATTCTTTTGAGAGAAACTCACCATGACTAGCCTCTGAAATTTGTTACTGTGTGTGCTTCTCATCCACTATATCAAGGAAAACTTTGCTGAAGAAATTGTTGTCTACTTGTAGTGTTCTTAAGACCGCAATGTTTTTGTCTTTATCACGTACTTCCTCTCTCGGGTTTTTGATAGTTGGATAAAATATGGGTTAAAGCATTGTTAGTAGAAGGAAAGAAGCACAACGTCAAGTCGCGAGAGATATCTTGAAGAAACCAGGCCGAGTAAGTTAGTGTTGTGTTGCATATTTGTACTTGATTGTCCAGTTTTGTTCTCACGGTTATAATCTTATATGAAGTATATTATGGCAACCAAGAGTTCCATTTAAAATTTGTATTATTCATGTTTTGTTGCGTGTATGAGGGCGGTGGGCTAACTCACCACGTGGCGTTGCTTTTGGGTGCAAAGCAGATGAAAAATCAAGATTGGTCTACGGTTAATCCACTTTTTGCAAGGTCTGTGCAGTTTCTTTTTTGCAAGTTGTGTTTGATCTTGGTTCTAATACATTCGTGTCTGATAAGCCATGGGTTTCGTGCTCTGGTCAGATCGGTAATTGGTTAGCCATGGAAGTTTCCATGCTCATTGACCATTTATTCAGTTCTGAAGTTTGTGGGTGAATTGATGTTAGAGCTACAATGGTTAGATGGTATTTTTATTTTTACTCAACAACCTTTTTGTTAGTGCATTGCTCATCTGGTTATTGATACAAGGGGGAAAACCAGAGCTAAAGTGAATTTAGAAACCATGGAGGTGCGGTCTCATGCTGTCGCGGTCTCATGATGTCGAGAGCATGTTTGGTGCATATGTACACACCCTGTGGCATTGGCACCTTGTTGTTCATGCAAATCACCAGGAATCTTAGAGATTGGATGGTACCTGTGGTATAGGGAATAGTTCATGCAAATCACTAGGAAAATGAATAAATGTTGTGATACATTTCAGCTACAGTTGGTCTTATTTGAGTTAGTTTTAAGTTCATTTTGATTTCAAAAAAAAGTTTTAAGTTCATTTTGCATGCTAATATTCTTGCTGGTGGTACATGTTTGGTGTTGGTTAATTCACAAAGGAATCAAAAAGCAAAAGGCGCATGAATAAAAGAACATGGAGGCATATTTCATAGTGGCTGATTTGTGCTTGAGTGCATCTTTGTTAGTTCATCTATATTAATCATTTCCCTGAGCCACTGGTGTGGCAATTGTAATGTAGAAAATAATTAGTATCACTATTAACTGGAGTTGTTTGCAAATTCTACAGATATATCATCATATGTCACAATGAATTTAGTTTACGAGCAAGTTTTATGAATATTTTTTGCTGATTGGTCTTCTCCTTTTTCTTTTCCTGCAGGTGGATTTGGACCTTCGAAAGGAAACAGTGGAAAAATTTAGCCAATGCTGCAATGCTGGGATTTCTAGATATCATGTAGTGGATGAGTGTCAGCTAGGGAGGCAATCTTGTGGGTTCATGATTTTTTTTATCCAAACTGAGCAAGGCCAACACGGCATCAAGTTCATAGCTACATTCAGGGCTGCAAAGTTTTGGTTATTTGTTCAGTTGCCAGTCTTCAGCAATGTTTACTCTAAGTTGGTAGTCTTGACAAATACTAATAGGCATATACCCATCACTCTTAACTGTGCTCACATGTTTTTTAGGCTAAGAGGTAGCAACTAAGAAATTTGTCCCGTGCTTGTGTGACAGTCTGGTAATATACTCTTTCTATATATATTATGTGTTGCCTCTATTAATTCTAGAACAATCATGACACAGGTTATATTCATTTGGTCTACCAAATTGGCGAGAGCAGTACCTCGCTTCTTGATACGTCTCCGACGTATCGATAATTTCTTATGTTCCATGCCACATTATTGATGATATCTACATGTTTCATGCACACTTTATGTCATATTCGTGCATTTTCTGGAACTAACCTATTAACAAGATGCCGAAGAGCCACTTGCTGTTTTCTGCTGTTTTTGGTTTCAAAAATCCTAGTAACGAAATATTCTCGGAATTGGACGAAATCAAAGCCCAGGGTCCTATTTTGCCACGAAGCTTCCGGAAGACCGAAGAGGAGTCGAAGTGGGGCCACGAGGCGCCGCCACCATAGGGCGGCGCGGCCCAGCCCCTGGCCGCGCCGACCTATGGTGTGGGGCCCTTGTGTGGTCCCCCACGTTGCCCTTCCGCCTACTTAAAGCCTCCGTCGCGAAACCCCTGAGACGAAGAACCACGATACGGAAAACCTTCCAGAGACGCCGCCGCCAATCCCATCTCGGGGGATTCTGGAGATCTCCTCCGGCACCCTGCCGGAGAGGGGATTCATCTCCCGGAGGACTCTTCACCGCCATGGTCGCCTCCGGAGTGATGAGTGAGTAGTTCACCCCTGGACTATGGGTCCATAGCGGTAGCTAGATGGTTGTCTTCTCCTCATTGTGCTTCATTGTTGGATCTTGTGAGCTGCCTAACATGATCAAGATCATCTATCCGTAATACTATATGTTGTGTTTGTCGGGATCCGATGGATAGAGAATACCATGTTATGTTAATTATCAAGTTATTACCTATGTGTTGTTTATGATCTTGCATGCTCTCCGTTATTAGTAGAGGCTCTGGCCAAGTTTTTGCTCTTAACTCCAAGAGGGAGTATTTATGCTCGATAGTGGGTTCATGCCTACATTGATACCTGGGAGAGTGACAGAAAGTTCTAAGGTTGTGTTGTGCTGTTGCCACTAGGGATAAAACATTGATGCTATGTCTAAGGATGTAGTTGTTGATTACATTACGCACCATACTTAATGCAATTGTCTGTTGCTTTGCAACTTAATACTCGAAGGGGTTCGGATGATAACATGAAGGTGGACTTTTTAGGCATAGATGCAGTTGGATGGCGGTCTATGTACTTTGTCGTAATGCCCAATTAAATCTCATTGTACTTATCATGACATGTATGTGCATTGTTATGCCCTCTCTATTTGTCAATTGCCCGACTGTAATTTGTTCACCCAACATGCTCTTATCTTATGGGAGAGACACCTCTAGTGAACTGTGGACCCCGGTCCATTCTTTTATACTGAAATACAAATCTGCTGCAATACTTGTTTTTACTCGTTTTCTCTGCAAACAATCATCTTCCACACAATACGGTTAATCCTTTGTTACAGACAAGCCGGTGAGATTGACAACCTCACTGTTTCGTTGGGACAAAGTACTTTGGTTGTGTTGTGCAGGTTCCACGTTGGCGCCGGAATCCCCGGTGTTGCGCCGCACTACATCCCGCCGCCATCAACCTTCAACGTGCTTCTTGGCTCCTCCTGGTTCGATAAACCTTGGTTTCTTTCTGAGGGAAAACTTGCTGCTGTGCGCATCATACCTTCCTCTTGGGGTTCCCAACGAACGTGTGAATTACACGCCATCACTTCTCAATAAATGAGTTTTCTATACACAAAGCCTTTTAGGACGCATCTCTATTTTATTTGTGCAGCTTGATCACAAGACTTAACTTTTCTTTTTTAAGACTTAACTAAACTGACATGTAACAATGTATATATCATGTAGATGTATATAAATGTTAGAGATAGCCAACACCATGGGATTGTGTGGTTGGATTATAAGGAAACCGAATACCAAGCTACTCACAGGTGTCGACCAATTTTATCTTTCAAGTAGTATTTGAATCTTTGAATAATGGTTTTAGATTCTAGCAGATATATGAATGCCTAATGTTTTTTTAATAAGTCAACCATGCTTACTACCCACTTGAAGTGACCCACTCCAGGATATGGCCATCTCGATTTGTTGACATCCACCGAAATATGCATCAACAATCCATCCTAAAGGACACTGACCTATTTAATTTGGTGGTGTAGATGGGTTCAGTTTGCACCATCCATCCTTCTGAGTTTCAAGGCCTCGCGTTCAGCTTTTGGGGTAGATCTTTGTTAGGTTTTGGTTGCCATGCGATTATCTTGCGCCACATGATGTGTCAATGTACCAAGTATATGGTGGAATCAGAGGTGAAGCAGCTGCCACTTCTTGCTTCTTCTTGCCACACAACTTGTGGCCTTGAGGGGTGGGGAACTTGTTTGTGAAGAGCCAGTCAATTTAGGCAGTGGAGTTATTTAACCCCCTTGTTTCTAACGTAGTTTAGTTTTGGCATAAAATGATTTTATGCACTGATTTGGTTGTTGTACAAGTAGTATGAAAGAAAGTTTAGGTCGTTTTACTGCGGTAATGCATCTATGTTGCCAAGTTAGTCTGAATATACTCTGATCTTTGACACTAAGTAGTATTTTGTTAGAATACAGTGTTCTTCCTAAGGTAGTCAAATAGGCTGGTAAGAATATTTTTCTTGTTTCATCCCTTACATATTAGCAACACTTTTAACTGATGGTTGATACCAATTAGCAAAACAATGTACGTATAGAAAACTTTCTTTAGTCATTAGCTCTATGTATTCACCTCTGCCTCCTTTCTTGTCATCTGTAGTAGAGAAAGTTCGACTAAAATTGAATCAAACACATAATACAGATGCATTATCTGAAAATTTGATACACACGCACTAGAGGTGTTATTTGTTGCAGCTAGATGTAAGTCTGTGAATACAATGTTGCCATTATTCTTCAAATTATAGTAGACATCTATATTTTATCGTCGATGCATGACATAATCTTGCTTCGTACTACAATTTATTTTTTGGCAAGCAGGACACTACTGAAGGGAAATGATGAGGGATCTGGTGGTATTGGGATTTGGACTGCCCCTTTAAGCACGGTTGGCCGCATCGTCCGCTCCTCCTGGAGACACCACAGTGCTACACAGCCACAAAACGCTCCACTTTTTTTTATGCTGAAGTTCGCCTCTTCATCGCCACCCACCAGCAAGTCCATCCTCCCACACCTGTAACAGTTGTTTTCCCAGTAAGTTAGTATTGTCTGCTCTTTGTCAGCGATCTCTAGCTCAACATTCCTCTGGCAACACATAAGCTCCAGCAGAATCGCCCAATGCTATACGCATCGACTTTGGAAGTGATCCCTATGTTATTGAACCACTCCGGGGCAACGTATCCTCGTGTGCCCCGAATGCCGGTGTTTTTCTGTGTCTGATTGGCTCGAAGAAGCTTCGCCAGGCCATAGTACGCAATCTTCGCCATGAGGTTGTCGTCGAGAAGGATGTTCTGTGTGCTACACTCGTGCAAGTAGAGCAGTCCTCTTGCAAGTCTGACTTGGACAAGGAGGCTCCAATATGGCTGAGTTTCACTGAGGAGAAATTCGTTCAATGAGCCATTTGACAGGAATTCGTACACTAGCAGTCTGTCAGTTCCCTCATTGCAGAACCCAAGCAGCCTGTCCAGTTTCTTGTGAAACGTCTGCCCGATGGTTTGCACTTCCACCATGAACTCCTTCTCGGTCTCTTTCTGAAGCTTTTCAATTTTCTTGATGGCAATGTTGGTTGCGTGGTCATCTTGCAGCTGGCCTTTTTACACTATACCAGAGGCACTGTGCCTAGAATTTCACGGAAATCGATGGTTTCCTTCTCCAGCTCATTCAAAGTGAAAATATTAGGTGCAATAAGGAACTACCTGATGACTGGAGTTTCTTCTTGGAGTTGAAACCACAGTAAATGACAAAGAGAAGAATGGAGGTTAGGGGAATGTTGACCAATACAGAACTTCCAAGAAACAAGGAACTCCCAAGAATCCAATCCTTCTCATCATTCCATTTCCTACTGCCTATGCTGAGTTGGGACTCTGTAGCTATTGTCAAGCTTTGGATACATGCTTTTATACTCCCCCCGTTCCTAAAAAAGATTCGCAACTTTTTCTAGATACGAATGAATTTATAGCTAAAACATTTCTATACATACCTCTATATTTAGACAAAGTTGGGAAGCTTTTTTTAGGAAGTAGGGAGTATATTGTTGTAGGAGAAGTGATTACCAGTTTTGGGAGTGCTAGGTTGGTGCTATCTGCCACTACGAATCTTTGTTGTATGCATATTGTAGCATGGACATTGTGGAACCTGATTTCATCTACATTAGGCTGCTTATAGAATTATCTATTGAGATTTTGGTTTTCAATGGTTTGTATTGTAACATGTCAGTTTACCTTGGGATTGGCAATGTGCTTGGTTTTAGTTTACTTTTAAATTATATTTCAGTTTTGGGCATGTTTTCCTTATTATAATAACTACACAAAATTCTTTAGAATTTGGTTATATGGTTTATTGAAGCCCTGAGAGGAATAGACTTTGCATCTTCTCTTTATGATTAGTTTGCTCTTAATCTTTCTGTACTATTCTCACATGAACATTGATAATACGACAGTTAATCTAACTTTCTACATAATAATTTTGCAGCTCGAACGAGAGATGGGGCTGCTGGAGGCAGTCAAGTACTCTGTTTTACTTCAGTTCGGTGTGCCAGTCTGACCACCTATAGAAGTATCAAATTTTCTCTGCTCACTTTCGGTTTCATGATTGTGTTGTAATACACACATTCGTTATTGCCGATCCAGTCCATAGAGGTTTACCGGTTCAAAAGTCATATGTTTGTGTCATGTTGACTGCATGCCGTGGGTTCTGAATTCTGATGATCGTGTTCCCCCTTTTGTATCTGATCTGTATAGTTAGATATAACAATACCTTATACTCCAACATTCAATGGACTAAAAAAGCCATCACCAAGAGCTTCATATGATTCTGGATCAACCAATTTGATCGAATGCACCAACAAATCAAACAAATTCAAGAATTTGGATTTATGATGGAGTAATTTTTATCCTAATTTCATCTTATTGATTTGGTTTTGTAAACCAAAAAACTTATTATTATTTACCCACTCGGTTTTCATCGCTGTTATACACAATGTAAATCGGCGGGAATTTGACGGGGTCGTGCGCCAAGGCGTACTGAAGCTCCCAACTGGCTTTTAGATTTCGCCTCTAACATTTTGTTAATATTTGCCTCTGATCTGGCTTATGATTCATGAGCTCTTGCCATCTAATTGGTTCAGTTGTGTTATTTGATTTAATCTCCTGTGAATAAGTATCCAAAATTATTTATTTGTACTCGTGCTATGTTTTTGCTTATTTTAATTGCCTATGATTTACTCGTGCCATTCCTGTTGTTATGGTTTGTAAATGTGGTCTTAATGAAAAGACCATTTTATCTGCGGGTTTGGTATAAACCATAAGCGAACCCAGAAATTTTTTGAAGCCTGGGCAAATAGGCTTAGTGTGCTAATTTTGTATCAAATACATGTAAAATAGGGACGAAAATAAGCCTGTCGGCCGGCCGGAAGCCTGGGCGGGCGCCCGGGCTGGAGGGATGCTAGATCCGCCTATGGTATAAACGGATACTTCTCGATTGTCCTCTTTTTGGTAGTTGGCCTTTTGTAATTTCTAGGTATAACTTTCAGAGAACAAGCAATCATATGAGCTTGCTTCCCTGAATGTCCATATATTTGGTAGTTAGGCTTAAATATTATCGCCTTGGAGCTGGCGATGGTCGCCGCCTCAACTATCTTCCGCTCCCCTCTTTGAGTCACTCATCAATATATTGGTGCTTTGTAGGTCAAACCCTATCTTACTATCTCTCCCTCTCCCTCTATAAATCTTCGGATGCTTTATGTAGAACAATGGTACATCACATAGTTATCAGATCTTCTATCCACTAAAACCCATACAACATGATGAATGGAAGCTATCTGATAATCATAGAATTAGTTCTGCTAACCATGTATGTTGTTGTTCCTTTTGTTTTACGTCCTCGAAACATTTTTTGGTGCTACTGGATTTTACAGTTGAAATTCCTGTTTTAGCTCCAATTGTCTGTTTCTACTTGATTGTGAACTCCAACCGGATGGTTCTTGCTTGGCCTGTGAAGAATCCGCTTATTGTGTATTTCCTTACTTTTTCTTCAAAACACACCATTGTTGATTTCCTTTACATATCTTTATTGTTCCTATCTCGTCATTTGTATATCCATCATGTTTAGTTAAAGGATATTCTTCTCCTTTTATCGTGCCATGTTTTAGTCTACAACATTGTCTCGCCACAAACAATTGGGTACAATCATATTTAGAGAGGACATTTAAATAAACCCTTCTTATTCGAAGTCGGTTTATACAATTTACGATGCAATGCTATTAATTTGTTTGTCTCTCTTATTTTACTTATTCACGATGCGTATAACTCAATATTTAATTTGTTATTTTAATATCCAGGTGCTAATGTGGATATACATTTCATTCCAAAAACTCAGAGGGCTGATTCAATTCCAAACATGCAGTCAATTATTGCTGCTTTAGATGGGGTAAGGCCCTGAACATTGCCTATATTATTCGTTCTCCCTCCCACATTTAAATTTCCTTAGATCGTGTCATGAAAATTGCATTCAAGAAATTGTTCTCAGCGGAGCATCTTGAAATGTTTATAGGAAATGGTGGCTCATGGAGATCTGGGTGTTGAACTTCCAGTTGAGGAAGTACCTTTACTACAGGGGAGACTAAAAAACACAACATATATAATTTTGGGCGGCAAGAAAATGCTCATCCCTTTTATAAACCCCTTTCTTGTTAATATGCCTTAAATGTAACCAAGCGTTTAGTATTGTTGGTAATCATATTTTTTGAAGATAGATTGTTGTAAAATAAAACACACACGAGGCTGATTTTCTCACAGTTTTTCTTTTTGTCCAGTAACATTATGGTGATTAGATCTGATACTTCTTTGGCACATTAAATATTTGTTTTCTCTCCATGATCTCTAAAATTGCTTACAGGTTCTTTCTTTGGTTGCTTTATAAAAAATTATTGTTTTGCACACACCCTATGTAGTATGAAATGATTATTAGCTACCATTTTTTATTAATTGCAGTCTGTCTACCAGTGGACTGCAAAGCAATAGCAAAGCATATTGGCCTTAAGTAGGTTTATCTAAACATACAATGCATGATGGTTATTTATTTTACTGCAGGTTTTGCAAATATACGTGTGTATGGCATATTGGCCTTTCTTAGGAGTTGCTTTCTGAATTTGCTCGCTGCTCTATGGATCTATTATTTCAAGAAGTGATGTTATACAGTGACTTGCACCATCTTTGACCTTTTAACCGCTTGATTTGAATTTTTAAATGGAGTCAAATCGTGTCCCTCCATCTTAACATGCCACCCATTTATCATGTTGCGTGTAATTTAAGAGGGCATGAGTGCATGACATGTGCATTCCTGATTACAGGGTGTTGTAAAGAATATCATCCCAGCCATGCAAATATTTCTGCTGCTTTTGCATTGGAAGCTTTAAAGCTCGTCTCTGGCTGCAGCAGAAGTGTCTCAAATTATCTCACGGTGAGTTTCGCTGCATCATGCCTTCGTAAACTATGCATGGTTATGTAAGTATTCTAAGTAAACAATGATATTTTCATTTATGTTTCAATAAAAAATTGGGTTTAATCTTTAGTTATATACAACTCACCCTCTGTAGCTAATAGTCATGGGCGCGTGTAAGTTGAACTCACCCTCTTATAGGCGATGCAAGTATTTTCGTATGCACACTTCTCTTCCTTTTGTATGTCTTTATTCCTAATTCTCCTTTTTTTTGTTTTTTTTCACTGGTATACTCGGCTTGTTTTAGCCACCGTTAATTGATTCTAATTATGCTGGCCATTTTTGTGTGTACCAGCTGCCTCTAGAAGCCGCATAGAGTCGGTTCGGGTGTATTTACCTGTAGTATGTATGGCAGTTGCAGCAGCTTGCCAATTAGTACCCACCAAAGGTAATTTATCTTTTCATCTTTGAGGTCCTACTGGTTGTCGCAAAGGCCGACATTGTGAAATCGTTGTCTTGTGCCGAGGTAAAACTTCTTGTGCACCATGAGACTATGCAAGGTCCTCCATTCTAATGAGAAATTTGATATCGCAAGAGCCAACAATATTCTGAATTTGAGTGTTCTAGAATAGATCAATAGTAAGTCTCAAAAGAGTGAAATTGGTTAGAGTACAGGTACAGTTGAAAATTAGATAAACCTGAAAAAAAAATGTAAATGTGAGTGTATCTGAAAACTGAAAAGCCAAGTTTTGGAATTAGATATACTAACATATAGGAAATAATATTACTGTGTTAGCTTTTGGCTAAGCCAAAAAAGATTATATGGCGCTATCATCTCTATACAAAGATGTTGACAACCAATAATGCGTAGTTCTACTTTTTCTTTTGCAGTTTTGGCGGTCCATCTTCTCCGAGCAAAGCATAGGCCACAGATCCGTTGCTCTGCTCTAATTTTGTAGCAGCCTGACAGTTGGCGAGAGAACGGTTCGGGACGGGGCTACCTTACCGGAGATCTTGAGGGTTTGGAGTTAGAATGCCCAAATCCTAATTTTCTGTTTAACCCCCTTGCCTTATTTATATGTATTTTATAGCTTAGACAACATCAGAGTAGAACTAATCATATTATTGCAACATGAGTTATTTACTATGCTGCGACTTTTTGATTCTATCATCTGTGTTGTATGACAGTGTACTGCTATTGGTGATTTTGTGATCAACTTCATGTGCAACCAAAGTATCAGTTGTCTATTTACTGTTGATTTATTTGCGTTTTATCTTGCTGATTATCACCATGATTTCACTTACTGGTAAGGCATGGCTTCAATTCAGGCTCCGGTTCGGTCTTTGGGCTGGGGTACAACGGGTCATCCTATGTATTAGTCGTCCATTAGCATATTATTAGTACGCTTTCGTTTACACTGATTTAGGCATTTCTCTCATGTATTGATTCTGCCATTTGCGCGATAGCGCAACCGGTCATCTAGTAAAGATAAAAGAGTGAAACTATTTGGTCAATGGCTTTGATATTAGGATCAAGCGCGAGTTGCTATTTAAGAGCCATGAAAGTGCCAACACTATTTGCGTCTTTCATGTCGAAGCCGTTGAGGATATCTTAAATGTTACATGGCTTGATTGAAGAATATACAGTACTACTTGGTTTTAACTGAATAAAGCATTCTAAATTTCTCTAAAAAAAGTGAGCATCTGGTACGGTCGCTCGAATTGGCGAAACCAGGGCACAACGGCCGCCCCAAGCAAACCGTACCACTCGACGCGAATTTTGTGCGGCGACGGCGGCATTCCTGTCAGGACCTGCACACTGAAGAATGAACACCTGAAGCCAACATCAGTTAACAAGCAATCCTGATGCAGCATACTGGTTCTCCAAGATTCACCTTTTTCAAACCTTGTTTAACTTAGTGCCTTAAGCACATTAATTAGCAGTAAGTGAGCTTATGCTCTATGTATTATCACTTATGCGTGACCCTGTCCTAGGTTATAAAGGGCAGGGGTGGGTGGCTGGGAGGCACGCAATGAAAAAACCCCAAGTTATTTCCTTTTGCCTGTCTTGTTTTTCCTTTCCTTAGCTGTAGCTGCTGTCATCCATGGCGATATCGAGCTGAGCCCGAGCGCTCGCTCCCTTTCCCTTCTTCCCAAGGTCAGCGACCACCGGGTCCTGACAGAGTGGTATCAGAGCAGTCGATCTGGAGCCCCTACCTGCCTCCTCCTCCGTCGCACCGGCGACTCCCCTCCCACCCTCCTCTTCCGTCGCACCGGCGACTCTAGCCCTACTGCACGGACTCGAGGGAACCGGCGCACCTTGCCCCGACAGGCTTCTTCCGCCGCCGATGGCGACCACAGGCCGAGATCGATCTACACCTCGCGAGCGAGCAGCGGGGCGCGATGGCGTCATCTCCACCCCGACATCATCTGAGGACGATCCGGATGGAGCTCTCCACCAGGGGCAACTTCCACGCGATGTACGTTCCATTCGTCGCCGTCTCGGTCGACAGGAAAGGGCAGCGGGTGAATCCACGATGGCCCTGAATGCTATACAACAGCAGATGAACCAAATGATGAGTTTCATGACCGAAAGTTTCGCAAAGCTGTCGACTTCAGGTGCTGAAATTGTGCCAGTTCCCCCAACCGAGCCGCAAAACCAAGTCTTTCACACCCCACCACCCCCTCCGCACCATTCACTGTCCCCGATTATCGAAGTCACTACACCAATTCCTACACCTTCCACCAATTCCCCAACTCCACCAAATTTTGGTGTTTTAACACCTGAGCAGTTACCACACCCACAGTTTCCCCCAAAGACACAAACCTTCCAACAGCAAACACATCTTCCGATTTACACAACCACATCACCCATCGTGGCAACCCAACAATTCTCCATTCAACCATCTTCTTCACAACACACCTACCAATACTCCAATCCCACCAACAATCCCCAGATGTACCACACCTCCGCACCACAATGCTCTGAAATCTTTCAGTATCAGCCACAGTACAGTACCTGTACCCAAAACCAACACCCAAATTACTACCCACCTCCTCCACAAAATTCTTACACACATACCTACTGCAACCCACCACAGCAGAATTATCCACCTTTTCCCCAACCAATAACCCAGCACCCATCCTACACACAGCCAACTAACCAATACCCTACATACACCCAGCAATTCATGCCGCAACAACCCTGCTACCCACAAAACACATACCAAAACCTCAACACTGGCCAACACTCCTCACACCAGCACCAACAGCACTATAACAACAATTCAGAGATTCATGTCAGAACGCCTCATGTGGAATTTCCAACATTTACCGGAGAAGCTCCACGAGCATGGCTGCTAGAATGTGAAGACATATTCACTCTAGTGGGCATTCCTCGAGAAAACAGAGTAAGATGGGGTATTGCTTACATAAGAGGGCAGGCGAAAACTTGGTTGAGTAGCTCGGGCATCAACCTACGTAAGATGACATGGCAAGAGCTCAGCCAAATCTTAGTGGACAGATTCCCGTGACTCAATAGCCACTGATCCAATGGACCAACTTCAGCTCTTGAAACAAATAACATCAGTAAATGCATATATTGATAGTTATGAAACATGGATGACACAAATGAAGAGGGAAAGACCGTACCTTCCCCAGGACTTCTTTGTTGATCGATTCATAAGTGGTCTCAAGGAAGGCATCAAGCATACAGTTCAATGCCAGAAACCAACCACATTACTGTCAGCCTACTGGTATGCGAGACAGTATGAGAAGGCATATCTGTCAACTGCCAAGAAAAATACTCCAGCCTTACTACCACCAAGAAACAATATTGCTGCACCAGCAAGACAACCTCCACCTCGAGAAAATAGAGTTGCCAATGATAGACCAAGGGCACCAAGAAAGTGTTGGTACTGTCCTGACAACTGGACAGTCGGACATAGATGCCCACAGCTAACAAGAGCCCTCAACATGATACAGATGCAAGGAAATGACGATGAGGAAGTTGATGAAGCACTTCGTTTGCAACTGATTGAGCTAGCTAATGAGCAAGCAGAGCCTGTGCAGCAACCTCCACCGTAACTCGCCTAAACCAGATGGAGCAGCTCATGAATATATCAGCCGCAGCATATACTGGATGTCCTAGTGACTCAACCATCTCACTATTGGTGAAACTAGGTAGCATAACTGCAGTGGCACTCGCTGATACAGGCAGTACTAGCACATTTATGGACTTACAGTTTGCTGTCAGAAACAATATCCCATTGACAACGTCCAAGCAGCGAAATGTCAAAGTGGCAGGTGGTGGCATGTTATCATCCACCGCCATGGCAGTCAATTGTTCCTTCTCCATCCAGGGACACAAGTTCAAAACAAATTTCAGAATACTGGAATTACAAGGGTCCGATATTATACTAGGCGTTGATTGGTTCAAGTTACATAACCCGGTAACATTTGATTTCATTGGTAGGCAACTGACAATTGGAATTGAAGGGCAGCTCCATACCTTTAATGATCACTTATTCCCCAAGAACAAGTTGTTGATCACCTCAGACCAATGCAGCAAACTGATTGAGCAAGGTGCTCAAGGTTATATGCTCTTCAACAATGACACCGAATCGAAGACGAGTACCTTGGACCAACATCCGCCGATCTCAGATGCTCTTGCTGCCATCTTACATCAGTTTCAAGATATCTTCCAAGCCCCTACTGGCCTACCACCAAAAAGAGATAGTGACCACCATATTCCTTTGTTACCAGGGGCAAAACCACCAAACATCCGACCATACCGTATGTCACATACCCAAAAGAACTCCATTGAGCTCCTGATCAAACAAATGCTACGCAATAATGAGATAAGGATTAGCAAAAGTCCTTATTCATCTCCTGCAATTCTTGTTAGGAAGAAGGACAAGTCATGGAGGCTCTGCGTCGATTTTCGAGGTCTGAATGACTTAACAATCAAGAACAAGTTTCCGATTCCAGTTATCGAGGACCTGCTAGATGAACTGCATGGGGCAACTATATTTTCAAAGTTTGACCTACGCTCCGGCTATCATCAAATTCGGATGAGGGAAGACGACATTCACAAAACTGCTTTTTCTACCCACTTAGGCCATTACGAGTACCTTGTGATGCCTTTTGGGCTATGTAATGCTCCAGCAACATTTCAAGAGCTCATGAATACTCTCTTCGCTCCATACCTGCGCAAATTCGTCTTAGTATTCTTTGACGACATCCTGGTTTATAGCAAATCAGAAGAAGAGCATGCCAACCATCTCCAGATCGTAATGTCAGTCTTCAGAACACATGAGCTTAAGGCCAAGATGACAAAGTGCAGATTTGGTCAGTCTCAACTAGAATACCTCGGGCACATCATTTCAAAGGAAGGTGTCCAAACCGATCCCTCCAAAATTCAAGACATCCTCAACTGGAAAGTACCTACAACTGTTACCAAACTAAGAGGTTTTCTCGGCCTCACGGGTTACTATAGGAGGTTTATTCCTAAATATGCAAGCATCTGTCAGCCATTACATGCAGCTCTAAAGAAGAATGCATTCATTTGGACAACTGAACAGCAACAAGCTTTTGACAACCTCAAAAAGGTGATGTCTAACCCTCCGCTGCTCATACTCCCAGACTTCTCTCAGCCTTTTACTCTGGAAACAGACGCTTGTGCATATGGCTTGGGCGCAGTCTTAATGCAAGAGTCAAAGCCAATTGCTTTTTTCAGCAAAAGCCTGGGCCCAAATTCCAGTGCCAAATCAATATATAAAAGGAAGCTATGGCTATTCTTGCAGCTCTAAAGAAGTGGAGGCATTATTTCTTGGGTAACAAATTAATTATCAAAACTGATCAGTGCAGTCTCAAGTTTCTAGCTAGTCAAAGATTACTTGAGGGCATCCAACACAAATTAATGCTCAAATTACTTGAGTTCGATTTCAGCATTCAGTACAAGAAAGGCGTGGAAAACACCGCTGCAGATGCTCTCTCAAGGCAGTTCCAGGACTCTGAAACTGCAACAGACACAACTACTCCAGCTTCTCATTGTTGGACAGTGTCAGTCGCCATTCCTTCTTGGACACTTGACCTCACGGCTTCTTATGCCAATGATGCACATTGCACTAAGTCGTTGCAAGAGCTAACCATTGACAACACCACCAATGGCCACTTCACCGCCCAGATCCGGTGTATTGAGATACAAAGGCAAAATCTATGTAGGCTCTGGTCCGACTCCGAGAAACAAAATCTTCAACTCATTGCACTCTTCCATCATTGGTGGACATTCAGGAAGCAGAGCAACATATCATCGTATCAAGCAGCTATTCTACTGGCCAAAATTGAAACAGTCTGTTGAAGCAAAAGTTGCTGAGTGTCCAGTGTGCCAAATATCAAAGACAGAACATGTTTCCTATCCTGGCCTACTCGACCCTCTGCCTATTCCCAAAGGTAAATGGTCAGAAATCAGCATGGATTTTATAGAAGGCCTGCCAAAATCAAGAGGTAAGAACGTTATCTTTGTGGTAGTTGATAGACTCACCAAGTACGCCCACTTCTTGCCTTTGGCTCACCCTTACACGGTCCAGAAAGTGGCTAGTCTCTTCATGGATAACATTTTCAAGTTGCATGGGCCTCCATCCATTATCACCTCTGACAGAGATACAATCTTCACAAGTAAACTGTGGCGGGAAATCTTCTCTGCTCTCAAGATATCTCTCAACTTTACTACTGCATATCACCCTGAAGCAGATGGCCAAACCGAGAGAATAAATCAATGCTTAGAACAGTATTTGAGATGTATGGCATTCTCGGAACCAGATAAGTGGTGTGATTGGTTACCTGCCGCAGAATGGTGGTACAACAGTAGCTACCATACATCTATCAAAATGTCACCCTTTGAGGCATTATATGAGTACCCACCACCTCAGTTGTCTGACCTTCCAGCACCAAACTCACTGTCTGCTGAAGCCCAAACTACTCTAGCTGACAAAGATACAATGCTAGCTGTCCTGCAGCAAAATCTGGAAAAGGCACAGAAGACCATGAAAAAGTATGCTGACAGACACAGAACCGAGCGCACATTTGAGCTGGGCGATATGGTCTACCTGAAGATGCAAAATTACAGAGAACATGCTCTGGGCAGCGGCAATCCTCTCAAGCTTGCATCGAAGTGGTACGGACCATTCAAAGTGACTCAATGTGTGGGCAAACGGGCATACAAACTTCAGCTTCCAGCAGGCACGCTACTGCATGACGTGTTTCATGTGAACCAACTTAAGAAGCACCTTGGACCGTTAGCAGTTCCGAATCCTCGACTTCCACTGGTGACCGCTGAAGGTAAGATTAAAACTAATCCTGTTGCTATTCTCCAGCGTCGCCAGGTACCCAGGAATGCAGGTGAGTATGATGTTGCTGTGCCCCAATGGCTCATCCACTGGGATGGCCTCACCCCTGAAGAAGCCACTTGGGAAGATGTCGAGTTCGTGCAAACAACATTCCCAGAATTCAAGCCCTGAGGTCTTGCCTCAAGGGGGGGGAATTGTCAGGACCTGCACACTGAAGAATGAACACCTGAAGCCAACATCAGTTAACAAGCAATCCTGATGCAGCATACTGGTTCTCCAAGATTCACCTTTTTCAAACCTTGTTTAACTTAGTGCCTTAAGCACATTAATTAGCAGTAAGTGAGCTTATGCTCTATGTATTATCACTTATGCGTGACCCTGTCCTAGGTTATAAAGGGCAGGGGTGGGTGGCTGGGAGGCACGCAATGAAAAAACCCCAAGTTATTTCCTTTTGCCTGTCTTGTTTTTCCTTTCCTTAGCTGTAGCTGCTGTCATCCATGGCGATATCGAGCTGAGCCCGAGCGCTCGCTCCCTTTCCCTTCTTCCCAAGGTCAGCGACCACCGGGTCCTGACAATTCCAGGAGAGAACGAACCTCTCGCCCCTTCTCCGAGGTTCGCCCCTCTCCCCCTCCGAACCCACCTGGCCACCTCTCTCCACCGCAAGCCTTGCCAGCTCACGCCGTATGGCCTCTATCCGATTCTCTTCCCCATTTTACTGCTCCATGTTTAGCTGTTTTTTTTTCGTTCACGAAGTGTTGCGCATGTGAGCGAACTCTGATCTCCTTTTGCGTGGTTTGTTGAGAATTAGACAGACGCAGCCTCTGTTCGATTTTAGTGAGTTTGGCCATGATGTGCTGGCTGACCAAGCAGATCAATGAGAGGCGCCCCTTGAGGCCTTGATTACATTAATTCCAAGCCCAGGCGCACGCGAATTACTTGATGGATTGTTAATTATTTGGTACACCCAGTACGGTCAGCAATTTTCAAGAGATGGACAAGGATTATGCATTTGTTTTCCAGGATTTAGTACTGCCACCTGAATTTATGTTAGCTACATTACATAGGAGAGCTATAAACTGACGGTGGTCTGGTAGGATTGCCGAAGGTACTCGGCATGGCATTCACAAGTCCTTGTAGCTTATTAGATCATTGTGGAGGAAGCTTTCCTTCGAGGAAGGATGAAAATAGCGCTAGCGCCCTGCGGGGCTGATAGTAAGGAACCATGTGCCCTGCTCCTTTGACTGTCACGAACACAAGGCCCTTGTACCCAACCACATAGCCGGCAACCTGCCATTTCATGAAGGGACTATTTTTAGATTCACAGGGGTAGCCATGTAGCTATAGGAATTAGGAAATGCTAATGCATTGCAAAGTTTTAATGTGTATTCTGATGTTCAGTGTTAGCCACATGATCAGCCGTGGATTCTTTACCTCCTTGTCGATGCGCCATGGGCGCCAAGATGTTTCTGTGGGCAGGTCAAGAATGTCTAGCGCATATTGGGTCGACGTGACAGAACATACTGCATCCATATCACCGCTGGTGCACAATGGTAGAGTTGGAGTTAGGGATTAATTCATTAACAACTGATTGCATCAGCACTTAAGAAACATAATCCACGGGATATGTATATACCTGTACAGCCATACCCTTGTGCCACTTAAAATGAGTTTCTTGATTGATGGCAGCATGGTCTCCGGAGAATCTTTCCAGTTATCGAACACAACTGGACTGCTTGAGTGAGACATTGAAAGTTGAGTTCAGTTAGAAACATACTCTGAGTCTAATGTTGAATTTTCCTTGATATTTGTTTTAGTGGCTTGGAACGTAAGACTGAGCAAGTTCCCAGCAGTAAAAAAAAAGGTTTATGTATAAATGGTTTAAAATCTCTAAAGATTGGTGGCCACTGGACAAGCAGAGGTATAGTCTATACATATGCTGCAGAATCATATGCCATTATGCCTGCTTTAATGCTTACTTACTAATACCCATTGTGGTATGTGGTTCACACATCCTTAACCTTTGATGGCTGTCTCTTATAGATTGTCGGTATCTTTTTGGCATAAAAGCAAATCATAAGTGAGTGATGAGGAATACTAGTACTTTTGCTGGTGAGGAAGTCCTTACGATCACTCATCTAAATAATTTATGTTTTGTACTTAAAGTATAGATTACCTTTCTAGATTGCGAGCAAAAGAATGGGACACTAGTAGGGATTATTCTTGGAAAATTATTGTGCCTAATATTGGTGACAAATGTAAGAAGCCATTTTGGGTATTCCTGTTCATATACCTGCAATCCATCCATGGGTAGCTCAACCCTGTCGTGTTTGCATGTAAGGCTCTTTGGACCTCAGGACGATTTAGGTAAGAGGAGACATAGTGACTTGTGCAAGGATCACCGAACACCACCTTACATTGGTCAGCCACAAACTCAGTACCCCAAGAAGCATATATTTATAGCAAGAGAATTGACAGCTTATGTCGATTAATGTGTTTAGGTGTGTGTACCGAGTCACTTGATCTGGCAGGACTGGAGGCATCCTGACATATTGGTGTGTAGATGCTATAGTCATCGACATTACCTTTTTCCTCCAGAGCTAAGTTCATGGCATTATCGCAATCGTTAGTATAGGTGTCGTTGAAGCTACAACTGGCCTGGATAGTTCTGTAGGTTTTTCCAGAAATCATAGCATGCATCCAGAAGTAATCAAATGTTGCTCTTAGAGTCAAATTGTACTGCAAGTCTGCATTGCCAATCTGTTCAAATTTGAGAGTGGTATCATTGCTTAGAATCTTACTGATATTAGAAGCTTCAAAACAGTTATTGTGGAATGTTGAACACTTACGGCAACACCTTTAAGCTTGACATTAGTCGTGTTGCTGGCTCGGTTGTTAGAAATAATCAAATTAGCTAGCTCTGGTACATAGTGGCCAGCGTAGCTCTCGCCAGTTATGAAGAAATCACGATCCCTGTACTCAACAAATCTCTCTAGCCAATTGACAAGGAATATGTATGCATCATCTGTGGTTTTTTTGTCACCAGTGTTGTGATAGTCTGATGTTGTGTTGGAGTATGAGTACCCCACACCTGCTGGGATATCAACAAACAGCATATTTGCCACTGCGTTTGTGGACAGAGAATGATAAGTTCATCTTGTATCAGTGCAACTACTTCGTTTAATATTAATTAGGAGCAGGGGCGTAGTGAATTACCTGTGTTCCATGCATGGCTTTTCTTGTACAGTGTCTTGTTGTCACTATGGACAGAGAAGGGTCCAAGTTCTAGCATGGCTCCAGCTCCAAAGGATGAACAACCAGGGCCTGCAAATCTCATTAGCAACAGTTCTCAAAGAAAATTGGAACATCATTCAGCCTGACTAACATTTTTGGTGTGCATATTCAATTTCAAAGGCATATCTGTATTGTTGCTAATCCAACTCACATAATTTGTTATTGGTTTTCATGTAGTAAACTGTACTGCAAGTATATGGATAACAGAAACACATATGACGTACCTCCATTTAGCCATAGGACTAGTGGTTTCTTCGAAGGATCGTGAGGAGACTCAACAAAATAGTAGAACAAAGCCCTTCCAGCATTTGCATCAACCGTGACATATCCTGCATATTGGTCGAATTCTGCTTCTTCTTTCTGACCTGGCATTTCTCTGATCTTATCCTTCTCCCGCAGATAATCTTGTGAGCCACCATGCACTGATGAACTAGCAGTGCTGCTGTTCACAGATGCATGCTGTTTTTGTGGAACATATATCAATTGATCAAACTCAACAGGGTGTTTGGGCTTGCTGCCAGTAGCAGTGTTTGCCACCCAGAGGCAGAACAAGGACCAAAGTACTAGTAGGCCTCTTTTCATCTTGATAGGATGCGTGTGCATGTGTGCTTGGGTTCTGTGCTATGTTGCCATTGGCCAATCATTATTTATAGGGGGACATTCTGTTTGTAGCACAGTTGTGGGAGACTGCGAGTCCTCCAGGGAAACCATAATATGGTTTTGATTCTTTGACTTATTTCCTCCAAGTTGGCCCTAAAAGGCTCTTTATATTCTATCTTTCTCATGGCATCTATGTTTGTGTTGTCATTTGTCAATGGTGTTCTTGTTCAATTAAACCGTTAGTTCCTTTTCATGGACTGTGATATAACAAAATCAGCATGATTCCTACAGAACCTATCTCCTGCGCATGCCAGATTGGGGGTGTTTCATCTATCAGAATATTTGTGAAGTGCATTGTCCACATCATGGTGGCATTTGACCTTCTCATTTTCTTTATCTATTTTATTTTATACCAATAAAAAGAGTACATCTACCTTTCATTGAAGGCAGCTTTACTACCATGCACCTTCATAAGCTTCTTATACACTCAACTGTATACTGCCAAGAGTCCCATAAACCTTTACCTTTAATTTGCTTTTCGGATACATTATGTACTCTGACCCAAGGGATTGCATATTTGAACTGCATCTTTTCCTTGTTCTGATTATCTTTCAATGTGGGTGCTGTATGTGAACTAAAATCATGTTTAAATATAATCTGTTTCATTGATGAAGTGCATAACTCTTGTGTCCATCCAATTCTGGCTTATTACAACTGGCCATAATCATAGGTATATTGAACTGTATCGTATTTACCTGTGGTAAGGCTTTGCTGATAATTTTTCTTCACTTGCGGCCGTGGAGTTCTCTGTTTTCTGTTTCGCCGCGTTGGAAGTCGGAGCTGCATGTCATGAGGTCAACCAACAGGTGATGAACACATGAAGGGTGGTCCAGTTGTGGTGGACCTGGTCAGTGCAGGCCTTGCATATTTCTCATTCCAGGCTTGCTGTCAAAACCAAAGTCTTCTTCTCGCTGCTGTGTTGGCCGTCTGTCGTGTTTTTTTTTTTTTTGTGCGGGTTTGATGCAGCCGTTGTGGTGAACAATTCTTTTGTGCTTGTCTGTGGGAGTTGCCGGATCACCGTGTGACATGTGTTTTCGAGCAGTGTGTGTTGAGCTTGTGTTAATGTGGCCATGTTGGTCGGTGGTGCCCTGGGTAGACGGTTGTAATCTCGTTTTTACCCCTTTTTTGTGTACTTAACTGGCAACTTTGTCCTATTTAATTGATAGATTGAGCCCTTTGGACTCAGGTTTTTAAAAAAACTTTTGCTGATCTGAAAAGGCAATAAATTTATCCTTGTGTTTACTTATGGATTGAAGGATATATATATGCCCAAATCACAGCAACGATGCATGATATTACTGCATTTTAAGCATTGAATTTTCACTTAAGTCAAGAAACCCAGTTGAACTCAAAAGTCACTACTCAAAGAGGTGATTTATTGACAGAATCTGGCGACTTACAGTGATTTGACCGCTGTACAGATGGATTGGCATCTTATGAATTATGTTACAATGAATTATTATGTTGATTTCTTCTAATGCATCTTTCACAAGAACTACTGCTTAGAGCAGTGTTCGTAGTTTGATATGACTTACTTAGCCACCATGGAACTATGTGAGCATATTTCCATTTTGTTCTTGAGGTGTGACTTTCAAGCAAGCTGTCCTTTCAGTCTGGAACTTTTCTGTGGAAAAGTATATGCCAAACTTAAGCAGTGAGCAAGGAACAATAATTTCACCAATGGTTACCCGCTATTGACTGTTGACAACAGGCCCTAGGTCTGGAAAAACTTGGAAAATACACTCTTATAGGTCAATAGAAAAAGTCTGCTGGGTCATGTTTACCTTTTATTTTCAGTTGTTCTTTCAGTTTTTCCCAATTGCTCTCTTTGGATATATCATGATACCAATTTGTTTATCTCTTTTTTCCTTGTTTTTGTTTTTTCAGTCAGTGGTTATGACTCAATGGATGCCACTTTGGGTTTAGAGTTGAAAGTTGAGTTCATGGGACAGGAAGCATAAACTTTGGAAGGGAATCTCACCTTTTTGCTAGTGTACATACGCAGAATTCCCCCCAAGACAACTCATACTGGCAAAGAACTTAGTGAGGGCAAGATGTGCATACGACAAGGATTACAAAGGCAGCAAGGAATATTTCTTTCCGCAGGTACTCTGATTCCTTACATAATTATTCTTTTAGCATTTTGAATAAAAAACAACTCTTCTGCTCAAGTCAAGTTTTACAAAGCTATCAAAATCATGACTGGTGGTCATGCAAAAATGATTATCCAATTATGAGTGGGGTATTTCAGAAATCCATGTATGTGTTTGACTTCTGTAGTATGCAAATTGGGCTGGAACCTTCCACGTTTTGTTTGCACAAAAGAAGGCCTGTTCTAGTGTTGGATGGCTTGGGCGAATAATTATGATAATATGTAGAGATGCTTTGATAGTTGTATTGTGGTCAATTAAAAAGTACAAAAACTACAAAGTGTGCAAATCTAGTCAACTCTTTATCTTCCTCGTCAAAGCTAGTCATCTCATGCCCACCATGGTGGTCAGGGAGCTAACTGTACATTCTGGCAGCAGAGTTTAATTTTAACTTTGTTTTTATACAAGAAACGTTATTCCTCAATTTCCAAATTTATAGTGTTTTGCATTAATTTGAAACTCACAAAAATCTAAGCATCCTATCAGATGCACATTTTGTACAAGAATAACAAAATTTTGACTTAGTGTCGTCTCGTTCATCAGATTTCCATGCTTTTACGTTTGAACTATTGGCAGGATTCAAATATAAATTTCCTGTTGCACGACTTCCTGTACTTACATTTGATGAAAGCAACTTAACTTTGATATCAATTGGTTACTGCATGTCAACTACTCTCCTGTTAACATTAAAAGAAAGGCAATGGCGACCCTCACTATGCTCGCGTGTTGGACGGTTTCGAACAACGAAATGCAAGAGTCCTCTGCAATAAATCCGCTCCCACGATGATCCTTCTAAACATCATTAAAGCCAAGGCAAAGCTTTGGGTCACCGCGGGTGCAAAGTTTTTGAGTTATGTAATACCAGGAGAGTAGTCCCTTTTGTATGCCTTGTCTATTTTCTTGTCAAAACTCTTCTCCTTAACTAATGAAAAAAAATGACAACTGTATTTCTGATGGACACCATTCTCTATTTGACTCTAAAAAACAAAGAATTATAAGCTTGCAATGTTCCTGTCATTCAGGGGGCAGCCTTCCTTGCAGGAATGAGGAGAACAAGGTGAGTGCTCTTCGAGGTTGGTATGTAGGAACCATATGTCCAGATCCTCTGACTGTTGCAAATACCAGACCCTTGTACCCGACAACGTAACCACCAACCTGAAAAGTCGCAACATAACAAAACCAGTTTCAGAATCCTACATGTAAACAAATATTTTGACTATCTTTTTTATGCTTCTGTGTCTAGTTCATTCTTCATACCTGATCATCATCGGAGTACCATGCTCGCCAAGATGAGTTTGTCGGTAGCCTGAGAATGTCTAGAGAATATAATGTTGAGGTTACTGGGCAAACCGAGTCAGTATCACCACTGAAAGGTAAAAGGAATAATTTCTTATTAGGTTCATCTAATATAACTTGTGGGCAAAATATACAGGATTTAGAAAACTTTCTAGTATAACTTGTGGGTCCACCTGTATAGCCAAGTGCTTAGTTCACTTGAAATGAGTTGTTGGATGGATGGTAGCATAGAGACTGGTGCATCTTTCCAATTCTCAGGAGTAATAATACCACTGGTCCTCACAAAATATACAGTAGTTTGTTAATACACCTGCTGGAGTAATAAATACTGGAAATAACACTTTGTGGATATTTTTTTGTACCTGCAATCGGACCATGGCTGCTTCAGTCCAGTGGTGTTAGCATGTAGCGCTCTCTGTACCTCAGGGCGGTTCAGGTATGATTGGATATAGTACGGGGCACAGGGGTCGGTGTTGGCTGCCTGTAAAACCATGTTATGAGCTGGGGGGAAAAGCAACTTAATTAACTTTGGGAGAAGGTTTTTACCGATCCATGCAGATTTTGGGGATCGGAAGCATTATAGCAGACAGATGCATATATGTTGTATGGATCAATGACGCCTAGCTCGTTGTTAGCTGCTGTTATTGCGGTTCGGCAGTCTCCTGTGTATGTTCCGTTGAAGCCGCAGTGTTGCTGAACTGCCTGGTGAGTTTCTCTTGAGATCATAGCATGTGTCCAGTAGTAATCCATGGATGCTCTTGTGTTTGTATTATCATCCAAGTATGCATTCCCAATCTGTTACCAGCAAGAAATGCTATAATTCAGTATATATGTACATTGATATAATACCAGAACTTTGCTAATTTTTATTGTCCGAAACTTACAGCAATTCCTTTGAGATTGATGACGGGGGCATTGGCTATTTTGTTGTTGGACAGTATGGTGTTGGCGAGCTGTGGTATGTAGTGTCCACCGTAACTTTCACCGGTTATGAAGAAGTCGCGGCTTTTGTACTCTGGGAACCTCTCAAGCCAATTGATGAGGAAGGTGTATGCATCTGCCGCGGTACTGATGTCACCTGTGTTGTTATAATCTGAAGTCGTGTTTGAGTATGAGAAGCCTACGCCAGCAGGGCTCTCAAGGAAGAGCATGTTCGCCACTGCCATCATCCGTAAAAGGGACCAGTTAGTGTAATTGTGCAAGCAAAGGTAAGAATGGTGTTCTGGTGCCTTGTGTAAGTTTGCTTACCGTTGTTCCATGCATACTTGTTTGCGGACAGTGTCTTGTTATCGCTATTAACGAAGAAAGGTCCAAGTTCAAGCATAGCCCCACCACCCAGAGAAGAACATCCAGGCCCTGAAATATCAAAGAGACACTTTGTCTAACTTTGAAGAATATATCATTCCCTTTTATTGTAATGATGATGGAATCATAAATTTATAGGAACAAAACTATTTGCAAAGAAACGTGAACTATTAGGGGAGGAAATAATTAACACAAACTTGTGAATTATAGTGGTATAAAAGAATTTGCACTCTGACAACACGTGTGCACTGGCCTCCACAACTGTAATCTAAATTTTGAAGATTTGCACCATGATTGGATGGCAGTGGTAAAAAAAAAATGAAAGAAAAACATGGATGGCGAGGACAGCTATGCATGCCTTTTTGGGGGATGCTACATAAAATATAATGCAATGAGCACAAAGCAATAGACAACTAGAGTATAGAAAAGCATCCATCTGGATTGTGTAAACATGGTATTTGAGCATCATATCATATCAGTGATAAACATGGTACCTCCATTGAGCCACAAGACCAAGGGCTTAGTGGAAGGATCTTGAGCAGCCTCCACAAAGTAATAAAAGAGGGCCTTCCCTGCTGTGGAATTGACCGTGACATAGCCTGCATACTGATCAAACACAGCAGGCCCTGGCTGCCCAGGGAGTTCACTGACCTTGTCCGCCTCCTTGAGTCCATCCTGAGGCTGAGGACTTATGTTCGTCGTCGCACGGTCGACGTGCGATCTGCCGTGCACCTTGTTGTCCTTGTGGCGGCACTGTATCTCCAACCTTGACGAGGAGAATTGCCGCAGCCGAGCAGCCTGATCTACGATTGCCCCGTGCGTGAGCAGGAAGCAGAACAACTGGAGGGCGAACGCTGCTCTTCTCATCCTGGATGCTAGAGAGGATGGCTTGCTATGATAAGAAATCATCTTGGTAAATGTTCTAGGACTATGCGATTGCTACGAGCCAGCTTTTGGCCGTAGAAAATTGTTTCTGGGAAGGTCGAGAGGATCTTATATAAGGAAGGGCGTTCGTTTGGATGAGAAGTTTTAGTTGGGATTTAGTTCATGATTTGGTTGGAGCTCATTTCTGGTTTGAACTAAATCCTAGCAATCCTCTTGCCTTATAGGATTTTTAAAACAATAAAATCCATGCCAGAGGAGCATGGCGTGTCAAAAATTCATTCAGTTGTACCTAATAATTACTTAGGTTGGCTCGGTGAGTATTTAGTACGTAATAACTTTTTTAAAAGGCGGTGCTAATTAACTTTGGTTGACTGCATGCGTTTTTCCTGCTCAATACAATTAATGTTTTCGAGAGCCAAGGCCTTCCAATTTTTTTTTTAATTAAGGCGTACTACTTATTGTTTGGATACCGAGTATATCTAAAACGGGATAAACTATGCTTTAGTTTTCCCCCGGTATTTTTTTTTCCTGCAAAAACGCAAAAGCCTTGCGTCGATGCATTGATAGAAAAAGAATGACAAAAATAACAGAAAAACAAACTAAAACTCGTTTTCGTAAAATTCCTTGGTTGTTTGGATTTGTAGGTATTTAGGAAACGGGTTTGTAGAGGGTTGAGATCTAGGGCAAAAAATTCTGAGATTCTAGTATTGTGGAAACTCGTTTATAGAAAAACGTGGAATAGGCGTTTATCCTAAAACCAGGAATTCTGGAGTTGCAAGAACCGTGAACGGGATGGCATCCATTCCATTTCAACCTGCACGCTAAAAGAGCTTCTGCACGGGCAGAGTTGCATGCAAACCGTGCTCTGAATCACGGTATAAGGATCATCTCTCTTATTTCATATAGTACTACTTAGCTTCTCAGAAGCTTGTCTCTTGCAACGATGTGCCAGGGCAATCTGAAATTTGGTGCATTTGCCGTTGTTGTTGAAAGACCATGACTGGTTCGCGATGGTGACGTCGAGCTTTAAAATGCTGAACTGAGTCACACGAGAATTGACTTGGAATCTGGTTTGTTAAAGAGCAAATCAATCGGCCACCCTTTCCCTTGCATCAGGTATCTTGTTCTCTTCTCCTTTTCTGGAGGCCGTCCTGGATCCACAGATATGCAGAAAATATCTTCAGTCAAGTGCAGAATAAGGATGGAAGAATGAAGATGCCCCATGTTGTAATCTGGATTTGTGGAAATAAATTTAGAAGAAACTGGATTTATCCTAGACAGCTTAACCTATTCTTTCAGCTCAACTTTTTTTTGTTGTTGAGATTTTTCTGTATGCTCAACTGAGGCAACTTGCTTGTCTAATGCAGGCCAAAATTTGTTCTTGTGTTCCGGGCCATGAGCAGTTTTCAATCGGATTACGTTACTTGATGGGCCTCTGACATGTTCTCCCTCGTCTTGGCGACGTCCGGATTTGGCTTCGGCGATTTACACAAAAATAACCCTTTTTTGAAATTATAGCACAGACTGATCCTCCGGCCAAACTATTTCACCCATCTAACCATTTGTGTGGCGTCCCTCACATCGGCGCCACACCTCACTGTGTTGCGGCGCCACTCTTCCAGCCGACGTGGCAACCTCGGCGCTGAGCTATGCGCCGATCCGACGTGGCAGGATGTGTGGCGCCGCTCCCATCGGCGCCACACGGTGAAACTGTGGCGCCGCTCGGAAGGGCGCCACACATCCACTTATGTGTGGCGCCCGCGCGCGCCCCAGCCCGACCCTTCCTCACATGTCCTCTATGTTTCTTCAAGACCTGCAAGGCGGCCGGCGGTTCCTCCTCCTCCCCCCTCTCCCCCCACCAAATCCACCACCAAATCATCAGATCTGCCCGGCCAATCTCTTCTCATCCATTCGTCAAGGTAATCCCCTTCGAATCCTTTCCATTCATCCACTAATTTCATAGATCTTGCTAGATTTGGACATGAATCCTAGACATGGACTTTTTTTTGGTGGACTCTATATTGTAGTGTATGTGTTGAAATTCATAGCCTCATGTATGCATGTGTTTGAACTATAGATTTGTTGAAACCTAGATACTCGACGAGAGGCCATGGCCTCATCACCGGAACAACCTTGATCGGGAGCCGACTTGGGCATATCTTTGGGACAATGTCTCGGAGATGACGAGCGATCCAAAGATCATGTACAGGCACTACACTGAGGAGTTGGACACTCTTACCGCTGAGCAGGTAACCGATTTTAATCGATCACTCCTTTGCAATCCGAGTTCATAAATTCTACTGGCATGTTATAAATTCTGAAATATTTGTATGCTGCAGGTGGATTGGGAGCCATATGGTACCTACTACCATATTGGCGCGGGGATGCCTGACCTCAACCCCAAGTGCCTTGAGGAGGCGCGGTTCTAGCGTATGTGCTGCCCACTCATATGCATGTGACTTGTTGAATACCACCAGCCGCACAGAGTGATGAGACAGTTCGGGCTGTATCAGGAGTGCCCACCTGAGTGGCAAGACATGGACCACACGCTCCATAGGTAAACTTCTTGAATCACGCGATGGAAGCTTGTTGATTGAAGAGGTAGAATCTAACTTCTTGATTCTTGCAGGCTTGATAGGCAGCGGCAGAGGAAGATCACAAATTGGCCTATCCATCATAGAGGCCACGTCACAGCGTTCCAACACTGTTTAGAAGCGATACGGAATGCTGGCCATGTGGAGATTGTGCCTCACGACTTGGCCGCTTTCAACAACTATCTCCAATGGTTTTATCAAAGCACGCGTGTCGAGTTAGTGAACCACGCGTATGATGACGATATCTTGGACGACCCCATCGATTTCGATGAGGTTGCGCAAAGCCAACACGATATCTATGCTCGCAAAGGGAGATCGACTTCTATTGCTTCCGAGCTGAACTTCGTGGTAATGTATTCTCTCATTGCGAGTACATCATCTACATTGGCATGTGCTCTTATAAATTGTGTATAATATGTTTGTCACAGCGGCCCGAGATCCAAAAAACAGCTGAGGAGTGCGAGGTTGTTTGGGATCAGAGCCAGAGAGATGAAAAGCCTGTCGGACCGTTGCGGCATTTCATTAAGGTACGATCACCAACTTTGAATGTAAGGTATTATGTTCGGGTGGCTTTGTAACCATGACTTCCATGACGCAGAACACTGCACAAAAGATGCGGCGGTTAGCCAACTTGCTTGGTTGCCGCGACGGCGAAATTGCTACATCCTCTTCTGAAGAGGTGGAGGTATGGACTATTTTGTTGTTGTCAAACATGTGCTTACTAATTTCAACTTTTCTAATCTCATGTGTTCATGTTTGTGAAGATTCCTGACGACGACACCATTCTGAGTCAAAGCATTAGTCGCGGCAAGAAGCAAGCCACACGGTCAGCTTACCAGTTGAAGCCAAGGGGCAAGGCTCCAAACCGATACACTCCGGATGATTATGTCAACCGAGGAAAGAAGGTTGTGATTGAGGAGGATGAGGCGCCGCCGCGGAGATCATCTTTGAGGAGGATGAGATACGATGAGCCGTTATCTTCAGAGGAGGAGGAGCAGCAGGAGCAGGAGGAGGAGCAGCAACAAGAGCCACGACAGCGGACGAAAAGGATGGCCGTCCGGAAGCAGCCCGTGAGGAGGGGACGTCGAGGAGGATACTAGGATTTGCTACGTGTTGTTGTGAACTCTATCTTCATAAGTATCGTGTCGTGAACCCTATGTCATTTCGAACCATGTCTCTATTGCTACGTGTTGTTTGAATCTATGTGCTATGATGTGAGCTATGATGTGTGCTATGTGTATGTTCTATGTGTATGAAATTGCTATTGTTGTGTTGAAAACTGTTTACATAAGGCAAGAATTTTCATGTTTTTAGCACAAGTCAACGTGTGACGCCCCTCACGCCGGCGGCACATTGCACCGTGTGGCGCCCATGGCATCGGCGCCACATATGTTGATTATATGTCGAAACCATCCAGGGGCTCCGGACGCCTGGGACTTAGCCATTTTGGCGAGCCTGTTTGTGTGGCGCCGATGGCATCGGCGCCACACTGTGAAGTGTGGCGCCCGTGGCATCGGCGCCACACAAACAGCCTCGCCAAAACGGCTAAGTCCCAGACGATTTGTCTTACAATATGTTTTGGGCAATTATAAGTGCATGTGTGGCGCCACACATCCTGCCACGTCGGATCGGCGCACAGCTCAGCGCCGAGGTTACCACGTCGGCTGGGAGAGTGGCGCCGCAGGCACGGGCGCCACACAGTGAGGTGTGGCGCCGATGTGAGGGCGCCACACAAAAGTGTTAGATGGGTGAAATAGTTTAGCCGGAGGGTCAGTCTGTGCTATAGTTGCAACAAAGGGTTATTTTTGTGTAAATCGCCCTTGGCTTCACGAAGCGCACGTGGTATTGTGGTCTGGCGCAATTGGCCTATGAGAGGGAAAATCCTATTTGACGCCCATTAGCGTGCTATTAAGCTTTGCCGAAGTGCGTGTGGTATCTGAGCCAGCCCATTAGGCGTTTGTCCATTACTCGCGTTCAGGTCGACGTTGCGCTCCCCCTGGACACCCTCTCCTTTCTCTTTTCTTCCTTTTTTCGAACCTTCACCGTGTGCCGACCACCCCTCTCCGCAGATTCCGTCGCCGACGAAGCTCCGGCGAGACCTTGACGTTGCCGCTGCCACCATCTTCACCGCGCCGACGAGACGAGGCTAACGCGCCTAGCCTCGCTTCCTGGATCAGCCTACAACGCCCGCCCGTGCGACGCCGCCCCGCGGTGACCGCCACTGCCAAGAACGCGCGCGGCATCCCCCTTGCAAGCAAGGTTTGCCACGGTGGCAGACAGCGTGGCGTTGGGACCCACCTGCCAGCCTCACGGGCTAAGACCCGCTCGGTGAGAAAAATCTGTAGCTTATGCAGATAGGCCCCTGCTTTTCTGTTTTTCCAAACCCGCGGTCCCCGGCCTCGTCGTTTCCATGAAAACCCCCTGGAAGTATTCAAAACAAACCCGGGGCCCTCCCCCCTTAGTGTATTTTGTTTTCAGGTCCTTTTCTAATTAAATAAAATCTTTTTATCTATTTTAAAATAACAAAACCCTAATTTGTTAATAACTTTTTATTGATAACTCCAATGAAAAAGTGTTATATATCAATTGTGATCAGAAAAATGTGCTGGACATGATTATGCCATCCATGCTTGCTGTTGCATCATGCATCATATAAATTCGTGATAGTTTGCATTATCACCTAATATGGAACATATGGAATATGTGGGATATTATATATATGTTGTCCCGGTTCCATTTAACTTTGAATTAGCTCACCCCTGCCATGTTATGCCATGCTAACAACCACTTAATTTTGGCGGTAGTAAATGCAACTCCAACCCTAACTGTTTGTCCGGGGTTCCGACTTCGTTTAAATTGGATAAGTTGCATCGCATCATATCTGCCATGCCATGCATATCACATCATGATCATGCTGGATCTTCTTTTTCCATAGTTGTAAGATGTGCATCCGATGTTTGTTGTAGCATTTGCTTCTTCTCGGGATAGGATCACGAAGTGTTGATGTGAGATACGATGAGTTCTCCGACAAGTTCTTCTGCAGCTTTTCACAGGCGAGCCCTCTCTCTTCACCTATTTTACTCTCTCCCTCGCACTGCTATCCTTATGTTGCGATTCTTTGTCGAGTCACGTGTCCTATCCACTTGTTTACCATAATAATCCTATATGCATCATTCCTTACCCATAGCCGTTGCTTGATGTTTGAGCCTTGCGAGTCGTAGGCGTGTTTAGGCTCTGTTGTTTATCTCGATCTGTTATCGGGATATGCTGGGTTGTTGGGAGGTTATCACATGCTATATCAGTTGATGGAGATATTCATGCTTTACTTAACTGTTAACAACTAAAATTGTAAGCAGAGGCATCTGCAGAGCCCCTTTGCGAAAGCATCGGAACTTTGACTTGCTAATGTCCCCTAGGACCCGAGTTCTTGTTATCCGTTCCGAGATTGAGCGCTCTACCCATGCGTGGGGACGATTATTGGGACCCCCTCACCCATTACCTTTTCTCAAGTCAGTTGAAAAGGGGGCCACAACCTTGGTTTTATTTGGCGCATGCATGTTTATATACTGTTGCCTTCGGGTGTTTACTTCCTGTTGCCTTCGGGTGTTTACTTCCTGTTGCCTTCAGGTGTTTATATTCTGTACTGTACCCCGCGGAACGTTTAGCGAAGCGTGTGGTTTGCACGCCTAGCCGTTAACGCAAACCCTGAGTCCGCTTCGGAGTACGGCCGAACTTCGTTACGGGTAGCTTAGTAGGGTGGCCCCCCTAGACTTTCTTGTTGAACTGGTGTTGCCTACCAAAACCCACCGGCGAGCAGCGACGGGCAACACGGAGAGCCGGGAGGCTCCCAGGACTGCTGGTGGATCCTGGTCCCTCGGGCAACGGCCCGCAATGCTCCGAGCACACGTCCCGGCTGATGCAAGGGCGTGCCACCTGACCTATACCTGGTCAGGAAGGTGATGGATTGCTTCGATTAGTTTCCTGCATGGCAAACACGTAAACATTAAATACGAGCCCCGATCGGCTCTTAGGTTGCCTTGTGGATCGGCTCAAAGAGCCGATTTCCCCATGGTTCACGTTGGATTTACAATGACATGGGGATCCTGCTTTATCAATATCAAGTTAAACCAATCTACGACAGTCTAGGGTTTTCACCGCATAACCGGAACATCCCACGCGTAGTTGAGCCTAGCAGATACGTAAGATGATGGAAAACCACTCCTAAAGAGGCCTAAAAACCAACATGAAGTTGATCCCCGGAACAATCCCTCTAGGGCTTAGTAAACCATACCTTACGCCCTACCGGATCGTTCAACCCGTTTGTAAGGCCTAACCATGCGGATATCAAACTAATCCTTGAAGAAAAAGGAACGACTATGACAGATCAGATCTACTAAATAAAGACTAAACAAGATGTTGCCCTTACACCCAAGATAGGTGCAAAGACAGCTATATATTGAGGGGCATCATAGCTAAGCGAGTAGATCATGGAAGTATCGACGTTAGCCCCAAAACATCTATGATAAGGGTGTTGCTCGCCATCAACAAGGCTTCAGCACGAGCAACACCAAGCAACGAATAAACAAATACTGCCTAGATCGCAAGATGCGATCTAGGCAGCATGACGCTTACCCGGAAGAAACCCTTCGAAACAAGGGGTGGCGATGCGCCTAGATTGGTTTGTTGTGAACGTGATCGTCCTCCTTTCTCAATAACCCTATGTACATATTTATAGTCCGTAGACTTTCTATCTTGGGCATAAACCCAACTGTGTACGACTAAACTCTATCTCTTAATTCTAAACATAAAACGTACTCTACCATAAAATACAGATACACGGGCAATCTAGCCCAAACTCTCACACAAGGCCGATTCAGAGACACTTCATATGCATGTCCTCTAAGCCCTTCTTCGATCACGGCCCATCTCCGGACTTGGTTAAAATCTGGTGATAACACATGCCCCCCTGATGACCCACAAGTATAGGGGATCGCAACAGTCTTCGAGGGAAGTAAAACCCAAATTTATTGATTCGACACAAGGGGAGGTAAAGAATACTTATAAGCCTTAACAACTGAGTTGTCAATTCAGCTGCACTGGAAAAGCACTAGCAACGAGGGTGATGTGAAAGTAGCAGTGATATGAAAGCAGTAGTAACGAAGAATACGACAGCGAGTAATAGTAACACAGGAGTAATGGCACCGTAAGATAGTTGATACTACTTCCAATGACATGTAGAACGAGTATATAATGATGAGAGATGGACCGGGGTTCCCAGCTATCTACACTAGTGGCAACTCTCCAATAACAAGTGTTGGGTGAACAAATTACAGTCGGGCAATTGATAGGATTGAAATAGCATTAACACTACAAAAAAAGTTGCCATGGCCGACGAAGTTGAAGTCGCGCCGTGGTTGCTGGTGTACCATGCCGACGATTTTTGGTCCCTCCGTGGTGCATGTCAAAACTTTTTTTTTCTCGTTTTTGAGGCCACCTAGCCCGACGAAAGCGGCCAAAACGTCGCGTATGGTGGCCCGGGACGTGGTGCATCTCGAAATCTCGGGTTCGCCGGCCGAGTCAACGCAAATCCGCACCGCCGAGGGATGTAGGGCCCGGATGGCAGCCTCTCCGGCATTGTTTTTTTCTCGATCGCGCCATCTCGTTCAACGTTCTCCGATCGAGCCGTTTACGATGCGGGATCATGGGTCCCGCATGTCATCCTCTATGAACCAAAATTCTTTCTATTCTTGAATTTTTTCGACCCCCGATTTCCGGCTACTTCCTTTTTCTTTTGATCCCTTGCCGCCTTGGAAACGTTGAGACCGCTCGCCGCTAAATGGGACCCGCATGTCATCCTCTATGTGCAATCAACTTTCTTTTCTTGGAGTTTTTTTTGGCACCTCAAATTTGGTCACTTGCCTTTTTCTTTCGATCCCCCGCCGCCTCTCAAACGGTGATACCGCTGCTGCTAACTGGGACCCGCATGTCATCCTCTATGTACTATAAAACTTCTTTTCTTGAATTATTTTTGGCACCTCATATTTGGTCACTTACCTTTTTCTTTCGATCCCCTGCCGCCTCTCAAACGGTGATACCGCTACTGCTAAATGGGACCCGCATGTCATCATGTATGTACTATAAAACTTTCTTTTCTTGAATTATTTTTGGCTCCTCATATTTTTTCACTTGCCTTTTTCTTTCGATCCCCGCCGCCTCTCAAACGGTGATACCGTCGTCGCTAAATGGGACCCGCATGTCATCCTCTATGTACTATAAAACTTTCTTTTCTTGGATTATTTTTGGCTCTCGATATTTGGTCACTTGCGTTTTTTTCTTTCGATCTCATGCCACGTTTGAAACGTTGAGGAACCTCGCCGGCTCATGGGACCTGCATGTCATCCTCTATGTGCTATAAAAGTTTATTTTCTAGGGATTTTTTCACTCTCTGATTTTTGTCTATTTGCTTTTTCTTTTGATGCCCTGCCTCCTTGGAAACGTTGAGTAAGCTGCTTACTCATGGGACCCGCATGTCATCCTCTATGTACTATAAAACTTTCTTTTCTTGGATTTTTTTGGCACCTCATATTTGGTCACTTGCCTTTTTCTTTCAATCCCCGCCGCCTCTCAAACGGTGATACCGCCGATGCTAAATGGGACCCGCATGTCATCCTCTATGTACTATAAAACTTTCTTTTCTTGGATTTTTTTGGCACCTCATATTTGGTCACTTGCCTTTTTTCTTTCGATCCCCTGCCGCCTCTCAAACGGTGATAACGCTGTTGCTAAATGGGACCCGCATGTCATCCTCTATGTACTATAAAACTTTCTTTTCTTGGATTTTTTTTGACACCTCATATTTGGTCACTTGCCTTTTTCTTTCGATCCCCTGCCGCCTCTCAAATGGTGATACCGCTGCTGCTAAATGGGACCCGCATGTCATCCTCTATGTAAATCATGTTTCTTTTCTTGAATTATTTTTGGCTCCTGATATTTGGTCACTTGCCTTTTTCTTTCGATCTCATGCCACGTTTGAAACCTGCTGGCTCATGGGACCCGCATGTCATCCTCTATGTGTTATAAAAGTTTCCTTTGTTGGATTTTTTTTCACCCGCTGATTTTTGGCTTGCCTTTTTTTTTGATCCCCTGCCCCCTTTGAAACGTCGAGTAAGCTGCTGGCTCAAGGGACCCGCATGTCATCCTCTATGTCCATCAACTTTCTTTTCTTGGATTTTTTTGACCCCCTAATTACTAGCTACTTTCTTTTTCTTTTGATCTCAAGCCGCATTTCAAACATTGAGACCGCTGCCGCAAAATGGGACCCACATGTCATCCTCTATGTACAATAAATCTTGGATTATTTTTGGCTCTTGATATTTGGTCACTTGCCTTTTTTCTTTCGATCTCATGCCACCTTTGAAACGTTGAGTAAGCTGCTGGCTCATGGGTCCCGCATGTCATCCTCTACGAACAATAAAAGTTTCCTTTCTTGGAGTTATTTTTGACCCCTAATTTCTGGCTATTTGCCTTTTTATTTCGATCCCCTGCCCCCTTTGAAACGATGAGGACGTCGTTGGCGGTGTCGGTCCCACATATCATCCTCTATGAACAATAAAATTTTCTTTTGGTGGATTTATTTTTTACCCCTAATTAATTTCTGGCTATTTCCTTTTTTTTTCTTTTGATCCCCTGCCGCCTTGGAAACGTTGAGGATGCTGCTGCCTCATCGGTCCCGCATGTCATCCTCTCGTAACGATAAATGTTTTCTTTTCTTGGATTTTTTTACCAACTCGATTTTTTGTTTTTTTTTATTTTCGACCCCTGCCTTTGAAACGTTGACGACGCTCGCCGGCTCATGGGTCCCCGATGTCGACCTCCCCGTACAAGAAACATGTGATATCTTGATTATTTTGCGGACAATAAACGAGTGTATTTCGCTCTGAGCTATTGCAAACGGATAAATTAAATCTTTATTTTTACAACTTATATCTTGAATCTCCTTGTTTTTTGTTTTGGCGAAGCATAGGACTTTCCTGTTTTTTTTTTTGAGAAAAATCCGAACTTTCATGTTCGGAGTGGGCTGAAATTGTACGAGTCAAAAGGCCCGAAGGATAGTTCGAAGGCCCAGATGTCCAGATCCAGCCCAATTGAAATCTTTCTTTTCTTGGATTTTTTTCACCCCCTGATTTCTGGCTACATCATTTTTCTTTTGGTCCTGTGCCGCCTCGTTGAGACCGCTGCTGCAAAATGGGACCCGCATGTCATCCTCTATGTACAATAAAGTTTCTTTTCTTGGATTATTGTAACGGCCCCGGGTAGTACCCCTAATAGATTTGTTTGTTCTTTTTCTTTTGTGCATCATCATGGCATATGCATCATATCATCCATGTTTGACAAAATAAAATTATTTTATAAACCCCTAATTATTTTTCCTTATCCATCTCACCTCATTGCTTCAATTCAAAAGTGTTTGTATTTGAGCTATGTTTCAAATATTTTACAAAATAGAATACAAAAAGAAAACCCAATCAGCTAACCTACCTGGGCCTGTCTACCTCTCCTCTTCCTGGGCTCTCCTCTTCTTTGGCCTTTCCTCCTCTAGCCGGCGGCCTAAGTTTTTCCTCCTGAAAGTCCAGCCCACCGGCCCGCGTACCCCTTCGCAAAGGCCTCCTTCTTTCTTTTTCCTCCGTCCTCGTCACTCTGGAAAGCGACGGGAGCACTCACGCAGATGGTGCGCTGTCGTGGTCCTCCCCTCCACCCTCCACCACAACCACTCCCTTCTCCTCTCTTTTATTTCAATACGCACACAAACCCTAGACTGTCTCTCCCTCCCTCGCGCCGCCATCTCCTCTTTCCCCGTTCCCTTTTCTTTTCCCTTCATCCTCACGAAACAAACAGAGAAAGAAGCCACCGTATGCAGTTGTTGCCTCCCGGAGACCGTGTCATCGCCATGGGCGCTCCCTCGCCGAGCTGAGGCCACCAGAGGAACCGGCGCGTCTTCCTCTTACTCCTGGTGCAAGGAATCGAGTTGGGGCCGCTCCAATCGACGCCAAGGTCGTCGTTTCTGCGCCACGGCCACCGCACTCCGGCGAACATTCCAGCGTCTCCTGACCACCTCCGGCCACGCTGGCCACCTCTACACCATCTCGGTGAGCACGTGCACCTCCCAAACCTCTCCTTCGAACCTATCTTCCTCTCTAGTGTTCTACCGACGTTGACCGATCATCGTCGTCGCAGGTGCTCGACGCCGGCGGTACTCCGGCGACCCCCTGAACGCTGCACCAGCACCATCCGGTTCCCCACGTTCTGCCGCACCCCCGACGCCGTCTCGCCCGTCCCGGGTTGCCCGGAATCTCCAGATTCATGCTCGACCTGAGCCTCTCCGCCATGGTTGTGTGAGAAAGTTCATCTGCTTCCTGTGATCCTTCTTGTTGCCGCGCGCCTGATACTGTTCATCGATCCGTACGTAGCGCAGTGGTTGGTTCCTTTGGTCTCAACGTAGAGATCCTGTGTTCAATTCCTGGTTGAGGCGATTTTAATCCCCAACCCTCATTTTTTTTCCCTGCTTCAGATCCACATATGGGATTCAGCCCAGATCTTTCCAGCGTGTCGGGCCAGGCTCCAGCCCGGTCCCTCCCCAACGCAGGAGCAGACCTGATCCGCTCCAGCACAGTGCAGGTCCGGCCAAGTACCTCCCCTGACTATTTTCTTTTTCTGAAAATTCAAGAAAATGTTTATAACTTGCAAAATTCATATCTCTCAAACCATAACTCCAAATAAAAAGTATTTTATATGAAACTTGATCAGAAAAATATAAGGAACATGAATATGCCATCCATACATCTGTTTGCATCTTGCATCGTGTTGAGACATGATAGTTATGCATGTTCAACTAACATATATGCGGAGTAATTTGGATTTCCAACTATGGATTTCCCCGCTCCGTTGAATATTGAAGTAGCGCACCCCTGCCATGTTATGTCATGCTAATCAACACTTAACTTTTCCGGTAGATATGCAACTCCAAACCTAATTTGATTGTCCGGGGTTCCGACTCCGATTAATATGGATAAGTTGCATCGCATCATCGCTGCCATGTCATGCATATCATCTTGATCATGCTGGTTCTTCTTCCGTAGTAGTAAGTTTGCAACCGTTGTTTGTCCAGCATTTGCTTCTTCACGGATAGGATCACGAAGTGGTGTTGTGAGATACGACAAGTCCTTCTGCAGCTTTTCACAGGCGAGCCCTCTCTCTTTCACCTATTATACCCTCTCCCTCCCATTGCTATCCTTATGTTGCGCTTCTTTATCGAGTCACGTGTCCTATTCCACTTGTTCACCATAATAATCCTATATGCATCATTCCTCACTCATAGCCGTTGTTTGATGTTTGAGCCTTGCGAGTCGTTGGCGTGTTTAGGTTCTGTTGTTTATCTCGATCTGTTATCGGGATATGTTGGGTTGTTGGGAGGTTATCACATGCTATATCAGTTGTTGGAGATACTCATGCTTTACTTTATTGTTAACAACTAAAATTGTAAGCAGAGGCATCTGTGAGCCCCTTTGCGAAAGCATCGGAACTTTGACTTGCTAATGTCCCCTAGGACCCGAGTTCTTGTTATCCGTTCCGAGATTGAGCGCTCTACCCGTACGTGGGGGAGTGGGACCCCCATCACCCACTACCTTTCCTCGAGTCCGTTTATTGGGAGCCACAACCTTGGTTTTATTTGCTCATATGCACGATGCACGATTTACTTCGTTGCCTTCGGGTGTTTATATTCCGTATTGTACTCATAACGCGGAACGATTAGCGAAAGCGAGTTGTTCACACTTAGCATAGCCGTTGTCGCAAACCTCCGGGTCCGTATCGGAGTACGGCCGGACTTCGTCACGGGTAGCTTAGTTGGGTGGCTCCCATTAAACTTTCTCTTGCATTGGGAACGGTCTTGATGTGAGACTCCACCCGTAGCAAGTGGGTTCGAGCATGCGTATGGTTACATTTGGGCAACCCCTACAGGGTGTACATCTTATCGATAAGCCGTGTCCGCGGTTATGGACGACTTGGAATTGTATAGCTTCATCATAGAACAACTTACACCTTATACTTGTTGTTAATAATCCGATAATAACTTGCGTAGTAATATAGCATTACTACAACCGATACCTAATAAAACTTGTCCACCGTTGAGTGCCTTTTACATTGCCTCTTCGCTTTGTTGGAGGGGATATGTGTAATCGAGTCGGGTTATGTTTGTGTAGTATTTTATCCGTTACCTTGTGCGCTCTCTTATCTTCTCCGAGTAGACTGGATGTTGTAGTGTGTCTCTATTGGTTATAGTTTCGCCGCCGCTAAACCTACCATATAGCCCCAGGCGATATATATATATACTCGCTCGGCGAGCATAGCCATTTCTAGTCTCGCTAAGTACGTGCCGGAGTTCGTTCCTTGGTACTTACTCTCGCCTTTCCTCTTTCTCTTTTGCTTCCTCCCTTTGTCGCGCAACCGATGGCCCGACTTTGACGAGTACGAGATGACGACGTTAGCAAGGTTACCCTTCCGGCTTGGCCTCGGGCGGGGTTATGGACGCCATCGGTTATCTTCGGGACTCTTAGTCCAATTTGTATCTTGTCCGTACTCGGACGTATTCGATCTTCCGTATGATTTGGATCTTTGTATTGTATATTTGTATCTTGACTCGTTGGAGTCGTTGTTGTAATATATGTATCTTGTGGGCTCTATTGTAATCTTGTTGTAATGTTACCGCTCGTGTTAATTCCTCTGGCATCACGTGTGTGATTCTTCGCGCACGTCGTGTCGGAGGGCGTCCCTGAATCGATATCATGCGGATTTCGGCGGGATCGCTGGAATCCTCATGGTACCGGTTCCGGGGCGTCACAATTATTTTTGGCTCCTGATATTTGGTCACTTGCCTTTTTCTTTCGATCTCATGCCACGTTTGAAACATTGAGGAATCTGCTGGCTCATGGGACCCGCATGTCATCCTCTATGTACAATAAAAGTTTGATTTCTTGGATTTTTTTCACCCTCTGATTTTTGGCTATTTCCTTTTTCTTTTGATCTCCTGCCTCCTTTGAAATGTTTAGTAAGCTGCTGGCTCATAGGTCCCACATGTCGACTCGTATGAACGATAAAGCTTTCCTTTCTTGGAGTTTTTTTTGACCCCCTAATTTCTCGGCTACTTTCATTTTCTATTGATCTCAAGCCGCATTTGAAACGTTGGGACCACCGCCGCACAATGGGACCCGCATGTCATCCCGTATGTACAATCAAGTTTCTTTTCTTGGATTATTTATGGCTCCCGATATTTGGTCACTTGCCTTTTTCTTTCGATCTCATGCCACGTTTGAAACGTTGAGGAACCTCGTTGGCTCATGGGACCCGCATGTCATCCTCTATGTGCTATAAAACTTTCCTTTGTTGGATTTTTTTTTACCCTCTGATTTTTGGCTTGCCTTTTTCTTTTGATCCCCTCTCCCCCCTTTGAAACGTTGAGTAAGCTGCTGGCTCAAGGGACCCGCATGTCATCCTCTATGTCCATCAACTTTCTTTTCTTGGATTTTTTTGACCCCCTAATTACTAGCTACTTTCTTTTTCTTTTGATCTCAAGCCGCATTTCAAACATTGAGACCGCCGCTGCAAAATTGGACCCACATGTCATCCTCTATGTACAATAAATCTTGGATTATTTTTGGCTCCCGATATTGGGTCACTTGCCTTTTTCTTTCGATCTCATGCCGCCTTTGAAACGTTGGAGTAAGCTCGCCGGCTCATGGGTCCCGCATGTCATCCTCTATGAACAATAAAAGTTTCTTTTCTTGGAGTTATTTTTGACCCCTAATTTTTGGCTATTTGCCTTTTTCTTTTCATCCCCTCGCCCCTTTGAAACGATGAGGACGTCGTTGGCGGTGTCGGTCCCACATGTCATCCTCTATGAACAATAAAAGTTTCCTTTGGTGGATTTATTTTTGACCCCTAATTAATTTCTCGGATATTTCCTTTTATTCTTTTGAACCCCCGGCGCCTTGGAATCGTTAAGGATGCCGCCGCCTCATGGGTCCCGCATGTCATCCTCTCGTAAAGGTTAATGTTTCTTTTCTTGGATTTTGTTTACCAACCGATTTTTGGCTTTTTTTTAATTCTTTCGATCTCCTCGCCGCCTTTAAAACGTTGACGACGCCGCCGGCTCACGGGTCCCACATGTCAGCCTCTATAAACAATAAACATTGAGGATGCCGTCGCCTCATGGGTCCCGCAGTCATCCTCTCGTAACGATAAATGTTTTCTTTTCTTGGATTTTTTTACCAACTTATTTTTTTTTTTTTTTATTTTCGATCCCTCGCCGCCTTTGAAACGTTGACGACGCTCGCCGGCTCATGGGTCCCCGATGTCGCCCTCCCGTACAAGAAACATGTGATATCTTATTTTGCGTACAATAAACATTGTATTTCGCTCTGAGCTATTGCAAACTGATAAATTAAATCTTTATATTTACATAAACAAACTTATATGTTGAATCTCCTTGTTTTGTTTTTGCGAAGCATAGGACTTTCCTGTTTTTTTTTTTTGAAAAATCCAAACTTTCCTGTTTTGGAGTGGGCTGAAATTGTACGAGTCAAAAGGCCCAGCAAGATAGTTCGAAGGCCCAGATGTCCAGATGCAGCCCAATTGAAATCTTTCTTTTCTTGGATTTTTTTCAACCCCTGATTTCTGGCTACTTCATTTTTCTTTTGGTCCCGTGCCGCCTTGGAAGCGTTGAGACCGCTGCTACAAAATGGGACCCGCATGTCATACTCTATGTACTATAAAACTTTCTTTTCTTGGATTTTTTTGGCACCTCATATTTGGTCACTTGCCTTTTTCTTTCGATCGCCTGCCGCCTCTCAAACATTGATACAGCTGCTGCTAAATGGGACCCGCATGTCATCCTCTATGTACATTCAAGTTTCTTTTCTTGGATTATTTTTGGCTCTTGATATTTGGTCACTTGCCTTTTTCTTTCGATCTCATGCCACGTTTGTGTAGGATAACGTTGCATAGAAAACAAAAATTTTCCTACCGCGAACACGCAATCCAAGCCAAGATGCAATCTAGAAGACGGTAGCAACGAGGGGGTATCGAGTCTCACCCTTGAAGAGATTCCAAAGCCTACAAGATGAGGCTCTTGTTGCCGCGGTAGACGTTCACTTGCCGCTTGCAAAAGCGCGTAGAAGATCTTGATCATGATCGCTTCCGGCGCCACGAACGGGCAGCACCTCCGTACTCGGTCAGACGTTCGGTTGTTGATGAAGACGACGTCCACCTCCCCGTTCCGGCGGGCAGCGGAAGTAGTAGCTCCTCTTGAATCCGACGAACACGACGGCGTGGTGTCGGTGGTGGTGGAGAAATCCGGCGGAGCTTCGCTTAAGCGTGCGGGATGTGGTGGAGGAGAGAGACCACTAGGGTTTGGGGAGAGA
>NC_061510.1:159369663-159458786 GCF_022539505.1 Lolium rigidum | reverse complement strand
CGATGTCGTTATTATTTCATGTGAGAGGTTAATACTAAGAATAATTTGGAGATATTATATTTAGAGTAAATACAACCTTGAAATGTTGTCAAGGTGTTTTTAAAGTCCAAAATACTTTATGTACTTATTTTCATTATTGAAAATAAGAGGTGTGATTTAAATGATTATTTAAATCATCAAATTTGAACTTATTCTTGTTTAACTTCCAAAAATTCTATTTCATATTTTATTATGATAGAGATTTTTATACTGAGTAGTTTTCATATTTTTAATTATTTTTTTGGAGCTATTCAACATTTAGTATGAATTTTCAAAGTTTCAGTATTTATAGAATTTGTGAAATGCCAAATTTGCCCTCAGGCCCACCTGTCGGGGAGCCCGAGTGGGTTGGGTTAGACCAGCTCGGGTCCAACCGACCCGAGCGATCGCTCACTCTCTCCCCACCACGCCGCCTCGACGAACCCTAATCCCCTTCTCTCTGGCGACCTGTGTCGCCCTCGCCATCGCCGGCTGATTCCGGCGAACTCCGACCGCCATGGCCCTCGCCATGGGGCGCAATCGAACCGCCTTGTGACGCCGGTTCTTCTCATCCGCGTTGATCTGGAGCTGGCGTTGCTCCAGCTCGTCCCCGACCCCCTCGCCGTGGCTAGGGTTACGGGATCCGTGGCGAACTCGCTGCTTCCAGGGTTCCTGGCGCGATGGTGCCGCCGTGGGCCACGCCGCAGTGGTGCGGGGCGCTGCGGCGCTTGTCTGAGCGTGGCCTGGCCTGGCCAGGTGCTACCGTGCACTCGGCACGCGCCGCCATGGCCGCCATGGCCGCGACTGTTGTCTGCTCACCCCGGGTATGTGCGCCACCCTCTCTCTCTCTCTCTTTCTTTACTGCCTTTCTTCACCATCCTCTAGCTCTGGCCACGGCTTCTCCACCTCGTGGAGATGCCGCGCCGTCTTCTGCTGCTGTCTTCGTTGTGCCTAGCTAGGCGTGTGTGCGTATGTTGCTCTGCTCGCTGCCTTGATGCCTATCTTTGCGGTCTTGTTCATACGGCTTTACTGCTCTAGCTAATGCTTGTCTCTGCTAAGCCTATGCTCATATACATGCTAGTTCTTCTTACGTGCCGCCTCCATACTTGTTCATGAGCAAGTTTGTGATGCTCATGGCTTGCCATGTTGCTCCGAGTTGTTTGTTCTTTGTGACTGGATAATCATGTTTGGCCCTGGTTTCTTGCCCGTGGCTTGATTGTTGTGCTTAATCTTTGCATATATGCAAGTTCCAGTGCCTCTAGCTAGATCTTTGTGTTCAAATTCATGATTATGCTCCAGTGAGCATTACTGTTGGCTTAGCAGTGGAATTCAGTGATGAATTGATATGTGCTTTTCTTGTGTATTATGATCCTTTGGTTCATCAGGCCTTTGATGTGCTTCTGGATACAGTTATAAAGTCATTAATTCAGTTATCTAATCATTCAGTTATGGCTTGGTTGGATTTCTTCAGCAGCTGGTTAATTCCTGTTGTGATACTAGGCTATGGCAATCTGTAGCAAGAGCTAGCAAGCTCGGATGATCTTCTGATCATCATTTGCTTGATAGTTATGTGTTGTGCTCCTTTCTGTGACTACCTGGGGATCCCTCTGTGCTGTTTATGCATCACACAGGCTTGGCCTGATGTGTGCTGTTGCTTGCTTAAGCATCAATTGATGCCTGTTATGATCCATTTGATCATTTGCAAGACCCTGGTGCATCAATTGTTTGTCTGTTTCATTTATCTGTTTATCCTTGCTTGATTAGATAGATAAATGATGTGAACTGTGATTCAGTGATGATCATATGGATTTAATTTGCTTGGCTAGAGGGATGCCAACACTTGTTGGGGACCCTAGCCTACTCTGAACCCACCTGGGTGATGATGCAAGTACTGGCTTGGTGGTTTGACTGTTTTGGTTGGTTGAGGTGGCCTCAGCAGCCATTCTTGGTTGCTCAGGAAGCTCCCACCTTAGTTGGCTTGATGTGTATGGACAAATGCTTTCTGGGTAAACCATATTTGGTTGCCAGATGCTTTTAATGTTGACAAACATATATAGACACTTAATGGTCTATCCGTCCGATGGTTTAGGCGGCTATAGGTTGTCAAGTGAACTTGTGTAGCTAGCTAGGGATTAAATCCATGTTGGATTTCTCCGATTGTGTCCCTGTGTGGACACAATCGGTGTTCCCTAGATGATCTAGCTGTCTGGCTTTTTCTATGTTTGCTTGTACCAAATGGCTAGATAGCCACATGATGACACAAACAGGGCTTCCTACCCTTTTGGTGTGCTTGAGATCATGCCTGTGCAATTTATGAACAAAACCATCTGGTTTGTTCATGATGATGTGTATACCTCACTCCAGCTCCTAGAAATTGGGTGTTGGTGTAGAGGTTTTGCTTCTGGTGGTCTTTTGCTTGCCCTGCTCCTCCTAGCAAGCTTGAGATCTTGGTTTAATTTCTGGTGATTGGGAATAGAGGAAACAGCTCTAGCTGTTCATCTGTTCTTGGTGTTCTTGGCTGTTCTTGATACCTGGTGACTTACCCTGCTGCTTGGTCGATGAATGAGCTAGGGTTTGTGGTGGAAAAGTTTTTATATGGTTGGCTCTTGCTCCCCTGGTCGACAGCTCCACCTTTCCCTTTGGGTGACTCACTCTGTATGTGTGTTGCATGCACACAGCCTTGTGAGCAGGCTGTGTGTGTGTGTCTACCAGATACTTTGCACTTGGGACATTGAGAGGATCAGCTCGGCAGAGTTGAGCATATCTTCTCAATTCTCATTTCTTTGCTAACCTGCCAAGTGGTTTTACCACTTGGCATAATTTCTTTTTGTTGTGTTTGTGTGCAGGGAACAAAGTGATGATTCAATGATCAAGAAGATCATCAAGTACAAGACTAGATGAAGTTTAGTTTGTAGTGTTAGGATAGGTTCTGGAATTGTAATTTCCTTTTCTTTTCTTTTTCTATTTTTGTCCAATTCTTGTAATATGTTGTAATATTCATTTGTTTCAAATTCTGAATATTGTAATTGACAATGTATCTTGTGTGATTATTAATAAAGCTCAAGTTTTCCTTAATGAGCTTTACTTAGTTGTTGTATTATTTATAACCTTGATTAATGATAATTGTTTATTAAATTATCTCAAGTTTGAATTATGTGATATTCATTTGGGGTTTGAATTTGAAATTCAAATTCAAATTTGGTTTGAATTCAATCATACAACTTAATTTAGAATTCAATCATGCAACTTAAGGTTGTGATGCAAACTCTCCCCTCTCTTCTCAAAACCCTAGTTTAGTTGAATAAGGAACATGTTTATCGCACTCTCGAAACCCTAACCCTGTAAGGTGTCGAGAGAGAAACTTGTCCCCTTTCGATGCAGTTTTTGTTTAAAAGCGCGAAATTTCCCCAGAATTTGCAATGCAATGCACATCCCTTTCTAAAATCTACCCCTCGATCGTCTCTAAACCTGGGACATTACAGCCACGAGGTGGCCAAACCACATGGCGGCGCGGCCAAGGGGGGGCCCGCGCCGCCCTGTGGTGTGGGCCCCTCGTCAGCCCCCCGACTCTGCCCTTCCGCCTACTTAAAGCCTCCGTCGCGAAACCCCCGAGGCGAAAAACCACGATACGGAAAACCTTACTGAGACGCCGCCGCCGCCGATCCCATCTCGGGGGATTCGGAGATCTCCTCCGGCACCCTGCCGGAGAGGGGATTCATCTCCCGGAGGACTCTACACCGCCATGGTCGCCTCCGGAGTGATGAGTGAGTAGTTCACCCCCGGACTATGGGTCCATAGCAGTAGCTAGATGGTTGTCTTCTCCTCATTGTGCTTCATTGTTGGATCTTGTGAGCTGCCTAACATGATCAAGATCATCTATCCGTAATACTCTATGTTGTGTTTGTCGGGATCCGATAGATAGAGAATACCATGTTATGTTAATTATCAAGTTATTACATATGTGTTGTTTATGATCTTGCATGCTCTCCGTTACTAGTAGAGGCTCCGGCCAAGTTTTTGCTTTTAACTCCAAGAGGGAGTATTTATGCTCGATAGTGGGTTCATGCCCGCATTGACACCGGGACAGTGATGAGAAAGTTCTAAGGTTGTGTTGTGTTGTTGCCACTAGGGATAAAACATTGGCGCTATGTCCGAGGATGTAGTTGTTGATTACATTACGCACCATACTTAATGCAATTGTCTGTTGCTTTGCAACTTAATACTGGAAGACGTTCGGACGATAACCTGAATGTGGACTTTTTAGGCATAGATGCAGTTGGATGGCGGTCTATATACTTTGTCGTAATGCCCAATTAAATCTCACTATACTTATCATGCCATGTATGTGCATTGTTATGCCCTCTCTATTTGTCAATTGGCCGACTGTAATTTGTTCACCCAACATGCTTTTATCTTATGGGAGAGACACCTCTAGTGAACTGTGGACCCCGGTCCATTCTTTTAATACTGAAATACAAATCTGCTGCAATACTTGTTTTACTCGTTTTCTCTCGCAAACAATCATCTTCCACACAATTCGGTTAACCCTTTGTTACGAGCAAGCCAGTGAGATTGACAACCTCACTGTTTCGTTGGGGCAAAGTACTTTGGTTGTGTTGTGTAGGTTCCACGTTGGCGCCGGAATCTCCGGTGTTGCGCCGCACTACATCCCGCCGCCATCAACCTTCAACGTGCTTCTTGACTCCTACTGGTTCGATTAAACCTTGGTTTCTTACTGAGGGAAACTTGCCGCTGTGCGCATCACACCTTCCTCTTGGGGTTCCCAACGGACGTGTCAACTACACGCATCAGTGGGCCGCTAGGATGATGCAACGGAAGATACCTTGGAGTACAAGATACGAAAGGAGCCGAACAAGGAAAGTCTAGAGATAGATCTACTGTAAACCTAGTCGTACTCGACTAGGCCTCTTGAGACCTGGCCTCCTATATAAAGGCCGAGGAGAGGGGTTGTCGAGGGACATAACCAATCTTAGCGATCTTAGCCAGCGAAGCTTAAAGTCGGGTTACCCTAGCGCTTAGCCAAACTCGACGAGATCTCAGCCGAATTATTCGGCACCCCATTGTAACCCATTATCATCATAATCAAGAACAGACATGCAGGACGTAAGGGTTTTACCTCATCGAGGGCCCCAAACCTGGGTAAATCGCTCTCCCCGCTTGTCTGTGAACCGATGTCTCGTGTCAGCTTGCAGGATTCCACCAACCCTAAGCCCCTATCGGAGGGCATTGCCGAGGAGCACCCTCGACAACCGGCTTGGTAGACGAAGTAGGAAAAGGTGCGGGACGCGAGGATGGTGCCGGCGCCATAGAGGTTGATGCCCTAGATGAAAAACCCCAGCTCATGTAGCACGACCTTTGATTTGCACCTCTTCAGCCAACTGTGATTCAACTTCTCTTGCATGATGTAGTAGCTCATATATATTGGTGTAACGGTGATGACGAACAATGCCTTTGATATTATACTTCAAACCATGGAGAAAATGCTGCATTGTCATCTCAAGTGACTCACGGACACGGCCACGCTGCATAAGCATATCCATCTCCATGTGTAAGGGTACATTGCCCCTATGTGTGGTTTTGGTAATTAATGACAACCCCTATGGACTAATGTTTTCATTGAGTTTATATGTAGGAATATTCCATAGGTTCTACTTGTATTCCATGTGTTGGATTCAAGTATGCATGTAAATAAAGATACATCTTGTGTGTTGGCATCAAGATCATCGATTTGAAGACATATATGTGATATGATCAAGAAGAAGAAATGAAGATGGAGTTCTTATGTGGAACTCAATATTAGCCATGCTCTATCCTATGAGAGTATGAGAAGGTACAAGGTTAAGTCGGGCAAGTTCAAAATGAGCATCTCAAGTGGATCACATGCTTGAAGCTTGCCGTCCATTTGGTGATAATGTACATGTGAAGATGTGCATCAATAGAGCTTTCCCATCATGGTGTATGGGGGAGCATTTGTGAGTCTTCACGAAGCGACGATGATCAAGTGAGGCATTCCGGCTTGAGTGGAGCTTGAAGAGCTATCATCAAGATCAAGCGGGATGCGCAAGGCAAAGGTATGGTCTTGCTAGGTTTTCCTTTTACCGGTCTCAAGGTGGTTGTTGGGAGACCGAATTATAGGATAGACAGCCGCCCTATCAAGAGGGGCTTTCGGTTGGGTAACTTGATCGCATCGTCTTAGGGAGCTCAATCCTTTGCCTACTTTGCATATCCCTATTGCTTCTTGGTGTTTCTCTGTGTGAGGTTCTTGAGCTTGTTGCTAGCTTTACAACAAGCCCAAGTTCACCGAAAACGGAATCCGCATGCATCTTCTATTGCGTTTTCGAGTTTGGACGTCTTCACCGTTTCTTGACGGTGGGAGACTCCCTCTCTAAAATCATCTAAAATGTTCTGTGAGGAGTCTCCATATTTCCAACAAAATTGGTTTCGTGTCAATCGGGGTCCGGACACAAAAGTTATCACAGTTTTTGTATAACATGTTTTCCTGCTCACCCGATCAGGGACCCGGTCGGACCGGCCTGTAATGTCCCAGGTTTAGAGACGATCGAGGGGTAGATCTTAGAAAGGGATGTGCATTGCATAGCAAATTCTGGGAAAATTTCGCGCTTTTAAACAAAAACTGCATCGAAGGGGGATAAGTTTCTCTCTCGACACCTTACAAGGTTAGGGTTTCGAGAGTGCGACAAACTTGCTTCTCACTTCACTAGTTTAGGGTTTTCGAGAAGAGAGGGGAGAGTTCACATGATTGAATTCTAAATGTTATGACATGATTAAATTCAAACCAAGGTTGAATTTGAATTTCAAATTCAAACATTAAATAATTACTTAAATAATTCAATTGAGGAAATTCATTAAGTAAATGATCAATAATAAATAAGATGAACAATTATATTAAAGAAAAGCTCATTAGAGAAAACTTTGAGCTTTATTGATCATCACACAAATTACAATGTCATTACAATATCCATAAGTGAAATAAAGGGATAATACAACACATCACATAAATGGGCAGAATAGAAGAAAGAAAAATAAAAAAAAAATTACAATTTATTGATCCTAGACTAAACCCTACAAGATCATCTTCATCTGATCTTGTATATGATGAACTCCAAGTCCATTTTGATCCATTCTTGATTCCTGCACAAAATCACAAAGAAGAAGAACAAATTATGCCAAGTGGCAAAGCCACTTGGCAGATTAGAAAAGAAGTTAAAATGGTGGATAATATCACAGCTCGCCGAGCTGATCCTCTCCGAGCCGATTCACATGATCCGGTTCACACACACACACAAGCAGACACACACAGCAGTGTGCATGCTCACCACCAAGCCATCGCTTGTGCATGTGGCACAACACACACACAGCATCGAGTGAGTCACCCAAAGTAACCGAGGCCAAGCCGTCGACCAGGGAGAGCCTAGGAGCACCATATAAAAGCTTTTCGAAGCCAAACCCTAGTCATTTGCTCATCCATCGACAAAGTACTGTGGTAAGTTATCAAGAACAGCCAAGAACACCAAGAACAGTGAACAGCCTAGAGCTGCTCTCATCTTTTCACAATCACCAGAAATTAAACCAAGACTTCAGGCTTGCTAGGAGGAGCAGGGCAAGCAAAAGACCACCATAAGCAAAACCTCTACACCAACACTCATTTTCTAGGAGCTGGAGTGAGGTATACCACACAAAAGCCTGAGCAAGATCATATCTTGCTCATAAATAAGCATACAATGCATCACGAGAGCACAGGAGGGTAGAATACCCAGAGTGTGTCATCATCCGGCTAGCAAGCCAATTGGTGCAAGCAAATATGGGTAAAGACTCTAGGAAATCAGCCTATGGGAACATCATCATGCAAAGCAAGTGCATAACCGAAGAAATCCAAGCAAAAGATGAAGTCCTAGTCTAGCCTAGCCCACACACTTAGCACCTACAGACTAATTGACCATCGGACTTAGACAGATTTCCGTTTGTTGATTTCAACATCAAGAGTCACCGGCAATCCAATAAATGGATCACCCGAGAAAACATTTGGTAAGCAACGAAGCAAGCCAACAGATAGGGAGCTATCCTGAGGCAGCACATGAATACCGCCAGGATCACCTCAACCACTTAACCAATTCCAACAAAGAAACCATGCACGAGATATCATCACCCAAGAGGGTTCAAAAAGAGGGTTAGGGTACACAACCAGGTGTTGGCATCCATCTAACCCTACCAAACTCAATGAAATGATCATAACTGCAGAGCGAGCTCACATCAATTATCCATATGATTAAGCCAAACTAGACAGTATAATTGAAATACACAAGCAACCAAGTAATACATACACTTGCTCATGATCTAGAAGATCATCGCAAGCCACAGCAAGTGCTGGGGTAAGCAAGAGCATGCACCAAGCACATGCTTGAGTACCACACAAAGTTAAGTAAAAGCATCAGTGAAGCACAAGCCATAGGACAAGCAGAAAACCATTAAGTACCGATGATTATATGATCATCGTGGCTTGCCTTAGCATACAAAAGCTTGACAAGGGCAAGCCTGGCAAGCAATCCATGAATCATGTAAATGAAATAGCCACAGCTTAAGCAACAGCTTATATCACAGTGCAATTGCATAAATCAATTATAATTGTATCCGAAGCACTCCATCAAGGGATGGAGTTAATAATGCAACAGATGAGGCTCAATTGAGCATGTCCAAGAACTAGAGCACAGTTAATAGCACATTTGGAGCACTGGCACTTGCCAAAGGCAAGGATCATCACAGTATGATCAAGCCAAGAGCAAATCATGGCATACACAGGAGAGAGATAGTATGCAGAGAATCAGTAGGCGCTACTAATTACACAGAACACCACAGCATGCTCATGAGCAATAATTCATGAATCGCAACAGTAAGCAATTGAGCAAGAACAGCACAGCACAGCAAGCTAGAACCATAGCAAATGCACAGCAACAGCACAGTCACACAGTATAGCAGCATACGCACCAGCTAGCAAGCGCAGCAGCACATCGGCACGGCCAACATCCCCACAGGGAGAAGCAGGCCAGTGGCCAAGCTAGACGAGGGGAAGGAGAAGCAGTAGAACAAATAGCAGAGAAGGGCGGAGGAGATGACCACTTACTGGTGAGCGGAGAGGAGATCGACCATGGCGGCACGGCGGCACACGCCGGGCGAACGGCGGCGCCAGGCCAAGCCTAGCCAGGCACAACTCGCCGCAACGCCAGCAGCACCACGGCGAGGCACACGGCCTCGACACCAGACGCGTCGACGGTGACGAAATCGCCGCAGCACACCACGGTAGGCTAGCAGAGGCGAGGGGGGCGCGTCGAGGAAGCGGCGAAGCACGGATCGACGCGGTGGATCTGAATCGCCGTCGAGTGGCGGTTCAGATGCGCCATATCTCGACGGCCGGAATCGGCCGGAATAATTCGGCGAAGGGGCGGCGACGCGTGCGTCGCCAGAGCTCTAGGGTTAGGGTTCGGACACGAGCGCGCGGTGAGGGAGTGAGCGACCGACCGCCGGGTCGGTTGGACCCGAGCTGGTCTAGCCAAACCACCGGGCTCCACCGACAGTGGGCCTGTGGGCAAAATAGACTTTTCCAAATTCCATTAAAAACCAGGAATTTGGAAATTCAATAGAAAATTGATAAAAGCTCTAAACAAATAATTAAAAATATGAAAACAGATCAGCATAAAATTATCTATCATAATAAAATACAAAAGAGAGTTTTTGAAGACAATTAAGAATGAGTCTTAATTTGAGGATTTAATTAATCATGTAAATCACACATATATTTTCCAATAATAAAAGTAAGTCCATTAATGCCTTTGGATTTCAAAACACCTTGACAACATTTCAAGGTTGGATTTACCCTAAATCAAGTATCACTAAGATGTTCTTAGTATTTAACCTCTCATAAAATAACAACGACATCTGAAGGGGGATAAACCCTAAAACTCGGAATCATGCATTATTGCTTTTTTAACCATTGCCCTTATCGGACAATGATGCTATTTTTCGAACAAGAGGACAAGGGTCAGTCCATACCTTCCAACCGCAGAACTTTGCAGTGTTCGAGCAAGTTCATCACTTGCTCATGTCATTTGAGTATTTTTATCAAATTACTTGCAAAGTATTATGGTTATCACTATTGCACAAAAATCAAAACCACTACTTTCATAACTATGAATATGACTATGTGGTGGGCAATGGAACCATGGATTGTGTTGATATGGTGGAGGTTCCATTGCACGGGTTTATATCCATCTAGGATTAAACAACAAATGTCGCCAATGATTCTTGTGCCGTAATATCCGTGTTAACCATAAGATCCGGAGTGGGACTGAGTAGTCAAAAGTGTTTCCACCTCTCGTTCATCAACGGATGCGCTTTACCGTAGACACTTGTATCCGTCAGCGGCAAGCGGTAGGTCGGGGAAGCCTTAAGTCCCCACGGCACAGTCCGTAGACACTTGTCGTTCGAAGAACAAGCGGTAGGTCGGGGAAGCCTTAAGTCCCCACCGTATTGCGGTCTCATGAGGGATTGTAAGGTGTCCGGAACGGTCTATCCATGATGATAGGGGAAGGCATATAAATGCCCGGAACGGTCTCATCATGGATATAGGGAGGACAATCTTACAAAAGGGTGGGTGTTCGAGGTAGCGGAGGAACATGATTGGCTAGACCTTATACCGGGCCTCACACCGAAGGAAGTGTGGACGGGAAAGCTGCCCGGTTGGCACCAAGGTTAAGATCTCTTATGGGTAAAGCAACACACCTCTCGCAGAGTGTAAGAATCGTGACTCGTCACTCCCCGTTCCGGATTGAGGAACTCGCGAACGCGGCCGGAAAGGAGCTCCATGAAGTTCTAGTAAACCGGTGAAGGCCGACGGACATAGCTCTTTGAAATAAAAGCAATCTCTTGAAGAAATGTTTATCAAAACTTGCATTGGTATTAGACTTTCCGGTCTAATATCGTAGCTAGTGCATTAAACACCTCTTCTCTATAATGAACTTGTTGAGTACGCTCGTACTCATACCACTCTTAAATCCCATGCTTAGATTGTCTGAACCGTCTGGAGGAGGACTACGACAGCAATGATGGAGCCGAGATCATAGGCTACGAGGAACCGTACCTTTCAGGAGGAGTGGAAGGCGTAGACTACATCATCGTCTACGGATCCGGGAGGCTTCCGGAGGAGAACAAGCCTAGAGATATCCGAGGAGTAGTAGTAGCCGAGCAGCACAAACTCTTACCACAGAGCTGCTCGATTAAATAAATGTTTAGTTTAATGAGACAATGGTATTGTAAGTTAAGTTGGGTTCGCTCGAACCCAGGAGTTATCCTCTTAGGACCCAAGAGGAGCTCCGAGACGACTTGTGTATGATGATTGTAATGATATGTGAATGAGTTATGGACCCCGCTATGTTCGTTGTACTACTCGAGGGATGTAATATTTGCGGAATGGTACTTCGCGAATGTTATATCAACGATCGGCATACTACAACATGCAAGCGGTATGCGTGGTCACCACAGCTTGGTATCGCAGCAAAAGCTTTGACCTTAGGTTGGAACCTAGTAAATGGGACTAAAACGTTAGGAGTCAAATAGGATTAGTAAAGAGTTCTCTAAAAATATGGTGTATATTCAATTGAGAATACAACAATCATATCTTTTAGTGCGATAATTCTTTATTATCTCTATTATGATGCATTATTACTAATCTCATAATCTTTCTAATTCTACAACCAACATGGCAAGTTCACGACCGGGAAGAAACGTGAAAGTTATGGACTCAACGCTGAAAGAGTACCAGGGAGGACTGGCAGATATCCTACGAGCCATGTTACTAGAATTTGGGTGCGATCCCCAGATTCCAGTAAAGAAGTACATGTTTTATGATGGTCCGGTGTTGGCCAAGTGCAGAGTAGGACTGCGACTTCCCGAATCTTTGGGATTGAGCGTAGTCATGCCACCGGGGAAGCAAGGACAACCAATACAGCCTACCATATAGCTGTGATGAGAGCCATAACAGACATTCGGGAGCATAAGACGAAAGCGCTTATGGGTTCCGACTCACCCACATTCCTCATACGGAGGAAGATAATGATCCCATGCCGAACCATTTCAAATATGCCAAAAGTAAACCCGCCGAAGCAGCCAAATATATGGATAACAGCCGTAACTTCATATCATTACTCTTTCAGCTGAATAATCATCTGATAGGAGCTATTGATACGATGCTTGAGGAGTTCACTGAACCCAAGGAGGAGAGTAGGGGCAAAGAACCTATGGAGAATGTGGTACACACACCAGCTTTATTCAGCCGGTGACTACATCGGCTTTGATCCACTTGCACGTGAACCTACACTCGTTACACTCTGGGAACTATTTGGGTAGTTCCTATGGGGGATACGAAGGCGGCGAGGAATCCGGAAACAATCAGCGTTCCGAGACTCCAATCGAGAATTCCAGGGGTTGGCGTTGGGGAGATGATACGGGAACCCATAGTACTACGGAGTATTATGATGGAGAGATGAATGATGACGCAACAACCCGGAATCCGCAGTTATCCTAGTAATGAAGGAGTGGATGGAGGATATCCGACACAAAGTTGAGTCGGGTATGGGTTTTGGTAATCCTTATGGTGGAGCTACTAGAGAGTACACCCGATGGGTGGATTATGATGCACTCAACGATCAGTTTATGAGCACCGATTTCTCCTTAGGATCATCATCCGACTCGGATTACAAGCCAACGGGGAGACCTTATGTTCCAGTGGTCTATCGAGGAGGACGACACGTTCGACCGGATGGAAGCCCGGAATGTACCGGGAGTGAAGACCAATTAGAAGACCACCAAGGGAGGCGTGGCTATAATACACAAGTACCACGTGTATTATAGTTTGTAATATTTGTAGAAATTTGTACATATACTTTAATAAGTGAGTTTGCATACTCACATCGACTTGAGTTATGTAATAAGACCACTTATGTATGTTAATGTATGGTATGTGTTTTGTATGATTTGGATTTGCTTCTTGATTTCCATTGCGTGACTAGTTCTGTGCACAATGTTGAGCTCAGAAAACTTGCGCATGGAGTAATTATGAGTATCATCTTGTGTTGCGTAACTAGGGGGATTATGTCGGGAACGTTAGGAAACGAGACTGAAGCGCAGCCGCATGGAGCGCGAAGCAAAGGAAAAGGAAGAGGCTGAGGGTGGAGCCGGAGATCGCTTCCACCACCACCACCACCCATGACGCAGCAAAACTTTATCCAGTACATGCAATTGGCGGAAGAGAGGCAGCGTGTAACACTGGAGCTGCAGAACAAATTCCTTCAGGATCTGATGCAGCAGAATAGGGTGGAGAGACCTGAGAACCAGGGAGTCTCACTAGCAGACTTCCAAAACACCAAGCCGATATCTTTCGCATACGCGCCAGAGCCGATGGACGCGGAAGATTGGCTGATGGATACTGAGCGCAAGCTCAACACTGTTGGATGCAATGACCAAGAGAAGGTCCGATATGCTACCCATCTCGCTATGTGGACCTCGCCGCAGCATGGTGGGACAATATTGTAGCCGTATATCCGGCAGGAAAAGTATTTACCTGGGAGGAGTTCGCAAGAAAGTTCAGGGAATCCAATGTCCCTGAAAGTATCGTGGAACTGAAGCGTCGAGAGTTTGAGAGTCTCGAGCAAAAGGATAAGGCAATCCTGACCTATGTCGTGGAGTTTTCCAAGCTGTCCCGGTATGCTCGTTGAGGAAGTCAATACCGAGGACAAGAAGAAGAAGAGATTTCCGAGGGGGTTAAGTCCCCAGCTCAAGGTACAGACTGCGGATGATGAGAGCAACGGAATTCCAAGAGCTGGTGGATGCAGCCATCACTCTTGAAGATGACTTTAAACAACTGCAAGAAGAAAAGAGGAAGAAGGCCAAGTTTGAGCCGAAGAGGTTTGTTAGTAACAAGCCTAACACCAGCTTGAGTTTCAAGCCCAGATACAACAACAACAACAACAACAACAACAACAACAGCAACTACTATGGTAGTAGGAAGAATCAGGCATTCCAGACTGCAAATCAAAGCGTTTGCAGGAGCTGTGGACTTCCAGGGCATTTTGCCAGGGATTGCAAGAAACCAAGGATTATATGCTTTGGTTGTCGCCAGGAGGGGCACATGCTGAAGGACTGCCCCAAGAGAAACACGGGAGGAGGTCAATCTGGAGGAGGAGGAAATCGAGGAAACACCGGAGGGAATTGGAAGAATAAGAAGCCCTTCGGCAAGCTGAACTGTACCAGTCTGGAGGAGGTGGTCAATTCTGACCAGGCGGTGATAGGTACGCTTCAGATACTCACTCATCCTGGCAAAGTACTTTTTGATACTGGTGCAACTACATCATTCATTTCTCAACAATTCATCACCAAACATGGGATTAGTTGCACTAAGTTAGATACATCCATAACCATACTTTCTGCGGGGGGAACGATATTAGTAACCCATGCCAAACAAAAACAAGTCATTATGATCAATAAGTGCGCGTTTGACGCGGACCTGTTCATTTTACCGATGAAGGACATTGATGTCATTCTTGGTATGAACTGGTTAGAAGCTAATGGAGCATTGATCGATTGTGTAAACAAGACGGTGTCTTTGAAAAGTCCCGATGGAAGTAGAATGATCTACCAAGGCGACAAACATACACAGATTGAAGTCGAGCTACAGCTGAATAGCATGAAGGAGGTGAAGTTAGAAGATATCCCTGTAGTAAATGAATTCCAGGATGTGTTTCCTGCGGAATTACCTGGTATGCCACCAGATAGGGAGATAGAATTCACTATCGACCTAATTCCAGGAACAGCTCCGATTGCTAAAGCACCATATAAGATGGGGCCGAAGGAGTTGAAAGAGCTGAAGGAGCAATTGGATGACTTGGAACAAAAGGGATTCATTCAAGAAAGTGTTTCACCATGGGGATCACCTGTGATCTTCGTGGATAAAAGGGATGGAGGAAGAAGGATGTGCGGAGACTACAGAAATTTGAACAACGTCACAATCAAGAATAAGTATCCACTTCCAAGAATACAAGATCTATTTGATCAGGTTAGAGGAGCGGGAGTCTTTTCCAAGATTGATCTAAGATCCGGTTATCACCAGATAAAGATCAAGAAGGAGGACGTTCCGAAAACTGCCTTTGTCTCAAGGTATGGACACCATGAATACCTTGTAGTACCTTTTGGATTAACCAATGCCCCAGCAATATTCATGAATCTCATGAATAAGATCTTCATGCCATATCTAGATAAGTTTGTCATCGTATTTATCGATGATATCTTGATATATTCCAAGAACAAGGCAGAACATGCCGATCATTTGAGGTTAGTGTTGCAAACACTAAGGGAACATCAACTCTATGCCAAACTTAGTAAGTGTGAATTTTGGCTAGATCAAGTGGAATTTCTTGGTCATGTCATTAGCAAAGATGGAATCGCTGTCAACCCGAGTAAGGTAGCAGCAGTTCTAGAATGGGAAGCACCCAAGACTGTCAAGGAAATCCGAGGATTCCTCGGAATGGCAGGATATTATCGGAGATTCATTGAAGGATTCTCCAAGATAGCAGGACCAATGACGAAGCTGTTAAGGAAGAACACACCATTCGTGTGGACAGAGGAGTGTGAGAAGAGTTTTCAAACTCTGAAGGAGAAACTCACCACGGCACCGGTGTTAGCAGTTCCGGAAGTTGGCAAGGATTACACCGTGTACTGTGACGCATCCAAGCACGGATTGGGTTGTGTACTCATGCAAGATCGGAAAGTGATATCTTATGGATCGAGACAACTCAGACCTCATGAAGTGAACTATCCAACACACGACTTGGAATTAGCAGCGGTCGTATTTGCACTTAAAACATGGAGACATTTTCTCTATGGAGCTAAGTGTGAGCTCTATACCGATCATAAAAGCCTCAAATATTTCTTCACTCGAAGGAACTCAATATGAGGCGTAAAAGATGGCTAGAATTGATTAAGGATTATGATCTGACAATCAATTACACACCAGGGAAGGCTAATGTTGTAGCAGATGCCCTGAGTAGGAAGAGTACTGGAGGAGTGGAACAAGAAATATCACCGGAGTTGAGGATGGAAATAAGCCAAGCCCAAATACAACTTTGGGAGAAGGAAGCCCATGAAGGATTATCGGCGTTGCAAGTAGCCGATGAGTTGAATGTCAACCCGAAGAATGAGATAATGATGGGTCAGTTGGACGATCCATTCATTGTAGAAGAGATGAGGAGAATAGATGAGGGAAGACCATCAGAATTTCACCGTGGAGAATCTGGATCGTTGTGGTTCCAGAAGAGGATTTGCGTTCCGGATATTGCTGAAATCAAGGAAGTAATACTCCGAGAAGCTCATCAAACACCATATTCCATACATCCGGGAAGTACAAAGATGTATATGGATCTAAAGGAACTATTCTGGTGGAATAATATGAAGAGAGAGATAGCACAATATGTTGCGAATGCCATACCGTCAGCCGAGTGAAGGCTGAACATCGGAGTCCGGCAGGGAAGTTACAACCTCTACCTATTCCAGAATGGAAATGGGAGGAAATAGGGATGGATTTCATCACCGGACTACCCATGACTAATAAAAAGAAGGACATGATATGGGTAATCGTGGACCGGTTGACGAAAAGTGCACACTTCTTAGCAGTAAATCAACAGGACAAAGGAGAGAAACTCATTGATCTTTACATCAAGGAGATCGTGAGTAAGCATGGAGTACCTAAGAAGATAGTATCGGATCGAGGATCCGTGTTCACATCAGCATTTTGGAAGCAACTCCACGAAGCTTTGGGATCCAAATTGGATTATAGTACCGCTTATCACCCACAAACAAAGCGGACAAACCGAGAGAACCAATCGGATCTTAGAAGATATGCTTAGGGCTTGTGCCCTAGACTTCGGAGGATCATGGGAGGAGCATCTACCTTTAGCAGAGTTTTCATACAACAATAGTTATCAAAGTAGCATCAAGATGGCACCATTTGAAGCTCTGTATGGAAGGAAGTGTAGATCACCCATATGTTGGTATGAAGCCGGAGCAAGCAAAGAGTTTAACCCGGATTATGTCAAGGAAAAACAACAAATCATTGACATTATCAGAGACAGAGCTCAAGATAGCCCGCAGTCGGCAAAAGAGTTATGCCGATCGAAGAGAAGGACATGGGAGCCACAAGTTGGAGACATGGTTTATCTTAAGGTAAGCCCGATGAAAGGACTTCAGAGATTCGGAGTAAAAGGAAAGTTAAGCCCTAGATACATAGGACCCTTCAAGATACTGAGTCAGAATCGAGGTTTAGCCTTTGAGTTGGATCTACCAGGAAGGTTAGCTCAAGTTCATAATGTATTCCATGTGTCACAACTTCGGAAATGTTTGAAGACCCCAGATGAACCAATATCACATGAGGAGCTTGAGTTACAACCAGACTTGACATACATCGAGAAGCCAGCCAAGATTCTCGAGGAGAGCTGGAAACAACTCAGAAATAAGGCGATCAAGTATTGCAAGATACAATGGAAGCATCATCCCGAGAGGGAGGCCACCCGGGAAAAAGAGGAAGACCCGAGGAAAACATACCCCGAGCTGTTCGGGTATTACAACCACAACTTCGGGACGAAGTTTTCTTTAAGGGGAAAGGCTGTAATGTCCCGGGTTTAGAGACGATCGAGGGGTAGATCTTAGAAAGGGATGTGCATTGCATAGCAAATTCGGGAAAATTTCGCGCTTTTAAACAAAAATCGCATCGAAGGGGGACAAGTTTCTCTCTCGACACCTTACAGGGTTAGGGTTTCGAGAGTGCGACAAACTTGCTTCTCACTTCACTAGTTTAGGGTTTTCGAGAAGAGAGGGAGAGTTCACATGATTGAATTCTAAATGTTATGACATGATTAAATTCAAACCAAGGTTGAATTTGAATTTCAAATTCAAACATTAAATAATTACTTAAATAATTCAATTGAGGAAATTCATTAAGTAAATGATCAATAATAAATAAGATGAACAATTATATTAAAGAAAAGCTCATTAGAGAAAACTTTGAGCTTTATTGATCATCACACAAATTACAATGTCATTACAATATCCATAAGTGAAATAAAGGGATAATACAACACATCACATAAATGGGCAGAATAGAAGAAAGAAAAATAAAAAAAAAATTACAATTTATTGATCCTAGACTAAACCCTACAAGATCATCTTCATCTGATCTTGTATATGATGAACTCCAAGTCCATTTTGATCCATTCTTGATTCCAGCACAAAATCACAAAGAAGAAGAACAAATTATGCCAAGTGGCAAAGCCACTTGGCGATTAGAAAAGAAGTTAAAATGGTGGATAATATCACAGCTCTGCCGAGCTGATCCTCTCCGAGCCAGATTCACATGATCCGGTTCACACACACACACAAGCAGACACACACAGCAGTGTGCATGCTCACCACCAAGCCACCGCTTGTGCATGTGGCACAACACACACACAACATCGGTGAGTCACCCAAAGTAACTGGGCCAAGTCTGTCGACCAGGGAGAGCCTAGGAGCACCATATAAAAGCTTTTCGTAAGCCAAACCCTAGTCATTTGCTCATCCATCGACAGAGCACTGTGGTAAGTTATCAAGAACAGCCAAGAACACCAAGAACAGTGTGAACAGACTAGAGTCTGTCTCATCTTTTCACAATCACCAGAAATTAAACCAAGACTTCAGGCTTGCTAGGAGGAGCAGGGCAAGCAAAAGACCACCGAAGCAAAACCTCTACACCAACACTCATTTTCTAGGAGCCGGAGTGAGGTATACCACACAAAAGCCTCGAGCAAGATCATATCTTGCTCATAAATAAGCATACAATGCATCACAGAGCACAGGAGGGTAGAATACCCAGTGTGTGTCATCATCTGGCTAGCAAGCCAATTGGTGCAAGCAAATATGGGTAAAGACTCTAGGAAATCAGCCTATGGGAACATCGATCATGCAAAGCAAGTGCATAACCGAAGAAATCCAACGAAAAGATGAAGTCCTAGTCTAGCCTAGCCCACACACTTAGCACCTACAACTAATTGACCATCGGACTTAGACAGATTTCTGTTTGTTGATTTCAACATCAAGAGTCACCGGCAATCCAATAAATGGATCACCCGTGAAAACATTTGGTAAGCAACAAAGCAAGCCAACGAGATAGGGGAGCTATCCCGTGGCAAGCACATGAATACCGCCAGGATCACCTCAACCACTTAACCAATTCCAACAAAGAAACCATGCACGGATATCATCACCCAAGTAGGGTTCAAAAGAGGGTTAGGGTACACAACCAGGTGTTGGCATCCATCTAACCCTACCAAACTCAATGAAATGATCATAACCAGCAGAGCAGTTCACATCAATTATCCATATGATTAAGCCAAACTAGACAGATAATTGAAATACACAAGCAACCAAGTAATACATACACTTGCTCATGATCTAGAAGATCACTCGCAAGCCACGAGCAGTGCTGGGGTAAGCAAGAGCATGCACCAAGCACATGCTTGAGTACCACACAGGTTAAGTAAAAGCATCGATGAAGCACAAGCCATAGGACAAAGCAGAAAACCATTAAGTATCGATGATTATATGATCATCGTGGCTTGCCTTAGCATACAAAAGCTTGACAAGGGCAAGCCTCGGCAAACAATCCATGAATCATGTAAATGAAATAGCCACAGTTAAGCAACAGTTATATCACAGGCAATTGCATAAATCAATTATAATTGTATCCAGAAGCACTCCATCAAGGGATGGAGTTAATAATGCAACAGTGAGGCTCAATTGAGCATGTCCAAGAACTAGAGCACAGTTAATAGCACATTTGGAGCACTGGCACTTGCCAAAGGCAAGGATCATCACAGTATGATCAAGCCAAGAGCAAATCATGGCATACACAGGAGAGAGATAGTATGCAGAGAATCGATAGGGCGCTACTAATTACACGAACACCACAGAGCATGCTCATGAGCAATAATTCATGAATCGCAACGAGAAGCAATTGAGCAAGAACAAGACAAAGACACAGCAAGCTAGAACCATAGCAAATGCACAAGCAACAAAGACACAGTCACACAAGTATAGCAAGCATACGCACCAGCCTAGCAAGCGCAAGCAGCACATCGGCACGGCCAACATCCCCACGGGGAGAAGCGAGCCGGTGGCCAAGCTAGACGAGGGGAAGGAGAAGCAGTGAGAACAAATAGCGAGAGAAGGGCGGAGGAGATGACCACTTACCGGTGAGCGGAGAGGAGATCGACCATGGCGGCACGGCGGCACACGCCGGGCGAACGGCGGCGCCGAGGCCAAGCCTAGCCGGGCACAACTCGCCGCAACGCCGGCAGGCACCACGGCGAGGCACACGGCCTCGACACCGGACGCGTCGACGGTGACGAAATCGCCGCAGAGCACACCACGGTAGGCTAGCGAGAGGCGAGGGGCGCGTCGAGGAAGCGGCGAAGCACGGATCGACGCGGTGGATCTGAATCGCCGTCGAGTGGCGGTTCAGATGCGCCATATCTCGCCGGCGGCGACGGCCGGAATCGGCCGGAATAATTCGGCAAGGGGCGGCGACGCGTGCGTCGCCGGAGCTCTAGGGTTAGGGTTCGGACACGAGCACGCGGTGAGGGAGTGAGCGACCGACCGCTCGGGTCGGTTGGACCCGAGCTGGTCTAGCCAAACCACTGGGCTCCACTGACAGGTGGGCCCAGGGGCAAAATAGACTTTTCCAAATTCCATTAAAAACCAGGAATTTGGAAATTCAATAGAAAATTGATAAAAGCTCTAAACAAATAATTAAAAATATGAAAACAGATCAGCATAAAATTATCTATCATAATAAAATACAAAAGAGAGTTTTTGAAGACAATTAAGAATGAGTCTTAATTTGAGGATTTAATTAATCATGTAAATCACACATATATTTTCCAATAATAAAAGTAAGTCCATTAATGCCTTTGGATTTCAAAACACCTTGACAACATTTCAAGGTTGGATTTACCCTAAATCAAGTATCACTAAGATGTTCTTAGTATTTAACCTCTCATAAAATAACAACGACATCGGAAGGGGGGGATAAACCCTAAAACTGGAATCATGCATTATTGCTTCTTTAACCATTGCCCTTATCGGACAATGATGCTATTTTTCGAACAAGAGGACAAGGGTCAGTCCATACCTTCCAACTGCAGAACTTTGCAGTTGTTCGGGCAAGTTCATCACTTGCTCATGTCATTTGAGTATTTTTATCAAATTACTTGCAAAGTATTATGGTTATCACTATTGCACAAAAATCAAAACCACTACTTTCATAACTATGAATATGACTATGTGGTGGGCAATGGAACCATGGATTGTGTTGATATGGTGGAGGTTCCATTGCACGGGTTTATATCCATCTAGGATTAAACAACAAATGTCGCCAGTGATTCTTGTGCCGTAACACCCGTGTTAACCATAAGATCCGGAGTGGGACGGAGTAGTCAAAAGTGTTTCCACCTCTCGTTCATCAACGGATGCGCTTTACCGTAGACACTTGTATCTGTCAGCGGCAAGCGGTAGGCTGGGGAAGCCTTAAGTCCCCACGGCACAGTCCGTAGACACTTGTCGTTCGAAGAACAAGCGGTAGGCTGGGGAAGCCTTAAGTCCCCACGGTATTGCGGTCTATGAGGGATTGTAAGGTGTCCGGAACGGTCTATCCATGATGATAGGGGAAGGCATATAAATGCCCGGAACGGTCTCATCATGGATATAGGGGAGGACAATCTTACAAAAGGGTGGGTGTTCGAGGTAGCGGAGGAACATGATTGGCTAGACCTTATACCGGGCCTCACACCGAAGGAAGTGTGGACGGGAAAGCTGCCCGGTTGGCACCAAGGTTAAGATCTCTTATGGGTAAAGCAACACACCTCCGCAGAGTGTAAGAACCGTGACTGTCACTCCCTGTTCCGGGATTGAGGAACTGCGAACGCGGCCGGAAAGGAGCTCCATGAAGTTCTAGTAAACCGGTGAAGGCTGACGGACATAGCTCTTTGAAATAAAAGCAATCTCTTGAAGAAATGTTTATCAAAACTTGCATTGGTATTAGACTTTCCGGTCTAATATCGTAGCTAGTGCATTAAACACCTCTTCTCTATAATGAACTTGTTGAGTACGCTCGTACTCATACCACTCTTAAATCCCATGCTTAGATTGTCTGAACCGTCTGGAGGAGGACTACGACAGCAATGATGGAGCCGAGATCATAGGCTACGAGGAACCAGACCTTTCAGGAGGAGTGGAAGGCGTAGACTACATCATCGTCTACGGATCCGGGGAGGCTTCCGGAGGAGAACAAGCCTAGAGATATCTGAGGAGTAGTAGTAGCAGAGCAGCACAAACTCTTACCACAGAGCTGCTCGATTAAATAAATGTTTAGTTTAATGAGACAATGGTATTGTAAGTTAAGTTGGGTTCGCCTCGAACCCAGGAGTTATCCTCTTAGGACCCAAGAGGAGCTCCGAGACGACTTGTGTATGATGATTGTAATGATATGTGAATGAGTTATGGACCCTGCTATGTTCTGTTGTACTACTCTGAGGGATGTAATATTTGCGGAATGGTACTTCGCGAATGTTATATCAACGACTGGCATACTACAACATGCAGTGGTATGCAGGGTCACCACACGGCCCATGCGCCGGCCGGTTCCGGTCTGCCGCCCGGTCAGCCGGCCTACAGACCGGCTGGCTCGGCGTGCCGTCCGGTCGACCGGTCGCCAACCGGGCGCCAACCGAGGGACAACCGGATGACCTCCTGGACGACACAAAGTGACCCCGGTCGGGGTCCAGCCTACCGACCGGTTTGGACCGGCTGGTCCTGTCTGTGGCCCGGTCTGACCGGGCCCTGGACCATACGGCCCGGCCCCAGGCCCGGTTGATCGGCCTCCTCGACGGTTGACTCAGCCCAACTTTTTCCCAACGGTTATATTTGCTCTTGGGCTATAAATAGCCCTTCTTCCACCTTAGGCTGAGTTAGTTCTCCTATTTCTCTCACCTCCATTGTTGCCTTTGAAGAACTTGCTCTCTCTCTTGTCTCCCCCCATGATTCTTGCTCATTTTTTAGGGATCTAAGAGAGGAGATCTAGATCTACACTTCCACCAATCCATTTCTCCTCTAAGTGAGGGAACTCTTGGGATCTAGATCTTGGAGTCTTTTGTTGACTTTCCCCATTGTTCTTCCTCTCCAATCTCATCTTAGCATTTGTTGCTTGGGTGGGATTTGAGAGTGAAGGACTTGAACACCTCTAGTGTTCTTGCTTTGCATCATTGCATAGTGTTGAGCTCTCCACCGCGATTAGTTCGAGTGAGAGACCGTGAGCTTGTTACTCTTGGAGGGAAATCTCCTAGTTGGCTTGGCGGTTGGTGCTCCGGTGATCTCTTCAAGAAGATTGTGAAGAGGCCCGGGCTTCTCCTTCGTGGAGCTTGTGAAGTGGTTGTGGAGCTTGCCATCTCCGGAGCGGAGGAAAAGCTAACCATAAGGAAAGGGCCATTATCTTTCGTGGGTGTGGTTCGGAGCATAGGGTGAGCCTTCGTGGCGCGGGAAATCCTTCGTGGGACCTCCACTCCTCCAAACGTGACGAACCTTCTTGCAAAGGAAGGGAACACGGGAATACATCCTCGTCTCCGCGTGCCTCGGTTATTTCTATACCCGAGCTCTCTTTCCTTGTGATAGCCATCGTGCTTGAAGTACAGATATCTTGCTATCACTTGTGCTACATATATCTTGTGCCTATCTTGCTTAGCTCTAGTTGCCATTGTTACACTTAGTTGAGCTTAGCATATTTAGGGTTTGTGCTTGTAAACTAAACGATAGTTTAATTCCGCATTCTTACAAGACAAATCCGCAAGAGTTTGTAATTGCCTATTCACCCCCCTCTAGGCGACATCTCGATCTTCCACCATGAAATAAGCATCAACCGTCAGAATACCTTGTCTCAATAGGGTCAACTTATCATATATAGATCGCAAATAATTAGTGGGAACAAAACGAGTCAGCATAACTGCCTTCATCTCGCGCCATGTAAGAACAAGCACTTCTCCATCTTCTTGACGAGCACGTTTAACTTCATCCCACCAACGAAATGCATAGCCATCAAATTCCGAGGAATCAAGCTTAATCTTCATGTCTTCAGTATAGTCATGTAGGCGTCATAACTTCTCAATTTTCAGCTCCCAAGTGAGGTATTCTTCAACATCAGGACCTCCTTCAAATTTGGGTATTGAGATTTTTGGCTTACCCAAACCATCGTCTTGCGGTTGTGGAGGAACACGGCGGGCTCCGAGTTCGACAAAACCACGACCACGGGCACCACGTCCAACACCACGACCACCACCACGCTCATTAGCAGCGGGTTGTTCTTCAAAGTCGCCATGAGCACTGTCTCCATCTTCATGTTGTTGTTGTTTGGTCAGGTTCTCAACGGCTAACTGAAAGTGCATGGAGCCCCATGTGTGGTTTTGGTAATTAATGACAATTCCTATGGACTAATGTTTGCATTAAGTTATATTTGTAGGAGTTGTTCATAGGCAATGCTTGAACCATATGTTGGCTTCAAGATTGCAATAAGAAGCAAATGAAGAAGATCAAGTGTCAAGTATGTCTTGAAGGCAATGCTTGAACCATATGCTCGGCGTCCTCGTCTCGGAGAACGACCGACCCGTGCAGCCGCCGCTACCCCGGTACGCCACCGGCATCATGCCGCGGGGCCTGTCGGAGGAAGAAGCCCTACGACTGGCGCTACAGGACTCGCCACGCCACAACCGCCGCCTCCACCTCCGTCGTACAACCCGTGGGGCCCCACCTCAGCCCTGGGCTCCTCCACCTCCGCCACACCCATGGGCTCCTCCACCTCCGCCACAGCCCTGGGCACCTCCACCTCCACCACAGCCACAGGACTGGGCTCCTCCACCTCCAGCACCGCCGGCGCACCCGGCGTACGTTCCGACGGTTCCCAACTGGTCGTGAGTGGTACCAGAGCTCGTCGTGCTCGGCAGCGACGAGGAGAAGCAGCAGGCGCAGTCGTTTAGGTTTTTTTTTCCATGTGTTCAACTATGTAAATTATGTTTTCATGTTATAAAAAATAGAATTCGAGAAAAAAATGCGTCGTGCCGCTGGAGCCACCCCCGACGCAAACGGACGCGCGATCGATTTCGACAATTTCAACCGACGGAAACGGATGTGCGCGGACATTTTCAGACGCTAAAATGCGACGCTCGGTCGCTCGATTGGAGATGCCCTTACCATACTCTATTGTTTTTTTATGTGCACGTTTTGCATGTCTTCGCTTCTCTTTGGGGCTCAGCTTGCTGGTCATTGTGTGACTGAATGTCGTCATGGCCAAGCGAGGCCAACCACTAAATGCAAAAGAGATGCTTGTAAGATGCTCTAAGCAAAATGCCAAAGTGCTAAACGGGCAGCCCCCACATGGCCACATCCCAACTCCTATCTCAGGTTCTCGACCGCATCTTGCACTATTCGCGCAAACAACAACGAATTGATTCATCACTCCGGAATTTGGTTTGTACATAGTAGAATCTTGTGTAGATGGTGGAATAATTTTAAGTACTCATCGCATATATGTACATGCCACTTTCTATTACCAACCCTTAAGTAAAATATATTTTATGTTTGATCAAGTTTGTAGAAAGATATCAACATACCACTCTTCTCTCTTGTTAAGTCAAATCGACCAAGGTTTGATCAAGTTCACAACACATATTTTCTTCGCGACCAAGACAACCACCCTCGAACGCAACACGTTGAGTGAACGCCGGCAAGGGGCGTCACGAAAGGCCTAACCACTTTAGGACAATTCTGGCGACCACACCATCAACTTTTTTTTTGCAAAACCAGCATGAGGTGCCATCCACTTGGCTTGAACCAAATTGGAGGCTTGAGCATGTGAGACCTTCGGTTCATTTTCATAAGCTTCGACAAATTCATACATAAACAAGGGGCTATTGCCTATTGCAATATCTCTCCATAGAAAGCTTTGCTATACGCAATTTAGATAACACATAGAGCCCCATTTAGAAAAGGAAAAAACATAGCACAAAAAATATTACGAGTTAGCACTTTAAACAAAAGAGGACATCCAGTTCTTGTCATTCACACACTGATTCACGCAGTTTTTTGTTGTCACACTTTGCAGAGTGTCGGTGTGTGCCTGAAATAGTGAAATGGTCCAAACCAACGAGTCCTTTGATCAACTCTAAGAGGATCTCCACTCGCTCCCCCCAACCCCCAAAGGGCCAAAAAGCCAAAATGAGGACCCTAGAGAGAGAAACCGCGCCCAGCCGCATGCACTATAACTAAGAGAGAATAGCTAAAATACCACTAGTCAACATCGAACATGCCAAAATACCACTAGTGAAAACCAACTTGCCAAATTAACACTCCTCTTCCAATTTTTTAGGCCAAAGTAACACTATGTCAAAGGAACTCTGTGAGTCAAACCGCTACTACACTGTCAGTTTGTTTGGTATTCTAAAATCACCCATGTAACTCCTCCAGTCCAAATCCCTCAAGAACAGTGCCGCACAGAGCAGCCATGGTGTCGGGATGAAGCACCCCATGCCCGCGCCTCCCTGCCACTCCCCTCTCCCTCTAGCTTTTCTCCGCCCGTTGTTCTGGGCGCCCTCCGCCTAGCTCGGCCACCCGCCTACGGTCGCCCTCCGCCTAGCTCGGTCGCCCGACCCCCTCCACCACCCGTGGCCGCGTCGGTCTGGTGCAAGGACGAGCTCAGCGTTGGCACACGGACGAGCTCAGCTACCACCTGCATGAGACCTCACCTGGTCATCCACCCGTCCATTCTTTGCCATGTTTCCCTAGTATTTTCGTTGCAAATGCAGTAAATTTAGAATTTGCTGTGTCTATGTGTTTCAGAGTTAAAATGAGCTGAGATGTGTCAAGTTATTTGTGTTGATTTGTTGATGAAACGTTGTGAATAGGCAAGGGCATGTATGTCTTTTCCTGGATGGTGTCACTCTCAGTTAGCCATCAGTGGTATTTTGTCTAGAAACTGAACTGAGTGTTATTTTGGCAAGTTGATTTTTACTAGTGGTATTTTGGCATGTTCGGTTTTGACTAGTGAGATTTTGGCTATGCTCTCTATAAATAACTTTTGTGCTAGCGCAATTTTTTTTAATCCAGCACCCCCAGGCCAACCTCACCCATATGGAGGCAACCGGGGCCGCCGGCTAATACGACACCCAAGAAAACATGCTACACGTTCTGCGAGACCACACCAGTGTCTCTCTCCTCCTAAAAGGCAAAAAAAAGCCAAAATAAAATTATGAATGGATTCATACTCCCCCTATAATAAAAAAATGCCGAAACTCGCCATACGAGTTCGCCAGATATGGGAGTTTCGAGTGGAGATGCTTTTAAAAAATGCATGGGAGTTGGAAATTAGGCTGTCTCAGGCTCTGTTTGTTTGGGCTGGAGCTTGAGATTTTACTGTTTTTGGGTCTTTAAAAGCACAAGTCCAGCGAAATACCTAACTTCTAGGCGTGGGCTTCTACAAGCACTTCTCACATTTACACTTGAAGCCCATAAGCACGTCTCGGGTACTTCACGCAGCTTTCTATGGCTTCTCACTTATAAATCGAACTGGTATACAATAGCAACCCTAAAGTTTGCTTTATCTACACCGGATTGCCACCGTGTGAATAAAAGAAAAACTCCATGAGAAATCAGCTACAAAAGGAACTACTCTTGCCGCAGACCACGCTAGGCGCCTCCCCGACTGCTCTTGTAGCTCGTCCTCTTCGTTAATCCCCCTAATAAAAGGAACTTTGCTTGGATCTCAACAATTCGGGTGTAGATCTTTGGATGATAGCCACTGTACGGAAAATATTATATGTATGTAAAATTTGTGGATGGACCGAGTCCCGTAATGATCAAAATGATATTTTTTTTGCATCTTGAGAAAAAAATCAGATTCTTAGTTAATTAATATTTTATAATAAAATCTTTTTAAATAAATAATAATAAGGAAACTAATATTTTTGTTATGCTAAACATATTATTTCATCTAATATATGGTATACGTAGAAAAAATATATTTAATCTGGAGTTAAACATCATCTTCATCATATGGGGTTATTTCCAACTTTTTATGCCAGCTACCAGTCTACCAGCCATCCTGGATGCAGTTTGCCAAACAACAATTTTACATTTGTCCAGCCATCCAGCTTCAGCTGCTTCTCAGATCTTATCAGCTCCGGCTGCTTTCCGCTCATGTGCAGCCCAAACAAATAGGCACTCATAGTATGAATTCGCTATCGCTCCGAATCGTGGGAGCCGTTGAGTTCGGAGATACCGTTGTTGGAGAACTTGTTTGGTTTCTTTCAAGCGTTTATAACATGTCCGGAAGATATTCAGCGTCCTTTTCTACCTTTTAAAAGGAGTGGTGATGGTACTTTGGTATTCCCTACAGGTAAGTTTGTAGGTGTCTATTTCTCTGAGGAGTGGGATAGCTGATTTTTGCACGGAGTTTGTTTTTTTTTTTTTTTTTTTGAGCGGTCTATCACTCTTTATTCATCATGAATCATAGAGTTTACAGGAAATGATAAGCCCTCAGGGAGGGTAGTTAGCCAAACATGGCGCCCTACAGGAAGCGTAGTCGCCATCCGAGCCAAAGTGTGTGCTTCTCCATTCGATCGCCGCCTGCACGGAGTTTGTTGGTACGACTGAAAAAGAGCCCACCTGGCTCAGCCGGCCTGTGAGCATGCAAAGCCAACCGAAGCCCAATAATCTGTGGTCTCCCGAGCCCTCGCCTGAGCTGAGCGGCTGAACTGAACCGGAACCATTTCCATTCTCGTCTAAACCCTACGCCCCTCCTCCGCTCGCCGCCGCATCCAGCCAGCCATGGGTAGCCGGCTGGGCCGCCGCGTGCTCCACTTCGCCAACCTCCCCATCAAGCTCATGCTGCCCCCGGCGCCCCTCGCCTCCGTCCAGGAGTTCGCCATCAAGACCGTCCCCTCCGCCTCCAAGATCGACATCCGCCGCTGCCTCGAGTCCATGTACGGCTTCTCCATCGCCGAGGTCCGCACCCTCAACATGGAGGGCAAGAAGCTCCGCCGTGGACGCTTCCTCGCCGCCAAGCCCGACTACAAGAAGGCCTACGTCACCCTCCACGCCCCGCTCCACGTCTCCCCCGACATCTTCCCCATCGGCGCCATCCTCGCCGAGAGGGAGCGCAAGGCCAGCGCCGCCGCCGCCAGGAGGAAGGCGGTGGAGGGGGCCGAGATCGATGGGGAGAGGGAGGGGAAGGGCAAGCATTGGATGGAGGACGACAGGGAAGGCTTCTCCAGGGCCGGACACGGCAAAGTCGTGTATGGGAACCCCGGGAGGCTGGGGAAGAAGAGGCGGGGGCGTGCCAGGGTGAATCAGGAGCCCAAAGAGGAGGGGGAGAAATTCCCATGGAACGGGATGCGCCTGACTACCGAGAAACCTGCTAGGTGAGACTCTCTACCTTTCTTGATCATCATAAGTAGTGCTGCACTGATTGGTTCAGTAAGTTATTCTAGTTCCGTTGATGCTAAAATCTAGGCTTTTCTACTGTCAGAGGACAATTCCAGCCTTCGTTAGTATAGAATAAACTAGGATGGTAAGGTAGATGCAGTGCCTAAAGCATGTACATTTCGTTTTCTATTGAAATTTGTTTAGTAGCTTTCAACGCGAGTTCAATCATTCTCTTATATACGGAAAAGTACGAACTGGCTTAAAGCACGAACATGAAGGAAAGGCTGAATACGAAACATCTTGAATTGGATTCTCTCTATCCAGTTTGGGTTCCTATGAATTATTGTTTGGTTCCGGATCCAGGTCCCTCTGCCCTTGCTCTTTTTTGTTCAATAGGGTATGGATTGAAGTAACCACTAATCCAGGAAAGATGGATCTTTAGCTAGCTCTACAATATGAAATGATGCATTCAGTCAGTAATTACAAATGGTACTTTAATCACACATTTTTGCTCACCCGTGTTTAGCTTGAAAAAGTGACTAAGAGTGATCACTTCTCTTTAACATATAGCAGCCGATCCTTTGGTGCAAAGTTCATTTCACTTTCATACACCCGCGCCCCAATGCCGTGCAGTCATGCACATATATACCCTAATACACAGAAAATCTCGAGGTATATTTGTTCTCACAAACAGGATCATGCACACATGGGCACATGAGTGCTGCATGATCATGCAAAAGCCAAAGTGTATGCCCATTTTTCTTGCAGAAAATGTAGATAAGATTTGGTGGTTTTGAGTGAAGAGATCAAGAAATGGTGAATGGAATTCATTGTGTTCTATTTGTTCGTACCATGTGCATAAGTATGTACTAAGAACAGGATCTAGATTGAATTGTTTTGCTTGTGGGGTACTCTGCTTGGGAGGTACAATAAATTTTCTCCACCTCCAAAATGAAATAACACTATAAATGTTATAGTTCTCTGGGTTTGCTTTTGTTATGTTTGCTTAATCTTAATGTTGCACAAGTTAACTCGCTTTGGTTTCTAACTTGGTATCATGATCGTTTTTTACTGGTGTGGCTTGCCACAATTGCATATCTCATGGAGATGAAACAGGGTGATAAACTTTATAGAGTTGTAGCTTGAATCTTATAGTAAGGAACATTACCTTTGCTCAGGACAACTGGAAAAGTAATAATCACAGAAGCCTCTCTACCCAGTGATGGGCATAACTATAACTTGTATCAAGAGCTTATCGAGGGAGTGTATATATATATTTTTTTTGTTTTGGGCAAGAAAAAAAATCATACTGTTACTAGAATAAGTATTCTGTAAATTTTTGCTGTTTTGGTTAACCCAAAGGCTTTGATTTCTAGTTCAAATCCAGATAAGGTTATTTGTTGCTACAACTCATGACCTACAAGTGGGGGTGTTGAATAGTTACTTACCTTGAATTCAAAAACTTGGGAAGTTCACATGTTAAGTTACTGCCTCTTAAGGTGCACCTACTGGTGATCACTATTGCTCAAAAGGATGTGCTATCCATACCAAATTGGCTAAGTTCCCAAGCTCCTTGTTGACATTTTGAAGCAAACGTTTTAAAAGTAGAGTACATTTATTTTAATTTGAGTTCAAAAATAATGAATGAAGCACTGATAAAAGAAAAATTTACGGAAGAGCTATCACCTGACATGGGTACTGGGCTTGTTTTGAGATTGAAGACAGATTGTTCTGTCGTATGGTTGAAGGATAAGATGCATTGTTTCCGTGTTTGAATTTTACTTACCCCCCTATGATCCATAATAAGTGTCGGTGATTTAGTACAAAGTTACAAAATTGTATTAAACCACCGACACTTATTATGGATCGGATGGAGTAAATTAATTGGCCTTACCTCCTTGCTACAATTTCGGAAAGTTTTGTTTTTATGCTATGATGAAATTGATGGTAGTATATTTTTTTTATCAGGAAAAGACACTATCCTGCCAAGAAACAGGGCGGCATTGTCTTGAAGCAGAGATCTCATAGAGGATCAGCTCTGCGCGCAAAGAGGAGTTTCGTAGCTTGAGAGCTGGTGTTGAGTAGCCATGTCTCGGGCGCTGAAGCAGGATGTGGTCCGTGGATCCACGATGGTGCTGCTTGGTCCATTTCGTTTCCGACACAGAATAAAGAGATGTTTTAGTATTTACTATCAAGCCTTTGGTGTATTTCTGCTATCAAATCTTGTTTGGATTTTGGGGTTTATCGTAGGCCGCGGCATAGGCTGCTGAGACCAGGAAGGTGCAATCTGGCAACTCACTCACGGCGATCTGTAACTGTAGTAGTCCTTTTGACGAAATATTTTCTTCATCTGTCTTTGCATCCGCTGCTAATTAGAAGAGAAAGAATGTACACATCACTTGCTTCCCTTTTATTTTTTGTGTTTGTTTCTCTGCTTTGGGCTGGCTGGGTACATACACTTGTTGAAACTCCATGCTTTGCTATCAAATATTACCTCTGTTCTGAAATATAAGCCTTTTAGAGGTAGTATTTTGCTAGGCTGCTCTATATTGTGCGATTTGTTTATGTGGCTTTGTCTACTGTCCTTGACTCATTTTCATTCGTTGAATTGAGAAATTCTTTCTCGCTCAAAAACATAAAAAAGAAAAGGTGCAAAAGTATTTTCTTGTTATTGTTGGCTTTTTGAGAAATCAGTAGGAACTCTGTATTCATGAAGAAAGCAATTTGTTACACGGAATGGTTGGTACTCCCGATTCCCGAAACAGATACAACGCGACAAGCCCGTCATTGTCTACTGTTTTCAAAAGCTTTGGATTGCAAAAACCTCTTATGCCAATTCAAAAGTACTCTACATGCATTATTCAAAAGTACACGTGGTGAGCAACTAAAGAATTGTTATACAAAAAAAGTACTCTACATGCATTATGCGATGCGCGAGAGGGACATGAACACGTGAGCAACGAGTAGGGCGTGGCATCTTGTTTGCAAGCAAGACTCCAAGAAAATGATATCGTGTGGATATGAAAAGCAGGCAGCAGTGGGCACGACGGTAGCTAGGACGTTGGCAAGAAACTCTCTACCGGCCTATCGCAATGCAGCCAGCGGTGATTACGGGGCCACTCCTCGCCCTCGCCGCGGCCAGGCGCCTGCTCTTCGTGCCGCCTCTCCACGGCTTCGCGTCCATCACCATCCCCTCGTCCATCGGCGGCGGAGGCGGGGGCAACGGCGGCTTCTTTGGAGGAAGCGGCGGCGGAGGAGGAGACTCTGATGCCGGCGCTGCTGCTGCGGCGGCAGCCGCCGCTGCACTCGGTGAGACTGGGACGGCGGAAGACGACGTCATCCTGCTCCACGTCGGGGTACGTAATGCTTAATTCCACCTGCTTTGCTTGTGCTTGTACAAGATACTGATCAAAGTGATCAGACGCTGTTATCTTCTCTTGGTATGCATTGCAGGGGATGTCGTGCGGCGGGTGCGCCTCCAAGGTGAAACGGATTCTCGAGAGCCAGGTTCGTCGGTTTAGCCAGAAAGCTTATAAACGTCTTTGATTCCTTTTAGTAACTTTTTTTCTTCAATCTAGTTTCGCTTTGGTTTCACGAAAAAAAGTATGGTAGATTCTAAGTGTATCACTTGCGCGTTGAAAAGATGAGGAAGTTGTGAACGAGACAGAATAGTGATTCTGCTGCACAATGAATCGATTAATAAAACAGATTAGCAAGCACCACATTATGTCCAGTTGAGTTGCTGGTTGATGTGGTGCTGACATCTATTCTTTGTTTGTACAGTTTAAAAAGTAAATCTGGTCTAATTTGTCCAAAGAATCAAATCTGCTTCAAAGCGGCACAAGGCCACATGCCACATACATCTGGTTCAAATTTGAATTTACTCTAGTCCCGGTAAAGTATCACATGCCACTAGTGGAAAACTGCTCTTTTGCACCGGTTCAAAAGGCCCATATGCACCGGATGGCCAACCGGTGCAAACCATCCGGTGCAAAAGGCCCCCCCCTTTTGCACCGGTTCGGTTACAAACCGGTGCTAAAGGGGGCACCACGTGGCCGTCCGTGGAGAGTCCGGTGGGGGACTTTGCACCGGTTCGTAATACGAACCGGTGCAAAAGGGTTGTGCCGCGGCAGGGTTTTGGTGCCATTCCCTGCCGCGGTAGACTTCGCCGCGGCGGAGAATTGCACTAAAACGCTGCCGCGGCAGCACTCGCCGCGGCAGGAATTTTCACTAAACGCTGCCGCGAAACACGGTATAATATTAATGCAAACAATTCAAATATATATATAGGAAACCATTGTATTACATATATCGATCAAAGTGACACACGTTCATGCATATATATATATGTCTACATCAACTTTGATATTGGCGGTTGTTCACATAGTGTTCTCCATCTGGAGCTATGACTTGCTCAAGTAAGAACCCCGCCAGTTCTTCTTGAATTGCTCGTACACGCTCTGTTGCTAGAAGACCGTCCCGCAACCGTTGGATCTAATAATTTGAAGAAGCTACGGTGGTCAATATATATATGTGTGTGTATGTGAATGAAACACAAGGTGATAAAATAAAGCCATGAATGTTGTTTAATTACTTACATCCCGTTGTTCCAAAATGTCCCTCACATGATGGGTATTCACGCGGATGAACTCGCAAACGTAGAACCCGCATAAATTATTCCCGTCCTCTTGCCTCAAGCACTTTACGAGAACAAAGTTTAATCAAAATAATATATATATAATCAAGGATGATAATAATTGTATTGAAACTAGAATCAAAGAGATGCGCGGCCTAGCCATTAGTACTTACCGGTACATGTTTTATTCGAAGTTCTTTATTCTTTAAACCCGGAGCTTTGTTGGTGAACCGTTTCCAAGCCTTGTGGAGGATATCGGCCATGTCCCCCCACGCCTCAAGGGGTTTACTCTTCGAGTCCATGACTTCTACTATCCCGGTGCTCGGGTTCAATGACTAGCAGGATATAGTGAAACCTGCGGACACACACATATATATATGCATAACTCATCAATTACACTTAACACATGGAGTAAGCGAAAAAGATTTAATGTGTGAAGAGAGTAACACTCACGCGAAGTTGTAAGGAAATAGTATTGCCCTTTTGTATGAGTTTTTCCTTAAGACATGTACCAAGTTATTCTCCGTGTCCTTGGGAGAGTTGTCGACGGTATACCCATTCACGGTATATGGGTCAACGAACCCAAGATCATAGATTTGCCCCTTGCGGCATTCGCGAATCTTCATTCCGCATAATACGGTGAGAGTATGGTTATATGCATGCAATAATGGACGAGCCGCGGTAGAGACTTAATTACATAAATAATACTTACGTGACGGTATGCACTCAGCGAGAGATTTGTCGAGGGCGTCTTGGTTGAATAACTGAAATAATTCACAAAATTCGATGTTCATCACGTCGGTTCGCCCGTAGTGCTCATCTCTTATTGCCACCATGATCCGGTTCCGGCCGTCCTTACATGCATCCAAGTACCAATTATGTAGTCTTCGCAGCTGTGTTGATAGATTAGGCAACTCCGCAGCTCGACAAGAGGTTCCCCGTATGTGTAATGGTATGCTAATTGGACATCGTCCGTGTCCATGAATTCGATGCGGCTTAAGTACTCGGGAATACTCATACCGGCCGCATCCGCCTCATCTTTGTATAGTTTTACCATCGTTGGATCAAGGCACGCTAGGACATCGGGATACACTTGGAGCGGGGGCACGAGTTTTTCCGGGCTCCAAGTCGGGGAACCGGTTTCCCATCTACCTTACTTTTTTCCCACCGCTCTCTTGCTAACACATTTGACTTGCGAATAGACCGGTCATAGTTCGATGAAAGACTTGGCTCGAGGTTGATGAAGGTTCTTCGGCAGTTTCAACTTCTTTTCCGGAGATATAGCTGGCTCCGGCTCAAGCCGGGGCTTTTTAAGTTTCAACATTTGTTGCTTGTGCTGTTCAGCTACGATCTTGGCATTTTCCTCAACTGTATAGTCATAAGGTCTCTTGGGAGCAACCTTAGGCACTCTTGGAAGGGGCTCTTGTTTGCGTCTCGGTGATTTGTTACGACTCAGCTGTGTCGTAGCGGTCCGGCTAATTTTCCTCTTATACTTGGGCGGCGGAGAAGGCTCACGCGGCGGCGGAGATGGCTCACGCGCCGACGGGGAAGGCTCACGCGGCGGCGGAGATGGCTCACGCGCCGGCGGGGAAGGCTCACGCGCCGGCGGGGAAGGCTCACGCACCGGAGACGGCCGCATCGGTGGAGAATGCCGGCTCGGTGGAGACCTTGTTGGCGCCTTCCAACCCGGAATCACAATGAATTCCTTTCGCCATAGAACCGTAGTGTTCTTGGCCTCTCCCGGCTCTAGCAAATCCCCTTCACCGGCAGGGTGGTCAAGCCTCGGCGGCCCATACCCATCCATAACTTGATCCACCCCGAGCAACAGCGTATCCAGGTGGAACCGGCTTGAAGTGATATCTTTGATCGAGTACCGGCGGTAAGACATAGCCAATCGCCGCCTTGAGCGTTAAGTAGCCCATCGTTTGGAAATGTAGCTCACAAGGTGTCGACTCGTGATAAAGTCCACGGGGTAGAGATCGAAGGCATCTGCGGATCCACAGGGGAGGGAGGAGCCATCTGCGGATCCACATCCGCATCATCACCGAGCAGCTCCGTGGAAGCCACGCCGCTCTTCCGCCGAGATCCCCGGCCGGTAGCATCGAATGCAACTTCTTCTATCCGCGGATTAGGTTGAGGTTGGGTGATCGTGACCGAGCCTCGACATTATCATCCTCACTTGCTCCTCTAGCTTAGCAACGCGTTCTTGAACCACATCCTTTTGCCTCCGACGGCTTCTATCGGGATATTTCTTCGTTTCTGCAGGAAACCCAATACACCACGGCTTGCCACCTGGTATGGTTCGTGTTCGTCCCGGGTGTTCGGGATTCCCAAGGGCGCGTGTGAGCTGGTCCTTCTCTCTTTCGGACGGAACTTCCCCTCTTCAACTTCCTTTGCAACATTTCTAAAGGCTTCGATGGGAAGTGGGTTTTCCCGATGTCTTTGTGTATATATGCAGAACCCTTGTGCGTCCAACGTGCCCCCATGCGCGTAAAACCAATCCCTTGACCGCTGGTTCCATTTCCGTACCTCTGGCCGGATCCCGTTCTTAATTAGGTCCTTCTCCCATTTCTCCCACTTAGGTCTCGCCAGCCTTGTAGCCTCCTCGCCCCATGGTATGGAAGTACATCTTATTAGCAGCATTTTTCTTGTTGGTGTCCGACCTTGTCTTTGCCCTCTCCGATGTCTTGTACTTCACAAATGCCTCCCGAGTGGTCTTTTATCTTCTCATAGGGGCCCTTGAAATCTGAGTCTTCTTTTTCTTGACAAAGGAGTTGTCCAATTTCTTCTTGTAGTCGTTGAACTGCGTTGCCATCTTCTTAAGAGCCCACTTCTTGACTCTTCGTTGTATGCTATTCAGCTCGGGATCCTCGTGGTCCGGCCTTTTATTATCACTATCGAGTCGACTGGCTCCGGAAATGTGAAATTTACCATGAGTTTCCTAAACATCAGATTTTTGGATCTCGTATCGACGTAAGTAACTCCTTCGTCCGCCTTTGCAGTGTTTCTTCCATTCTTGAGTGGTGATCGGGATGGTGTCCCTAACAATAACTCCGCATTGACTTACAAACTTTTTTGCGTGATCCTTGGGAGAAATCGGTTCGCCGTCTATAGCGATTTCCGTGATGATGCACCTTTCATGCTCTTCCATCTTTCCGTCGCGCCTCGTTTAGTTCTCGCGTAGAGTGTGTTGATTGGGAGGTCTAAAAGAAGAAACAACGTTAATATATGTATATGCACATATCTCGTAGGCTTGGTTAATTAATATATATACCTCGACGTGGTGAGCTTCTCCCTCGCAGCCGTCACCTTCTCCCTCACCGGAGTCGTCTCCACGGTGGTCTTGCTCATCTTCCTCATCTGAGCCGTCTCCTCGGGTTCGCTCGTCTCCCTCGCCGGATTGGTTTAGGTAAAGAGAGGTGATATCGTCATCATCACGGATAATATCCTCGACGAGGTATTCTTGTTCTAGGTCTCTTTCCATAGTTTCGCAAAGACTTAAAAGTTATTCTAATGCTATAAACACAACGAAGCAAGATTCGCAAAGACTTACAAGTTTCTACATAAACAAATAGTCTAACTAAAAATTACACCGAAAACTTCGAAAAAATTACATAAACAAATCTATTAGTAAACATAAACAAATCTATTAGTAAACGTAAAAAATCTAAATTTTTCTAAAGTTAACTACTAAATTTTCTAAATTTAACTACTAAGTTTTTCTAAATTTAACTAATAAATTTTCTAAAATTTTCTAAAGTTAACTACTAAGTTAACTATTAAGTTTTTCTAAATTTTCTAAATTTTCTAATTTTTCTAAAGTTAACTACTAAGTTAACTACTAAATTTTCTAAATTTGCTAAATTTAACTACTAAATTTTCTAAATTTTTCTAAAGTTAACTACTAAGTTTTTCTAAATTTAACTACTAAAATTTCTAATTAATTAAAACAAAAAACAAAAAAGGGGAATTTAGAAGGGGCGGTCGGCAGAGGGCTCACCTCCGCGGTGGCGCGGGCGGCGGCCGTCGGCGGCGGCACGGGCGGGCTAGGCGCGGGCGGAGGCGGTCGGCGGCGGCACGAGGCGAGCGAGCGCGCGGCGGAGGCGGTCGGCGGCGGCACGGGCGGGTGAGGCCGGCGGAGGCGGAGGCGGTGGCACGGGCGGAGGCGGTCGGCGGCGGCAGACGGGCGGAGGCGGTCGGAGGCGGTCGCGTGGAGGAGGCCGGCGCGCGCGGCCGAGCGAGGCGCGGGCGGCGGCGGCGGTCAGCGGAGCGAGCACGCGGGGACGGCGCGCGCGGAGAGGAGAGCGACGGCGCGGGCTGCGGCGGCGCAGAGGAGAGCGGTGGCATGCGCTGCGGCGCGCGGGTGGCGGCGCGCGCGGGCGCGGTAGGCGGCCGGACGGCGGCGCAGCTCGAAAATCGGGCAGCCTGCCGGCGTATTTTTGCTCCTCGCGCGAATGAAATTGGGGAAGAAGGTGGGCGCGCGCGGCAGTTTAGTAGTCGAGGCCTTTTGCACCGGTTCGTGGCTGGAACCGGTGCAAAAGGACCGGTGCAAAAGGTCCATTTTTTCGCTGCATTTTGAATCTTTCCCGCCACGACGCCCCGTGTGATAGGTTCCCGCCACGACACCGCGCGTGATAGGTTCCCGCCACGCGATGACGCCGCGCGGGATATGTTCCCGCCACGATGCCGCGCGGGATATGTTCCCGCCACAACGCCGCGCGGGATTTTTTCCCGCCAAGACGCCGCGCGGGAAATTTTCCCGCCACGACGCGCAGCGCGGAGATTTCCCGCCTAAACACCCTTTATAAATAGTACGCCCCCGTCTCTCCCATTTCACTCATCACCAAACCCTAGCCCATTGCACAATGCCCCCAAAGCCTCACCCGCCGCCGGTGGAAGTGGACCCGCAGCTCGCGGAGATAGAGGAGTGGGAGGAGCCGCTGCGGCAAGAGGCGGCAACCGGGAGGGCAGCAGGCGGATGAGGTGGACCCGCAGCTCGCGAGAGATAGAGGAGTGGGAGGAGGCGGCGCTAGCGGCTACCATAGAAGCATTTGAGAGGCAGAGTCTCCAGGAGCTGCATAAGCGGCCGCGTGTGACGGATCTGGATAGTGAGGAGATGCATAAGCGTCGTCGTGAGGAGGAGCTGCGGCGAGGAGGCGGCAGCCGTGGAGGGCAGCAGCGGATGCGCGGAAGAACTAGTAGAAGTTGTTATTTTAGTTTAAATTTAGTTAATGTTCAATTTCAATAAAGCAGTGTTGTCGTTGTTTTAGTTTAAGTTTAGTTAACGTATCTTGTTAAATTTCAATAAGATTAGTTTATATACCCCTTTTATCCCGGTTAATGGCTGGAACCGGTGCTAAAGACAGGGTTGATTAGTTTATATACCCCTTTTATCCCGGTTACTGGCTGGAACCGGTGATAAAGATGGTGGATTAGTTTATATATCCTTTTATCTCGGTTCCTGGCCGGAACCGGTGCTAAAGATGGGGGGGCTAAATCTGGGGGAGGCTTATCTGTTATTTGCCTTATCTGGGGTGGTTTCATCTGGGGGGAGGGGATTATCTGGAGGCACACACCGCTATATATAGCCCCCTCCGGGGAGAGTAGAGAGAACAAAGAGAGAAGATGCAACGACCAAGAAGGAAAGAGCCTCTCCGGCTGAAGTTTCTCGAAGATGTCTTAGATGGCTGGCCGTCTTAGACATCTTCGGAACTTCGCCCGAGAACTCTTCCCGCAAGCTGCTAGTATACACCCAACAAACGAGTATCTCGGGGTAAGGAGGGAGAGCATAGAGAGCTTCCGGGAGCCGGTATATAACCCGACGACGGCGACCTCGAAGGAAAGAGCCTCTCGGCGGAGTTTCTCGAAGATGTCTTAGATGGACGGCCGTCTTAGACATCTTCGGAAGCTCCGCCCGAGTAACTCTTCCCGCAAGTCCCGCTCGGAAGGCTGCTAGTATACACCCAACAACCGAGTAGGTGAGGATAAATTTCCAAACATGTGTATCTAGGAAAATAATAAACTTGGATAATCGCATTTAGTTCAAACGACCAATGTTACCGATACATATCACAACAAATACTTCACAATATGAGCTCAAGGTACGGGATAATAATTAATACATTATGATCGCTTCGACCGTAACCATGGAGTATCTTCAGCATTTAACGCGATGGTTGGATCAATGTTCACTTTGAAGGGCGGAATTTCAGCAAACTTATTATAATCTTCGACATGTCCGTCTTGTCCTCGACTCCCACGATGGTTCTTTTCCCTGAAAGAACTATGTGACGCTTTGGCTCATCGGATGAGCTCGTTTCCTTATGTTTTCTTTTCTTCGGTCTAGAGGACATGTCCTTCACATAGAAAACTCTGAGCCACATCATTGGCTAGGATGAATGGTTCATCTCGTAACCAAGATTGTTGAGATCCACTGTTGTCATTCCGTACAACTGGTCTACCTTTACCCCTTTTCCATCCAGCTTGAACCATTTGCACCGAAATAAAGGGACCTTAAAAGAAGGTCCATAGTCAAGTTCCCATATCTCCTCTATGTAACCATAATATGTGTCCTTTTTGCCACTTCGCTAGTGTTTGTTGCATCAATGCGGACACCAACGTTTTGGTTGGTGCTCTTTTATCTTGGGCGAACGTGTAGAAGGTATTTCCATTTATCTCGTACCCCGGAAAGTCACTATAGTCGAAGATGGTGACCCAACCAACATGTACAACTGATCTACAATATTGTTGTTATTAATGAGATGTTCACGGAGCCAACCGCCGAATGTCCGCATATGTTTATACGTAATCCGAGTCTTCGGACTGCCCTGGATATACTGAGCGCACAATATTCTTGTGATCGCGTGATATACGGGGCCACCAAGGTGGAACTTTGTAGAACGTGTAGTGTGCTTGAGTGAAAGAAATGTCGTCCCTACATATCATTGATTTCCTTCCTAGCGTGCCTTTTCCACTTAGTCGCCCCTCATGTCGCGATTCGAGAACACCAATCGACTTAAGGTCGGGAATGAAGTCAACACGGAACTCGATGACCTCCTCTCGTTCCATAGCCCTTGGAGATGCTTCCTTCGGCCTAGCACGGTTATGAACATATTTCTTTAAGACCCCCATGAACCTCTCGAAGGGGAACATATTGTGTAGAAAGACAGGACCGAGGATGGCAATCTCTTCGACAAGGTGAACCAGGAGATGTGTCATAATATTGAAGAAATATGGTGGAAACACCAACTCAAAGCTAACAAGACATTGCACCACATCCTTCTATAACCTTGGAAGACTAGCTGGATCGACTACCTTCTGAGATATCGCATTAAGGAATGCACATAGCTTCACAATGGGTATTCGAACATTTTCCGACGAAGCCCCTCGGTGCAACCGGAAGCAACTGCGTCATAATAATGTGGCGATCATGCGACTTCGTGTTCTGGAATGTTTTCTTCTCCATATTTATAATTCCCTTTATATTGGAGGAGAAGCCGGACGGGACCTTGATACTCGTAAAGGACTTCAAAAAAGATATCCTTCTCTCGCTTTGGTAAGAGCGTAGGCCGGCGGGACTTAAGCGACTCCTGTATCCTTGTAATCCTCGTTCTTGCTTGTCTTTTGGGACTTTCATACGATACTCGGTCCTCCCGTGCTTACGGTGTATCTTTTGTCTTCCCATACACGCCTAAGAAACCTAGCAGGGTTCACGCAAAGATTCTTTGTCACGTGCATCACGTCGATTGAAGAGCGGACCTCTAGGACTTTCCAATAGGGTAGATCCCAAAATATAGATTTTTCTTCCACATGGGTGCGTGTCCGGTAACGTCGTCATTCGGAATGCAGTTGACCGCCGGGACCCTTTCCAAAGATTACTTTTAGGTCCTTGACCATATCAAGTAAAGCATCACCGGTACGGAGTTCGAGCTTCACTCGGCGATCCGCCTCACCTCCGAAATGATTGCCTTTCTTTCTGACGGGGTGCCTCTTTGGAAGAAATCGACGATGCCCAGTGTACACAACCTTCTTACATTTATGCAAATAGGCACCTTCGGTCTCATCTAAACGAGTGCGTGCATGCATTGTATCCCTTGTTTGTCACGTCCCGAAAGGTTACTAAGAGCAGGCCAATCATTGATGGTCACGAAAAGCAACGCTCGTAGGTTAAATGACTCCTGTTTGTACTCATCCCATGCATGTACACCTGGTTTGCTCCACAACTGTAAGAGTTCTTCAAATAATGGCTCGTAGGTACACATCAATGTCGTTGCTCGGGTTGCTTTGGGCCTTGGATGAGCACCGGCATCATAATGAACTTCCGCTTCATGCACAACCAAGGCGGAAGGTTATAGATACATAGAGTTACAGTGCCAAGTGCTATGGCTGCAGCTCTGCTCCCCAAAAGGATTCATTCCATCCGTACTTAGGCCAAACCTTAAGTTCCTCGCGTCATCCGCAAAATCCGGGAACTCTCTATCGATTGTCCTCCACTGCGACCCATCAGCGGGGTGTCTCGAAGCATCTCGTCTTTCTTACGGTCTTCTTTGTGCCATCGCAACAACCTCGGCATGCTCTTTATTTACGAACAGTACGTTTCAACCGTGGTATTATAGGAGCATACCACATAACCTTGGCAGAACCCTCTTCCTAGGGGGCTCGCCCTCAACATCACCAGGGTCATCTCGCTCGATCTTATACCGAAGTGCGATGCATACCGGACATTTTTCCAAATTTTCATACTCGGCGCGGTAGAGGATGCGATCATTAATGCATGCATGTATCTTCAGCACCTCTAATCCTAGAGGGCGAGAGAACCTTCTTTGCTTCGTACGTGCATCGTCGGGCAATTCGTTATTCTTTGGAAACCTCCTCTTCATTATTTTCGGTAACTTCTCAAATGGCTTGTCACATATACCAGCTTCTCGCCTTCCATTGCGGCAACTCCGAGGTGGCACCGAGCTTTGTGTTGCCATCTTCGCAATTTGGGTATAACTTCTTTTTGTGATCATCTAACATGCCCTTTAACTTTCGCTTCTCGTTTTCTCGTTTCGCATCTCTGTGTGCATCGGCGATGGCCCGACGAAGATCATCATTAACGGGCTCATCCGATGCCTCTTCATCTTGATCACCTCCTCCTCGCATCTTCATCTTCATCTTCATCATGCCCTCGTTGCGTATCACCGTAGTTAGGGTACATATCATCATCCTCTTCTTCTTCTTCGTCGTCTTCCATCATAACCCCTCTTTCTCCATGCTTGGTCCAACAATTATGGCTGGGCATGAAACCTTTCCAAAGCAGGTGTGAGTGAATGACTTGCCATTCAGGGTATTGCTTCAAGTTATGGCAATCAACACATGGACAACACATAAAACCATCCGCCTGTGGGTTTTCCTGAGCCACACGGATAAATTCTTCCAGTCCCGATCTGAACTCGGGTAGACGTCGGTCAACGTACATCCATTGCCGCCGGTTCATCTACATCAAATAATTAATTAAGTTTATCAATAAACATTTACAAAACATCATAATATTTATATATAGTGGAAATTAGCACCGTACAAATGAAAGGGTTAAGTTGTTGCTTAAACCTTGATCGAGGAGGAAAGAAAGAGGAGAAAGCTTAAGTGTCGCTCCGGCACCTCATCTCATTTTTGTTGGGTGTAAAATCAAGCGGCATCACTCTCTCACACATTTCATCGAGCACCTTATGTGCATGCCAAAGAGAAGCAACTTAGCACTCAACACACACACCTTCTCCTAGCAAAAATGAAGTGAGTGGGCTGTTTGGCCGGGTAGCTGAGCTGAAATAGGGCTGGGGACCTTTAGCACCGGTTCGTGTTACGAACCGGTGCAAATGGTCTATCTTGCACCGGTTCGTAACACGAACCGGTGCTAAAGGTTCCTCGGCTGACACGTGCCTGGCGACGAACCTTTTGCACCGGTTTGTGTTACGAACCGGTGCAAAAGATAGATCATTTGCACCGGTTTGTAACACGAACCGGTGCAAAAGGTCCCTCAGCCGGCTGCTCCCCACGAACCGGTGCTAATGACCCCTTTTAGCACCGGTTCGTGCCAAATCCGGTGCAAATGACATCTGGGGCAAAAAACCAAAGCCCTTGTTTCTACTAGTGTGCTCTGGATGCAGCGACTGTAAATATTTCATCACTTGCATGTTTGCTACTGAACGCTTGTTTGCGCGTGCCTAGTTACTTAACGCTTCTTACCCTTTATTCTCTAATTAACATGACTGCCCAATTCAAATTTGTGTTACCAACTTTTGCAGCCTGAGGTTGCTTCTGCCACGGTGGACTTTGACAAGGCAACTGCGGCCGTGTGGACAAGGCCTGAAGCCAAGCAAACGGAAGACTGGCAGAAGCAACTGGGACAGAAACTTGCACTTCACCTAAGCAACTGTGGATTCCAATCTCATCTGCATGGTAAGAGACTCTGATCTTACCTTTCAAAGTCTCAATCCAATTGAACAGAACAGTGCATGACTAAATTTCACACAGACTGATCTGGTGTCATAAGTAATAATGCTCCCCCTGCCAACACAAAATATGGCCTTCTCTTAAACCATTTTTCTCTTGCAGATGAAGCTGGAGACGAATAAAAGTTGATCCAGCCTCAGCAGTGGGTACCATTAAGTTCTTGCTAATCAGAGGGTCCTTAAAAGCAGTAACTAGTCTTGCAAAGATTATATGTGCGGCTAGATCAAAATACGCCTTGTTTGAGAGTTCTGGAGTTATGCTTGTATCCCACCTACGACAGCTATCAGGGACTCAGAGCATATTCCAGTCATTTACACTGAAATAGAGAAACGAATAAAAACACTAAAATAGAGAAACTGAAATTCCATTTTGGAATTATTTCAGTTTGAGGAAATTGATGTACTTCTTGGAGTTAGTTGAAGTACCATTTTACCTCATTCTTTCAATGCATATAGAAGTACGACATATTTGCTCTTTAGAATTGGTTAGTTGCACCAACTGGTTTTTTCTCTTTAAGGGGAGGATTGGTCTTTTCCACGATCATTCTACTAACAGGAACAATTCGCTCTTCAGTGAGGCGATGAAACCTATTAGTAGAAAATCGATGTGTCAAATGTGTCGTTGAAGAATGAGAAAACCCCTAGAAAATGATAAAATTAAATAAATAAAAGGGCAGGGAAACTTCCACTTTTGACCATGTCTTTGATCTAGATTTGAAACCTGAATCATCAGAGTAGAAGCCTACGAATTACTACTTATCGCACATAAGTTTTTTTCCCGTCCCTAACGACTTGGTTTCTCTAAACTTATACCTTACATGCTTCATAATATCTCAAATAAATATGCAAATGATCATTATGTGATGAAGTGGGAACTTGCAAATTTGAGATAAGAGAGCATCTCTATTTGTGTGTCGTTAAAAGAAAACAGAGGAGGCATACCAAAACATTCATCTCACAAATAATAATTAACCACTCCCACCTCAAATTATTGAGTGTCTCACGTGTAGTCAAAGGAAAATTTTGTAAGTTTTGACCAAGTTATGGTATTGAAAATTAGTTCCTCTAGCACCGGGTTGAGCATTCCGTTCCCTTTGTCAAACTCCACTTCTTTTCATATAGCAATCCCTGATCAAAGAGAGAACAATATCCATTTCAAAACATTTCTAATAGATTCCTTGGTAAGTATATGATGTGAACCATGTTTCATAATGGTTTTAGTTATATTGATCTGATGTTTTAGATAATCTATATAAATACACTTATCGGTGCGTATTGGTTCGGTTAGCAGAGGACAAAACAAAGAATATCCCCATGTGATTAGGCTTGGAGGGGCGGTGGACCCTAACCTCTTGTCGGTGGAAGGGTTCCCGTTTTCTGTTTTTGTCATTTTATATGTTTTCGTGGCGTGGCAAGGCGGCTGATACGTTGCAAACGTATCTATAATTTTTGATGCTCCATGCTTATTTTACACCAATTTCTATATGTTTTGTTTACACTTCGTGACATTTTTATGCATTTTCTGTGACTAACCTATTAATAAGATGCCACAGTACCCGTTCATGCTTTCTGCTGTTTTTGTATTTCAGAAAAGTTGTACAGTAAATATTCTCGAAATTGGACGAAACAAAAGCCGAAGTTTCTATTTTACTGTCATGAAGACAGAGTCCAGAGGGGAGACGGAGAAGAGCCAGGAGGTGGCCACACCACCCCTAGGTGCGGCCCACCCCTGCCCGCGCCTAGGTATGGTGTGGGCCCCTCGGGCGTCCACCGACCTCGCCCTTCCGCCTATATATTCATCTGTTCAGGAAAAACCTAAAGACCCGAGCCTCCATCCACGAAATGTTCCGTAGCCGCCGTCATCGTCGATCCTAGTTCGGGAAGGTTCTGAAGCTCTTCCCGACACCCTGCCGGAGAGGGAGGTCATCACCGGAGGCCTCTTCATCACCATGCCCACCTCCGAAGTGATGCGTGAGTAGTTCATCTTTGGACTACGGGTCCATAGCAGTAGCTAGATAGTTGTCTTCTCCTCATATGCGTCATGTTTAGATCTTGTGAGCTGCCTATCATGATCAAGATCATCTTTATGTAATGCTACATGTTATGTTTGCTTGGATCCGATGAATATTGAATACTATGGTTGAGTTGATTATAGACATGTTTATATGTTATTTGTGATCTTGCATGCTCTCCGTTGCTAGTAGATGCTTTGGTCAAGTATGTGCTTGTGACTCCAAGAGGGAGTATTTATGCTCGATAGTGGGTTCATACCTCTAGTAATCTCGGAGAGTGACAGTAACTCCTAAGGTTGTAGATGTGTTGTTGCTACTAGGGAGAAAACAAAAATAATTTATCCAAGGATAATTCTATTTACTTTACACACTTTACTTAAAAAAATAATCTGTTGCTTGCAACTTAATATTGAAAGGGGCACAGATGCTAACCTGATGGTGGATTATTAGTCATAGATGCAGTTTGATTACGGTCTATGAATCTTGTTGTAATGCCCAAATGAATCTCATAGTAAACATCTTGTCATGTATGGTCTTTATTCTGTCAATTGTCGAGCTGTAATTTGTTTACTCAGCATGTTATTTATCCTTATGGAGAGGCACCTCTAGTGAACCGTGGACCCCGGTCATTTCTTTTACACTGATAAAATCATCTACTGTAAAGCACTGTTCTCTTTATTTCACTGCAAACATCTCTTTCCACACTATACGTCTAATCCTTTGTTTCAGCAAAACCAACCTCACTGTAAGTTGGGACAAAGTATTTTGGTTGTGTTGTATGCAGGTTCCACGTTGTTGCTGACATCGGTAGTGCGCGCTGCCAAAGTCAGCCAACAACACCTTCAGAAGTGATTTCTTTCTCCTACTGGTCGATAAACCTTTGGTTTCTTACTGAGGGAAAACTTGCTGTTTTGCTCATCATACCTTCCTCTTGGGGTTTCCCAACTGCGTGCTCTGCATAACATCAAGCTCTTTTCTGGCCGTTGCCGGGGAGAAAGAGGATTTCTGCAAGGGGAGTCTCTCATCTCCAATCTTTTTACTTTTTTATTGTTTTGTTTATTTTATTTTACTTTGTCTTATTTGCTTCTTTTTATCAAAAATACAAAAAATAGTTCCTTTTATAGTTGTTATTTTGTTGCTTTATTTTTAGCTCATTATGTTGATCCCTAAGTATGTTCTGAAAGACTTATCAATATGTAGTGGTTCTATAATTGGGAGAGATAACATTGAAAAATTCTTTAATCATGTTAGTAAGCACAAAGATATTAAGGATAGATCCTTAGTAGAACTTGCTCCTAATTATGAAACTGCTACAGCTTATTTAGTTCAAATGTTGGAGGCTAGGTTTGTTAACCTTAACACCATAATGAAGCAAATGTTTCTTAAACTTCATGAAGTTGAGGATGATTAAAAGAGAGATTTTATTCTGGAAACTTTGCTTAATTAAAGAAATTTAGAGATGTTGTTATAGAAGCAAGGAAAGTCTTTGATCGGTTTAAGATACTAGGCTTATGTGTAGATATTATTGGTACACTTGAAAAGATAGACAAAACCAAACCTGAAAATAGGAAGGAAATCAAAATATCAATACCTTTCAAACTCGTAGGAATGCATGAAGTTTTGGAAAAGAATTTTGATTGAATTGGTCCTGAAAACCCATTTAATGAAACTAGTGAACCCAAGAGTGTTGAGAGAGGGTCTTCTAAAACTTATATGTATAAAATACAATTCCTTGTTGAAAAGACTTCTGGTATTGATCTTGATGCTTTTTCACTTAAAAATACTTGATTCGAACTTTCTGCGCCTAGCTGAAAGACGTTAAAGAAAAGCACTCTTGGGAGATAACCCATGTTTTGTTTCTGTAATTTTTCTTTTGTTGAGTCTTGGAAGTTGTAACCTCTATAATAACTTCTCCTTATCCTTTTTATTTCATTTTTGTGCCAAGGGTAGCCTCTAATATGAAGAAACTAAGATTTGAGAAAGTTGTTGTCCTGAAACAGATTTTGTGCTGCCACCAAAAAAACATTATTCTCAGCTAGAACGTCGGATTGATCTGATAATTTTTGAGCATATGCCTCGGGTTATTATCTAACTTTCGTTATTTTTGCACTTTTCAATTTGAGCAACAGAGGATTTTTGAAAAAATCAATCTTTACTTGTTGTTCTGTTTTGACACATTTCTGCCACTATTTGCATTTGCCTCTTAATATTTTTGAGTTCTTTTGAGAGAAAGAGCTTTTAAAGGAAGTTGCTACAGTAGCTAATATTTTAATGGATGTTTGACTTATGTTAGAACTGAACCAAAGTGGATTTGTTATTTTGATTGCACTAATGCTGCTAATGAAAATTGTGTGAAGTTTTGTATGAAGGAAGTTTTCAAGTGTAGGGAGAGAAGAATGATGTGATGAGATGAAGGATGGACAAAATCTCAAGCTTGGGGATACTCATGTCACCCCAAGAAATATCCAAGAGGTACACGCATCAAAGCTTGGGGATGCCCAAGCCATTCCCCTCTTCATCAACAAAGATATTAGGTCATCTTTCAAAACACTATATTTTTACATATGCTATGTGTTGTTCTTGGAGCGTCTTTATTTTTGTTTTTTGTTTTCTTTTGTTTTGTTTGTTGTAGCATATGGTTGAATCCCAGCATACTTGTTTTGGAGAATGACACACTCCGTTTTGATTGCATAGAACACTCTAGTTTTCACTCTTATTGTTCTGCGAGTGTTCTCTTTTGCTAGTACTGCGTTTAGCTCTGGTTCTCCAGTCATATTTGTTTCAGAGCTTGTTAGTTTTCTTTAGTTAGGTATGATTAGCTCTCTGATCTTTATTGATTATTACCTATGAGAGTTGTTTCAAATAAATTGATTGGTGTTGGAGACGAGTAAAATATTTCGTGCTTATAGTGGTGCAAAAAGAAGCTTGTTTAGATTGCGGCTTAGACTTTAGCATGTCATGTTAGATGTTATTTTAATTATATGCTTAGTAGTTATTGTTGTAGCATGACTTGTCTCAAATAGCTGAGAGTGCTTAATGTGTCATTGAAAGAATCATGTGTTGTTTCCATCATACAAAAGCATAATATTGTTGTATTCTCCTTTGATGCTTTAATGGGGTTGGCTTGGCACATGCTTACACCATATTATGACTACAAACTAGTCACCTCAAGCCTCTATGATCATTTAGTTTTTTATTTGTAATATCACTTTATGCTTTGATTAATAATGTTTTGTCGCTATGCATGATTATGGCCAGTATTGCTCTCTTAGTTGGTCGCTCCCAGTCTTTTGCTAGCCTTCACCTGTACTGAGTATGAGCTCTACTCGTGCATCCAACTCCCCAAAACCAAAGTTTGTCAATTGTGTCCACCATATACCTACCTATATGTGGTATTTCACCGTCACTCCAAAGTAAATTGCTTGTGTGCTTGATGAGCGCAGATTGCACACCGTTGGAGAACCCCAAGAGGAATGTATGATGAGCACAACATCAAGTTTTCCCTCAGTAAGAAACCAAGGTTTAATCGACCAGTAGGAGAAAGGCGTGTCTTCTGAAGGTGTTGTTGGCTGACTATTGGCAGGGCGCACTACCGACGTCAGTAACAACGTGGAACCTGCACACAACACAACCAAAATACTTTGCCCCAACTTAAAGTGAGGTTGTCAATCTCACCGATTTCGCTGAACACAAATGATTAAATGTATCGAGCGGAAGGAGACGTTTACAGTAATTAAAGAGAATAGAGCTTGCAGTAAGCAAACAGAACATGATTGCAGTGGATGAATTTATCAGTTTAAAGGAAAGGACGGGGTCCAGAGTTCACGAGAGGTGTCTCTCCATAAAGATAAATAACATGCTGGGTGAACAAAATAGAGCTGGGCAATTGATAGAATACCGACCATACATGACAAGATGATTACTATGAGATTCGTTTGGACATTATAACATAATACATAGACTGTAATCCAACTGTGTCTATGACTAATAATCAACCTTCCGGTTATCGTCCGAACCCCTTCCCCTATTAAGTTGCAAGCAACAGATTATCGCATTAATGTGTGTAAAGTAAACAATAGAATTACCCTAAAACATTATTGTTTTCACCCTAGTAGCAACAACACATTTACAATCTTAGAAGTTATTGTCACTTTTCCAAAAAACTAGAGGCATGAACCTACTATCGAGCATAAATACCCCCTCTTGGAGTCACAAGCATCTACTTGGCAAGAGTATCTACTAGCAATGGAGAGCATGCAAGATCACAAATAACATATGACAAGAATATATAATCGATCTCAACAGAGTATTTAATATTCATCGGATCCCAGCAAACACAACATGTAGCATTACATAAGGATGATCTTGATCATCTAGGGCAGCTCACAAGATATAAACATGAGGCACAAATAGGAGAAGACAACCATCTAGCTACTGCTATGGACCCATAGTCCAGGGATGAACTACTCGTGCATCAATTCGGAGGCGGGCATGGTGATGTAGATGCCTCCGGCAATGATTTCCCCCTCCGGCAGGGTGCCGAGAAGAGCTTCAGAATCCTCCCAAGCTAGGATCTGCAATGGCAGCCGCGATGAAACTTTTCGTGGATGGAGGCTCTGGTGTTTACGTTTTTCTCGAGATCGTGAATAAATTGGCACAAGGGCGATGTCGGTGGAGGTCGGGGGGGGGGGGGCAAACCACCCCTAGGCGCGGGCCCAGGCCAGGCTGCGCCTAGGTGTGGTCTGGTCGCCCTATTGCCTTTCTTGGACTCCCCTTCGGACTTCGTCTTCGTTACGGTAAAATATTGACTTCGGCTTTCGTTTCGTCCAATTCCGAGAATATTTGTGTACAACTTTTCTGAAATACAAAATAGCAGAAAATAGGGAACTGGTACTATGAAATCTTGTTAATAGGTTAGTGCCGAAAAATGTATAAAAGTGAACGAAGCATAAGAAAATCATATAGAAATTGGTGTAAAACAAGCATGAAGCACACCAAATTATAGATACGTTTGAAACGTATCAGTGTTACCTTTAAAACCTTCAAAAAGTATTACATGTTTTGTGTTCCTGTTTTAGCTCATGAGAGAGTGTTGGATGCTTTATTGTCTCTTTCATGTTTATTTGGCTTCACACCTTGACTAGAATGCATAATATGTTAGTCCCTAATATTTCAAAAAAAGCAAGCAAACGGGTGTCCAGCCCACTAAATATAAAATAAATAAATAATCAAATAAATCTCCTAACACTATGGGCTTGAGAAATCATGAACTTAGCTTATTCAAACAAAGGAGAAGATGAACTTTATTGTTCTCTCTATGGGATCCGCTATTGAAACCATTAAACACGAAAGGATGATAGATTATTTGATGCCATTCGTTGACATAGACATACATACCTCTCGAAATACATTTTCAACACCTCTATTTTATTCAAAATAAAAAAGCTCTAGCACATGAGTAATCTTGCTTCCCTCTGCGCAGGGACTTTCTTTTACTTTTATGTTGAGTCTTCATCTTCTAACTTTATGCACCAATTAAGAGAGCATAGTTGTCATTCTGAGTATAATGTGCATAGTCCCAAAATTTATTATTAATCGATTCATGATTATGTTATTGTTTGTTCTCAAACTATTTGTATCTAGTCACCCTTTAAACTTTAAAGGTGTCCTGACATTTATATTTTACTATTCCATGAAGGACAAGTTGAATACCATTTTGTTATGTGTTCTCTATGCTTAAAAACAAACAGTTACTTTCAGTGCACTATTATTCATGATCTTTTATTTGAGTTATTTCTCATGTTGTAACATAGTTGGTAAGTTCTATTGTTAAAATTATATATATCATGCCTATGTTTAGAGTACTTTGATCCAAGCTCATAATGCTTTTACAATAACTTGATCAAGATTGTGTTGGCTGCATGTCACCTTAAAAATTATTTTTGTTATCACTTACCTACTCGAGGACGAGCAGAAGTTAAGCTTGGGGATGCTGATACGTTGCAAACGTATCTATAATTTTTTATGCTTGATACGTATGTTGCAAATGTATCTATAATTTTTGATGCTCCATGCTTATTTTACACAAAAAAATATATGTTTTGTTTGCACTTCGTTGCACTTTTATACATTTTCCTGAACTAACCTATTGACAAGATGCCATAGTGTCAGTTCCCTGTTTTTTGTTGTTTTGTATTTCAGAAAAGTTGTACAGGAAATATTCTCGAAATTGGACGAAATAAAAACCGAAGTTCCTATTTTACTATAACGAAGACGGAGTCCAGAGGAGAGTCGAAGTAGTGCCACGAGGCGGCCACACCTGGCCTAGGCGCGGCCCAGGCCCTGGCCACGCCTAGGGGTGGCGTGGGCCCCTCGGGCACCCACCGACCTCGCCATTCCGTCTATTTATTCACCTGTTCCGGGAAAACCTAAATACCCGAGCCTCCATCCACGAATAGTTCCATCGTGGCCGCCATCGCCGACCCTACCTCGGGAGGATTCTGAAGCTCTTCTCGGCACCCTGCCGGAGAGGGAGATCATCACCGGAGGCCTCTTCATCACTATGCCCGCCTCCGAAGTGATGCATGAGTAATTCATCTTTAGACTACGGATCCATAGCAGTAGCTAGATGGTTGTCTTCTGCTCATGGGCTTCAAGTTTAGATCTTGTGAGCTCCCTATCATGATCGAGATCATCTTTATGTAATGCTACATGTTGTGTTTGCTGGGATCCGATGAATATTGAATACTATGGTTGAGTTGATTATAGACCATCTTGCATGCTCTCCGTTGCTAGTAGATGCTTTGGCCAAGTATGTGTTTGTGACTCCAAGAGAGAGTATTTATGCTTGATAGTGGGTTCATGCCTCTAGTAATCTGGAGTAACTTCTAAGATTGTAGATGTGTTGTTGCTACTAGGGAGAAAACAACAATGCTTTATCGAAGGATAATTCTATTGTTTACTTTACACTTTATTTAACGCAATAATCTGTTGCTTGCAACTTAATACTGAAAGGGGTGCAGATGCTAATCTGAAGGTGGATTATTAGTCATAAATGCAGTTGGATTACGATTTATGAATCTTGTTATAATGCCAAAATAAATCTCATAGTAATCATCTTGTGATGTATGGTCTTTATCCTGTCAATTGCCGAGCTGTAATTTGTTACCCAACATATTATTTATCTTTATGGAGAGACACCTTTAGTGAACTGTAGACCCCGATCCTTTTTTTACACTGATAAAACCATCTACTGCAAAGCACTGTTCTCTTTATTTCACTGCAAACAAACATCTCTTTCCACACTATACGTCTAATCTTTTATTTTCAGCAAAACCAATAAGATTGACAACCTCACTGTAAGTTGAAGCAAAATATTTTGGTTGTGTTGTGTGCATGTTCCACGTTGTTGCTGACACTGGTAGTGCGCCCTGTCAAAGTCAGCCAGCAACACCTTCAAAAGTGATTTTTCTTTCTCCTATAGGTCGATAAAACTTGGTTTTTTAATGAAGAAAAATTTGATGTTGTGCTCATCATACCTTCCTCTTGGGGTTTCCCAACTGCGTGCTCTGCACAACATCAGCGGCGAAGACATCCAAGAGTTGGAGAATAAGATTGTCACCACCCTGTCCTTGCAGTTGCTCTGGTGGTGCGCCTTGCGCACACGGAGGGCGCGTGAAATTGTGTGTGTGGCGGATCTCTTCGGATCTGGTCGGGTTTTATGTTCGTTGGTGTGGTTGAAGGTCTATTTTCCGATTTACGGTTCTCCTCTTTAACAATGATTGTTGCTCTGATGTGGTGGTCATTTAAAAGCTTAACATGACGACTTCTCATATATCTATTACAACAAGTTTTATTATGATAAATTTTGCTCGGAGCATGTTAGGGAGGGACGAGTATAGTAGCGCGCCTTGGGCTCCCTCTCGTAGTGGTCACTAGGTTGTTGAGTGACCTATTTATCATTTCTTCACTTTTTGGTTCTTAATGGTTTTTAGTAGATTAGTGCAATTTTCCGTATTCTTTTGTAAAGTTTGAGTTTGACCAAATCGAAAATGCATTAAATTTTGAAAAGCAGAAAGTACTACGCAGTATGGTTTGGAATTCTATAATCCTATTACTACGTCTGTCCGTTAAAGAATGTTACAACGGAAGGAGTACAATTGTATTTGAAGCATCTAAAAACTGGACAGGGTGTTTCTACACCCGGGTGCATATGCACCCTTTATTTGAAATACATATTAAATATATTTAAAAATGTTATAAAAATACAAATAAAAATTCTTTGTGCATACCTTGACATGTTACATGCTTACAAAGTTGTTTAAGCAAAAACCGATATGTTTCATGCCTTGTGCAAAAAAGACAAATCTTAGGTACTAAAATAGTCTATTTTTCGAGGTATTATTTATCTTTTTTACATAGGGTACAAAAAATGTTGGTTTTATGTGAAAATTTACGTGCACACATAGAACATGTCTCTCTATATGCTAAATTTTTTTTCTAATTTTTTTACCGTTTGCAAATATGTTTTATACATACCGGGTGCATATGCACCCGGGATCAGATTTGATTTTCCGCTAAAAACTCTGTTAAACCCCAAATTTGCGACGAAGAACCCTGGCCCCCGCCTTCTTCCTCTAGAGAGTACGCGGCCGCTCTTCTACCCCCAAACCCTAACCCCCTGAAGCTCCGCCGCCGCCGCCGCCGCCGCCGCTGCCGCCAGCTTCGGAGATGGCGCACTTCGGGCGCTCCGGGCCGCCGGCGATTCGCGACTCATTCTCCCTCCTCGTCCTCAATGTCTCCTTCCGTAAGCATCTCTTCTCATCCATGCTCCCGAACACGACGCTTCTGCTCATGTTCCCACAATCCCACTGAACCACGAATCCATGTCGCAGGCACGACGGCCAACGACCTCTTCCCGCTCTTCGACCGCTGCGGCGATGTCGTCGACATCCACATCCCCCGCGACCGCAGGTGCATACCACCACTGGTGCCCTCTAAATCCGTGCTGTTTCCTACCTAATGCGTGCTCATGTCATGGCGTATGCTTCTCCGTGCACCTAATGCGTGCGTAGGACTGGGGATTCACGAGGGTTCGCGTTCGTGAGGTACAAGTACGAGGACGAGGCGCAGAGGGCCGTTGACAAGCTTGATGGTGAATGGAGGAAAACTTTACTCGGCTTTGGTGTTCGTTTTGTTACGAGGAGGTGTGACTTGAGTTATTGTTCGGTGCAGGGAGGAGAGTGGATGGGAGGGATATCATGGTGCAGTTTGCCAAGTACGGCCCCAATGCTGAAAGGATGTAAGATTTCCCCCCCCCCCCCCCCCTCATTCTTCTCCTTCTTTGTGAATCATAGTTAGTAGTAATTGTTGAAATACAGTGCGTCTTGCTTGTTGGGTTGTGAATCTTGAACAGCTTGCACTAGCTTCAGCTGTTGCCCTGGTTGAATTGCTGAGGTACAGTCTGCGCTAGCTTCTGTCGCTTGATTGTTATCTTGTGTGATAAACCTACTGGCCACTTGTTCCTGGTTGCAATTGGCTCTTAGTCTGATGGCTCTTGGTTCCTCGTAGCAAGAATAGGTAATCTGCCACAGTTGAAGTAGCAAGAGATGTTATAATGTAGATTAATGAAGCATGTTCGTTAAGGATTGTACGATTTCAACTGAAATAAGTCAATTTGCTCAATATTATATATTAGAATGTTTCCGTATGTTAGACTTAAAACAATCTGTATTTGTTCTTATCTGATGCTGTCTGTTACTTTCATTCTTTCACTGACAGAATTGATACTTAGGCAATTAGGCCCTGCTTGGGCAAACATTAGTATTTCCTGTTACTGTTTCCTTTTTACCAACTTGTTTTTTTTTTTCCGTTTTGCTTGATCGGGCACATGTGCTGCTTTCGTTAAGCTTTGTTAGATGATTTTATATTCTCCTTATGTATATAGCAGCATGAGTTATTAAATGTTCAGGAGTTCTCCTTCGAAAAATAACTGTTCAGGAGTTCATTTGTGCATAAGCTGTTTTAATTGCTGGTTTGTACATCTAATAAGCACAGCGGTCACCTTAGAGGGACCAATTTAACCTGCTTTGCACCCATCTGAAAATATCCTAGTATTAAACCATGAATTAGCTCCTCAGATAGCGGCTTTCTACTTGTACCACATAAGCTTTGCTGATAATCTTTATTGTACCATGGAGTTCATTTGTGCATAAGCTATTTTACTTGCTGGTTTGTACATCTAATAAGCACAGCGGTCACCTTACAGGGACCAATTTAATCTGCTTTGCACCCATCTGAAAACATCCTAGTATTAAACCATGAATCAGCTCCTCCGATCATGGTTTTCTACTTGTACCACATAAGCTTTGCTGATAATCTTTTTTGTACCATGGATGAAGTACTTCAATATATCTCAGAAAATGGAAAGGCTATCAATACCAATTTGTTACATACTATTATGTCCATGTTTGCAGTCAAAAGGGAAGGATTGTGGAGGAAATTCCGAAGCCAGGGGGTCGCCCCAGAAGCCGCAGTCCAAGACCGAGGTAAATGGTCTGCATAATAGGGATTTTATTTAGCAACTGTTGGACATGTGAGGTTTGCAGAAAGTTGCTGTATGTTATTTTCATGAATACGCTGTAATTACGATTAAACTAGGTCCAAGTCTCTTCACTTGCAATGGTGAAATGGTAAATCAGGCACCATTAAACAAAAATACATCAGATGAACTTGTTCTATGATTTGGTACGATGGTATGTTGTTTTATTATTTTTATGATGTGTTTATCATTTGTGAAGGTATCGAGATGATTACCGGGACAGAGACTACAGAAGGAGAAGCCGTAGCAGAAGTGCAGATAGATATGAACGGGACAGGCCCAGAGATAAAGACTTCCGTCGCCATAGCTTGAGTCGCAGTGTTAGCCCTGATTATGACAGGAGGCATAGCAGGCGGAGGTATGCATACGGGTTTGGATCTCCTGCTGTTTTTTCTGTCATACCTGACTACATTCATGTCTAATTCATTCCCACTGTTCAATAATTTGCAGCCACTCACCTGCACGGAGAAGCCCTAGTCGTAGCAGAAGTAACTCACCTCGGGAAGCAACTCCTAGCAAACAGGGGCATCACCGTTCTCCACGCTCTCAAAGCCCGACCTAGCTGGAATGGCAATGCATCTTGTCATGGACAGCTTGAGGTTTCTAAAGTCTAAACAGTTATCTTCATTTGTGGTTTTCTTAGCTTTGTCTATTGTGTTCCTAATATAACTTATGTTACCTTGTAGGATGAACACTTCAGATCTTTGGTAAAACAGCTACGATCTGTTTGCTTAGGCTATGTGGTGACAACAGCGTAATCCTTGGCATTGCTGCATTGGGCTTCCCACGCTGATTCCTTACAAACACCTGAGCACTTCCCAAGAACTACATTATTTTCTGTTCGTTATCATCTAATTTCTTTCATGTATCCATTTTAATGCTCCTTTTCTTTGATACTGGGTGCTTATGATAGATGGTAACTTGCATATTTCTCGTTACATGATGGAGCTGGGAGGTGTTGGTTGATAAGTGATCCATATGCAAGTTGATGACATAAGTTCACAGTATTGATACTGTTTGCCTGGTGATGATGATGATGATCTTGATGGTGGTCGTGGTGATGATGATGCTGACGCTGATAATTTTGCTGCCTGCTTTCGTCCTTTGGTGTCTAAGCTTTGTCAAGTAAGGTTTGGCTGGCCAATCATTTATTAATTATTTAAACTATCTCACAAGTCACGGGCATCAAATTTTGATAATATTGATAGCTTGATGGAACTATTGTAGGCCATGAACTGTGTAGGATCCATGATAGTTTACTGCAGCCTTACAGTCATGACTTAGTTTGGTCCATGTGCGCTCCCCAGATAAGTTTTTGATTGACGCAACACTAAGTGCAAATCTTCAGATGTTCCATTGCCGTTGTAGCATCAACACCTCCTCGCTGTCTGTTGATCTGTAGTGTCGTGGTCTAATGAATGGTTTGCACATGATGGTTTGTGCGGAACTTGATTTTAGATTCCATGTGATACGATACAGGCATTTTCTGAATCTTGTGATGCTAGCGATATTCTAGATTCATGACCATGACTTGAGCATTTTCTGAATCTCGAGATGCTAGCAATATTCTGGATTCATGACCATGCCTTGAATAGGACGATAGGTCTGCTAGATTCAAGAGCATGTAGGTTTATTTTTTCAAAAAAATGAAAGAATTAATTCATTTTGAACACGCAAAGCCCATATAGAGTGACCGTTCAATTCTATCCATATATAATTGTTGAACAAAAATAGTCTCTGCTCATGCGAACAGAACGCCGTGAACTGTACCCAACAGTAATTTCTTAGCAGTATTTTTCTACAGTAATTTTTTATATAGTTCTTCATTCATTTTAAACATGCAACGTTTTATTTGACATAGCGTTACACTCTAATTTGTGTGGCCATAATCAGATTACAGCAACCGAAGACGTGTTTTTGCCAAATGCTGAATCTCTGATCTTCCCTTTCTGGGGATTAGACGTTCCGTGTGCATATCTATGGGCTATACTTAGAAATCACACTAATTGTAATACACTAGTTGGATGCCCGTGCGTTGCTACGGATTATCATCGTAACTTTTCAACTTTTGCAGACCATGTTATGCGACATATTTTGATGTGCTTACTTCCAGAAATATAAATCAGAAAGGAAAAAATAAGCCATCGAATAGACACCATACTTAATACCTCCCTCACCCGTCACCAAGGAACTCAAGATTGTCCCCAACAAATCCTACATGACACAAAATCCAACGTCCTACCGAAGCGGTGGTCGACAGTGACCCAACTCCAAGATACATGCATAAACCCATGCAGGCCACTACCTCGTCCGAGCCCCCGCCCCAAAGTGGTGGCTGCGATCTTCCTCCATCCCTGCCTCACATAAGAAACTTGAGTTTGGACAGCCATAAAGTTGAACACCCAGAAGAGCAAGCATTTCAAAAAATTGATCAACCAAAATATTCCGTGCTTAATCTGGTTCATTTCATTTATCAATGTAAAGAACAACCACATATCTCGGTTCATCTTCTCATACATGAAGATGTCGTCCTATGTCCTATATTATAGCACAACAAAGTAAACATGAACTTTACTTGATTGAAAGAAGATTTGTCCTTGACATGGAGGTAAGTATGGAACTGATCTTGCTGAATTATTTTCTGAAAGCTAATCCTTTCAACAACATACGAAATAATTACATTGGACATAACATTGATTTTCTTGTAAGTAATGGAACATATTGAAATTCCTCACAAAATAGTTACTACATACAAAAGCATATGTACACGATAGTGGGTATCAACATATTCTCTATGACCCATCTGTATCTTTGTATGAACATATAAAATACAACTAAAGGGTATACAACATAATCATTCGGGGTTCTAGATGATTTGAATATATAAAGAGTGAAATAAAACCATGCTATCTCAGCTCACAAGTTCTGACTAAGGATAAATGATGCACCGTGTGATGCGATGGCTTCACCTCTCCATCTACAATGCTATGTCCTTCGATCTCCTGATCACATCACCTAAATCCATATTAGTGTTTCATTATACCTAACTAAATTAGTTAACAATTATACCTACCTAAATTAGATATCAGTGAATCACATAAACCAAAGAAGAACATATAAAACAGATAGAGAAGCATAGATCCTCTTATAATCTCCTATGGTCAAACCAAACACCACCATGCTATCTTGTACAATTCAGTTAATTAGTTTACCTACTGCCTAAGCAATTTAGATCAAAATAGTTGGGGGAAATCTTGTAGTCGTCATTGTGGCGACAACATGTCATGGTCATGTGTGTATGTCCGGCACGACAGAACTATCACAGAGCTAAGACTGGGGTGGTGATGTTGGACATACCGAGAGACTGAAATGCTGATGCTGGACGTGATCTACAGCTGAGCCAACAACTTGTGGAGAACCCATCTCCTTTCACATGGAGTTTGTCTCGATGGCCTTGTCGATGAGTACGGGTTTGTGCCGTGTAGATCCTATCTGAGCTGCCGCAATGCCGGCAATGCACCTATCCTTCTCTCCATCCATGGACGCAGCCAAACTCACCTCCTCAGCGTCACAAATAGTCTGCTCCTATGAAGAGGAAATTAGATGAAATATATTCAACTTATAAACTTGGATTGATTTAGGTATGACCGCCAAATGTGAAAGGAATTTAAAAAAATGTAATTGAAAAAGATACTACATAAAACCGGAGGCAGGATGACTGCAGCACATATATACATAGGTCTCTCATCTAATCGTAATCTCTATTCTTACTTTAGGCATCAAATTTCAATAAAGCTGAATGACCCTTCATCATGCACCTTCTTGCATATCTCTCTTAACTAACCTGGCAGCACCATAAGTTGAAGCTTAAGCTGAGCTCGAATAAAAGTATGAAAGAAAAATAAAAAAAGTTGAGAAGGGAAAGAGATAAAATAACATAGCATGTCCCTTACAGAGAACCAACTGTTTGTATAAAATTGTATTACCATAGCTTGGTCAGAAAAAAACCTGGCATGTTCTTTGCTAGTTCTGTCAAGTGGATTAGAAATTTAGAAGGAAGGACCAACTATTTTGCTATTTTTTAAATCTTCTGCGTACCGATTTCCACACAATAGACATCTAGTCTGAAGAAAAAGATAAGAAAGGGACCAAATTGTGCAAGCACCCGATGTTTTTGCGTTAGAAGGGGGTAATATGATCATGTTGCACTTTCAAGTTTTGCACATGTCTTAGGCCTTCATTTTTTATAATTGCTTCAGATTTTATTCCAAAGGACGTACAAATTAAGGTCCAAGTCACGAAATCACACCTACAAATTCCTCAAAATGTAAAACCTCCAAATTCCCTAAGCTTATCACATAAATTCTCTTTACATGCACCAAGACCGCTGCAATTGAATTAGTTAATTACATGCAAATGGAAGAGATTAAATAAGATACAGCTATATCTTTTAAGATGAAATATCATAGCAACATGCATTTTATATGGTTTTTTCATGTTCAAGTTAGATGTTTGACTTTTCATGTAGTCTTGATTTCAAAAACATGCATGAACAGAGAACATACAACTCAGCAAAGAACTCCATTGCTCGTAAGTCTTAGGAATTGATGAAACATCAAATTTCCCCAATGCTTAATGTGGGAAAATCGTTGAAATTCACACATGCCTCATCAACATCGCAACAACGTAAAGTGATGCAAACAACAACAAAAATGCTAAATTGAAATTTCAGTACAATGAAATCGACATACACAAAATAACATGGATGTACTATGCTAACAAATAATCAGATTACGTGTTTGCCTTTTCATATAGTTGGAAAGTGTAGTTCAAACCATAAGATAGTGCACCTAAAAATGATATAGTTGGGTTGTACTGGAGCAACATGCCAAAACACTTCTCAAAGTACTTAAGAAAAGGAAAACCAACCAACAGTTAAGTTCATACACCTTGAGATAAGAATCTAAAAGAATATGAGAAAATGAGGATAATTACGTAGGTGACCCAAGTTTTGATGTTATTTTGTAGCCGGCACTAATAATTAATGCATATATAAGAAGACCAGGGCTATAGAAACTAAGGGTGTAAATGAGATAAAATGCGGGAGCCTACATATGTGTTGCATGTGCCCGCGATGGATAAGTTGGACGCTGAAGCAACACGCCAAATCTAATTGCAATTAAGCGGTGCCCATGTAAGCCCGCATAGCACGAACACAACTAAAGGATTCTGCTACTCAGCAGCATACATACACATTGGCCATGATAGTTTGCTAGCAGCATGCTACATCCAATAGCCATGAACAAACAAGAATTGCAGGTTCAGCAAAAAGATCGATAGGAGAGTTAAGCAAAATGATACAAATAAATGCAAGGGAGGAATTATTCTTTATGCTTTTGATAGATTGCTCCTTGCGGGCCTCAATGCCGCTCAACCGCTCTAATAGTCCAATGTAACTGTTTATCATCGATTGATGAACTGACATGGTGAGTATGGAGGATGGGGTTGAGAAGAGACAGAAGAGGCAAGGCAAATGGTGGACTGACCCGATTGTGGTAGCTATGGCAGAGCGTCAACATGCCCTGCTTGCTCCCTGATCAATCGCTTTGCACGATATGTGTGCTGGGAAGTGGGCTAAGTGATTGTTTGCTTAATCCCACAAAAAATTCTAGCCCACCGCAGGTGTCCGCATAAAAGATTTTGGAGGGGCATCCACGTGCAGCTTGCACCCTGAATATAAACTCACTGTGATGTTTGAACAAGGAAAGCAAATGACAAAACAAGGGATATATATTGCCTCAATTCTCACGTTATTATCAGGTCTGCCGTACCATCTGAATTGTACACGTCTTGGTCCGTCTGGAGCTGCAACAACAGAAATACATATACAATATTCAGTGGGCATAAATATAATTCAAAATTGATGTTTAAATAACAACAATAATGTAACGAGTGCTGCTGCTCTTCTCTGCCAAGTATTTTGACTGGCACTAAGGAGGATCCAACTCACCTATTGATTGGTTTCGCCAACCTTCACGTTTTTGTATCAGAGCAATTTAGAGTGACTTGCCAAAGGAATCAAAGCCTCAAAGTTGAATTTGCGCCAGTACTCCAACTGCATTCCTGTTAATAAATTCATCTCCAAATTAATAAATCTGACCCCAAAATAAATATCAATAGCTAAAAACATTTATGGACTAAAGAAACTGAAACTGAATAATGTTTCTACATCAGGGTATTGCGGATAAAAATGTTAAAGCATATCAAGATTTTTCCAATCAAAGAAACCAATGAAAGTATGGAACTTAATGCCTTGGCAAAAACACCTCTTGATGTGTACATATCTTAAGAATTAGAATAGTGGAACGAGAATTTGCAATGTAAAGTATAAATTTATATAATATAATAAAATAATGGGAAAGAAAAAAAGAGTCAGAATGGTGTGCTCTGCTCACCAAGCTTTAGAAATCCTTAGAGGGGTATAGTGTATCCTCTGTGCTTGTAGGCTGTAGCTGGTGAGGAGCGTGGGTTCAGCTCATTACAGCAGAACGTCTAGATGCGTCTGGAGGTAATCAGATCGACCAAAGCAGTGTGCAACACGATAAAATTTCAGTCACGTAACTCTACTGCAGAGAAGTCAATTTTGACTTGTTTGAACAAACTACAAGGATTTTACATGATCAACTTAGGTGCTAAGTTCACCGGCAGACCAACAAGGAAACCCTCGCGAGCTACAAACATTGGTCCTGCACATGACCAGTTGCAGACAGTGTTGATCTTTCAAAAGCAGATTGTGTTCGCTGGTACTACTCCTATACTTGTCGCCGGTCCTGCTCCTAACTAATACATCGGCATCATGTAGCCAAAAGTCAGAGAGATAGAAGGCATGAAGATCAGAGATGGAGGGAGAGGGGACAGCTGCCATGGTTCAGCAATTGCAAGCCGGCGACCTCGCGCTATGGCAACCCTTTAAAATTAAGTAGCTTTGTCCATATGCAACAATGGCTTTTGAATTGGATTTCTAATGCTTCAGACTTCCACTCAATGATTCTCGCTGTTGCAGTTTGGCACATTTGGGAGAATAGGAACAGTATAAGGAATGGAGAAAAAATGCCTCATCCTTCTCGTGTGGTGGGTAAGATCAAGGCTTATGTTGATTTTATTTTACAACATAACTTCAGATCGACTGTCTCCATTAGGCGTGAGAACCAGACGTCAATTCCTAAATGGTCTCCGCCGCCGGCTGAGTCGGTCATGATAAATGTTGATGTTGCGATCTTTTCCCAGACAAAACGTATGGGCATTGGCGTCGTCATCCGCAACCATCTGGGTCTAATGTTGGCAGAAAGCAGACGTTATGTTGATCATGTTGATAACCCAGAGCTTGGTGAAGCTATCGCAATGCGCCATGCGTTGATGTTCGCTGAAGAAAATGGTTTCCAGAAAATTATCGTGGCTTCTGACTGCTTTAATTTGATAACCAAAGTGAGAAGCCATGAGAATGATAGATCACATATAGGTGCATTAGTTTTTGATATTAAGAGTAGGGCTCCAAAGTTTACATCTTGCTGTTTTACTCATGTTAGTCGATATTGTAATGAGGCCCCCCATGTTCTAGCAAAATCTGCTGAATATGATGCAGGGTCCTGTTGGTTTAATGAAATACCTGATGTTATCAGGACCACTGTATGTACTGAACAAGCTAGTATGTACGAATGAATGAAGCAGCCCATTTCCTCAAAAAAAAAAAAAACGCGACTGCCATGTGCCATGGTCACACATAGATCGGGACTGGAGGGGATGGGAAGTGAGAGAAGGGATTTTGGTGCGAGGGGAAAATGAATTTTTTTATCGGGACAAGGAAATACATCTTTCCTAATTAATTTGTACCGTGTCCTTGATTGACAAGGAAAGACATCTTTCCTAATTAATTTGTACCGTGTCCTTGATTGATATTCCTTGAGATGGCAGGCAAGGAAACATACCTTTCCTAATTAATTGATACCGCTGATTGATGTTACCATAATTAGCTGTTAAATGTGATCAGACGATTGCAGGTTGAGCGGACATGGAGAGATTATATTGGACGTACAGGATGCTTCCAATGACGACCATCAAACGCGTTGAGTGTCAAACGACCAACTCCTATTTAATAGTAAAGATGTCTATATGATTTGTTGAGTATACTATGATGACATGGGTATGTCCGAACCTTTTGACACCGATGTGTATATGCGTGTGAAAATTTGTGATTAGATAACCTTTTCATCGATTGCTTATGAGAGTACGTGTGTACCTTATAGCTTCGTTGGGAGTATGAATTGAAGAATCCTTTCACGGGTTGGGTTTAATGGACGTACTGTATCATCATAATATAGAATTATTCATTGCTCTCTAAATAAATATACATTTGCCTCGTCTGATTCCAGGGGTTCAAATCATATTTACAATTCAGTCAATGGGAGAATCTCTGATGGCGCATTTGAGCCATTTTAGCAATCAACAGACGTGGCCCTAAGTGTCACGTCATCCTTATATCACATTTTCAATCCGTTCTCTTTTCTCTAGGTATTTTCAGTCACTAACATTAACATTTAGATCGGATCGCGGATACGAAAACCGTTGTCGGGAGTAACCTAGCGGCCCGACGTATTTTAAAGTTTGCAAACATTTTTTTCATTGGTAGATATAAATATTTTACATATGTATTGGGACATAATTTAGAACGGTGCAAAATGAGAAAACCTATCTAGTGGGTTGTGTTGGCCCCGGTTCTTCCTGCGAAGAAAGAACATCCAGTCGCCAAAACTAGAATAACTAGAGGGTTATGTGTGTTCTTCCCTTCTTGGTTGCAATGGAAGAATATCCGGAAACCTCCATTTGTGGCTTCAACGGTTACTCGCCATCTTCACTGCAAAGAAAGAACACCCTAAAACCTATAGTTGGTCGTGACCATCGTCATATTTTTCGCCGGAGTCGTCACCATGGTAGTGCCTACAACATGGTGAGTCATCTAACACCTGGACGCTCATGTCGCCTTCGCCTTCGCCTTCGTACAAGAAGTGCAGCAAGCATCCGACCTCCAGGTTACTTCTCAAAGCTATGGTTGTGTGAGGGGGTGGATGTGCCAACGCCCCATTTTATACGCCGGAGTCAGCCGAGGGGGCGGTGACGCGCATTAAAGCGAGCACCCATGGCTAATCCTGAGGAACTTGTATTGCTACGCGGCCATTAATTTCATTTGCCAGGATGCGGAAGCGGCGCCGCCCTACCAGATGTCGTGTCGTCCAGAAGACAAAATGGATGAGCTTGCTAGGCAGGTTCGAGGCAGAAGAGAAAGACAAAATGAACGAGTTTGCTGCCAGGCGGGCTCGAGCCAGAGGAGAGCGGTCACGCGTTGTGTTCATGGCTCAAATTTAGACCACGTTTGCGTCTTGATGAATTGCCCAATCCCTATGCGTTAATTCGTTAGGTTAGAGGTAGATCCAAATTTTAACCCCGTTTGCGTCTTGATGAATTGCCCAATCCCTATGCGTTGATTCGCTGGGCTAGAGGTAGATCCAAATTTTAACCGCACGGACGCAAAGATCAATTTTGATCCGTTTGACTGGGATAGCCGGAGATGCCCTTAGATTGAAACATGGCACGTTCGTATCTAGTTCTCCCTTTTCTTTATTTTCATCTTACCCACAGGAAATAGCCCACATGCACATGTTTGAGATGCCTGCCTCGAGGGCAAAATGGTAACATGGTTTATGGACTGAGAGAAATAACAACAACAAAATGGAGCTCTCCCACTGATAAGGACTGGATCCACCGCACCTCCATGGCTTAAGGCCACAGAAGGCGAGGCAGATCAGCGACAGCGGTGGCAGGGAAACCCTAATCTCTTGCCTCTTTCTAACGGAAATGAAGGGGTTCGTTAGAGTTTTAATTCTAGCTAGAAGCCTATTAGTGTTAGACAAATTTATGTCAATTAATTTAGATAACAGGAAATATTTATTTACCTTAGCCCTTTATTTTTGCAAATAGGACATTAGCATTAAAAGAAACAACGAACAGTACAAAGCACCTTAAAGAAAACGAAAATTACAACGAGATTCTTGAGAAGTCCTTCATCTTCAACCTCCAGACCGTGTCGACGGCGCGCCGCCGCTGCCGCTCCTCCCTGAGTCGGCTTAACGTTGTTGGTTGCGGACGGGAAGTCGTCGAACGAGTCAAGAAGACCACATCCGTTCCGAAGACGAAGAAGGATGAATTGCCGCTGAAGCTCCTTGACGATCCGAAGATCTCCACAACCAAACCAAAAACTTGAAGATGACACCACACCCACAAGCCTCTCGACGTTGCCGCCGAGATGGGGTTGAAGCCGGGGAGACCTTATTGCACGAGGCGGCACCACCACCACCTGAACATCGCTCCTACAAACTTTTGACCCTAAAAACAAAAAACAGAGCCCATAAAACAGGGGTTGGAGCCTTCCCGCCGACGAGGGCCGCGATCCACCGCACTCCCATGGCCCGAAGGCCACAGAGACGGGGCAGATTGGCGGCGGCGCCGGCAGGAGGCGAGGAAGACCTAGTCGCGAGAGCCTCACGTACCGGTTCGCGTGTGAATCTAGAGTCTCATCTCACGCGTGGCAAAATAATTTAGAAATCTAACCTTTATCGCTAATTAGTATATAGCCAAAGTAGTGTAAGTCAATGCGGAAAACCATCACGTACACCTAGCAAGGTCGTCACCAAATCATCCGCGCTTAACCCCCGAGCAATTTTTGGGCATATCTTTTCATGTATCCCTCTGTACTCATCTCTTACTAGACCACATGTGCAGTGAATCGAGGGCACTCCTGCAGCGGCAGTACCACATCATGTAATCTCAGGTGCTTGAGAAATTATTGGTTTGGATGCTTATGGGTATTCTGATTTCTTCTTCATGCTATTGTGTTTGAATCTTGGTTGGCTACCCCAGTAATCTACGAGGTGTATGCTGGTTTGTTTATCCCTTATGCATAGGAGCAGCAACTATGGGGGGGGGGTGAAAATCTGGAAGCAGTGTACAGTTGATACCAGTCGTAACAATTGTCGATGTTAGTTCAAGAAGCAGAGATAAAGGTTGTTCTGGTGGTGGTGGTGGTAAATTGGCTTTGTTCTTTGTCTTTTGAAGAACGATGCAAAGTTGCCCTTTTTACCTATTTTCACTTCTTAAGTCCAATTACCAAGCAATGATCTCTTTCTTACTCCCAATTCAATCAACTACTGAACAAGATAATTGGACAAATCTGATACCTGTAGTTTAAACAACAACAATCCCAACCATTGGCGGAGCCAACACCGGGTCGAGCCTGGGCAGCCGACCCGGCTCAGATTTTGGGGAAAAAAAATCCCCATCGCCTCGCTCGCTCCCGCACGAAGGAAACAGAGCCCGACGCCCTAATCCCCAATTCCGTCGCTGCCCTCTCTCGCTCCCGTACGCGCCGCCACTGGCCGCCACGCCTGGCTCGCTCGCGCCGGCCTCGCTCCCGCGTCCCGCCGGCGTCACTCGCTCCCGTTCCCGCCGGCACGCCTCGCTCGTTCCCGCCGGCCTCGCTCGCTTCCGCCACGCGCCGGCACGCCCCATTCCAGACCGCCTCCCACGGCCGCCCGTCCGGCCGTCCCTGACCGCCGCCGCGCTCGTTCCCGCCGTCCTCTGCTCGCCCCCGCCCCTCTCCAGGCTCCACGGCGCTGCAGCACTGGGCGCCGCTGCGCTCTTCCTCATCTCTGATCCGGAGGCCGTCTTCGATGGACTCCAGCGATGAGGCTGACCTGGCTGCCTGGATTGAAGAAGGGGAGGCCGCTGAGGCAGCGGAAGAAGAAGCACGCAAGAGGGCACGCACAGAGGTTGAATTTGCCCCATTTGTCTTGAATTTTGATACATATTTGTCTAGTTTGTTTCCTCATAGTTTGTTTTATTTTCATTGTTGTAGGCAAATGTTCCGGAAATATTTGATCTAGCAAATGTGGTTCCCGATCCCGGAATTCGGAGACCAATTGAATCATATGGTACCGCTGAAATTAGAGATAAAATGCGATGGGCATATTTGTCGAGAGGTCGTAATCGTTTAGTTGGTCATAGCTATCCCAAAAATCCGGATAAGCGATCATTTCTAGAAGCATGGTATAGCAAGTATGATTGGTTAGAGTTTAGTGTGGAGAAGAATGCTGCATTTTGTTTTTATTGTTTTCTTTTCAAATCTTCAAACAATAGTAACCACTTTGGATCGGATGTTTTCACAAAGTCGGGGTTTACAAATTGGAAGAAAGCATCGGAAAATTTCAGGGGTCATGTAGGTGGACCAACGAGCTTTCACAACAATGCAAGAAATAGTTGTGAAGATTTCAGAAATAAAAAGCAAAGTGTTGCATATGCTCTTGTTTCTCATGAAGAAAAATCGCATATTGAATATGAGATTCGTTTGAGGGCTGTTGTGGGTGTTGTCAGATTTCTACTTGACCAAGGTCTAGCTTTTCGTGGGCATGACGAGTCTAGCACTTCCTTGAACAAGGGGAATTTCCGTGAGATGTTGGATTGGTATGGTGCAAGATGCAAGGATGTAGCTGATGTGATCAAAGATGGTTACTTGCTTGCATCATTACAAGGTACAAATCTTTATTGAGGTGCTTGACAAAAACATAGTTGAGATGAATCACAGATTTTCTGAAACTTCTACACGCCTATTATTGTGCACTTCATGCCTTGATCCTAGAGACTCATTCAACAGTTTTGACAATGATATGCTAGTTGAGCTTGCTACCATATACTCTGCTGATTTCTCTTCACATGATTGTTGTCTATTGGTTGATGAACTAAACATATATGTTGATGTCATGAAGAGAACTCCTGAGTTCAGTGCTTGTGATAGTTTGAGTGATCTTGCTCTCAAGTTGGTTCAGAAAAGATATCATTTGACATTTCCATTGGTCTACCGCCTTATTACACTAGCTTTGACATTGCCTGTGGCAACGACATCGATAGAGAGGGTTTTCTCGGCCATGAAGATTATAAAATCAGATCTTCGAAACAAGATAGGGGATGATTGGCTCAATGATTTGATGATTTGCTATGTTGAGAAAGAGATATTTGCACAAATTGATGACAAGAAGATTATGCTTCGTTTTCATGCCTACAGTAACCGTAGAGGTCATCTTCCTCGTGGATTTCGACTTCCTAGCATGGATTCAACTTAATGGTATGGTAATATCTCCTCAAAATGTAGCACTTTTGTATATGGTTCTTGTTTTTAGTCAGTTTGTACTTCTACTCGGTGAAATATGATCAATGCATCAGTTTGGACCATTTTTTTGTTGATTACATGTCATTTTTTGCTCCAAAAATTTTAGTGCTTATTTGTTCGACCCGGCTCAATTCAAATCCTGGCTCCGCCACTGATCCCAACTAAGAATTTAGGATTGAGGATGATGTGCTCGTACTGCAAACAAAAAATCCAGCCGCTTACCAAGAACAAGAAGGCAGTCATTGCAAGGAGGGGTCGACATGTGGAGCTTCAAAGCTTCTCAGCAGCTGGTCGCCGGCCTCTAGGTCGGGGGCAACAGGCCCAGGCCGCCAGCCTTGAGTATTGGATCGCCGGTCGGACAGGTCGCTGCTCCTGGTCGGGTCGGAGTTCACTAGGTCTGACCACCGGAGGTGGGGAAGGAGGTGGGGCAAGGGCGATGGGGGGCGGGATTCAGGTCGTGGCTGGCATACGCGTCGGTGTCGCTGTGCGAGACTGTGTACTTCTTCTTTTCCTCGTCGCTGGGAGTGAAATGCATCAGCAGTCCAAAATACAAAGATCCACCGTATACTGCTGATCTGCCATGGAATCGGGCTCACGGTGACAGTTACAAGCTGGCCCACAACAACACGGAACTGCCTTACGTGTGAGTCCACTTGTAAATGGTGGAAAAATATAAACATTATAACACAGGCAAGATTCGAACTCACGTCCCATATAACTGGGGCCTAACAAGCAAACCACTGCAACCCAATCTGCTTTCCACTTAATGCAAGGACGTTTATCTTTCATTTAGTTTGACCAACTGCCAGCCATTCTTTTTTGAAAACTGTTTAACGTCTATGAACTAGAATAAATGATTTCCCTCTCGGAAACATACATCCACTATATTTTGATTATACACAAAATATACATGTGTTTGAGTACCAAGGAAATGGTTATCAGATATAAATTTTCCTTCAATAGTTGAATTTATGTGAAGATCTTGTACTGATTGGAGTATTTCATAGATTTTCAAACACCCTATCCTTAAATCAATACATGGAAGTACGTAAAATTTTGAATGGAATGGAACAAGTCATCTATTGTTCATGCGGCGCAAATATGCGGCACGTTTGCGTCTCGCGGATGCTGCGCGGTCGCGCCGAGCGTCCGCTCGCATCCCCATGGGTCTGCCTGGCAACGAGCCTATATCAAAGGCATCGCTTCCGCGGCTAGCGCTTCCAGCGCTTCCGCGTCTGCGCCGTAGCCTTCGCCTTCAATGTCGCGGCTGTCTGTTCTGCGCGCGCACTGGCGGGCGGCGGCTAGGCTTCTGCGCCGCCTTCAATGGCATCGTTTCCCGCGCGCGGTCGGCCTTGAAAGTTGACCGGCATAGTTCCTGCCCTCGCCTACACCTCCACTCCCACCTCCACCGCCGCGCGCCGCCGCAACACCATAGGGAAGAAGAAGAACGACTTCGAGGCGTCCAGCAACGGCACCAAAAAGGGGGAGCGGACGTAGAGGGTGTTGCTGCCCATCAACGTGGGGATGCTGATGCACGGCAACTGGACGCCGTGCGACGCCTGGTCGGGCGTGCAATTGCCTGGCGGCTAGCGGCTCAGCTATCGTCGGGTGCCCATCCCTCCCGTGCCTGCGCGCGAGCCAGATAGGAGCGCCGAGATCCGGCGAAGGAGGCGATACCTGTCGCCGGACCTCCGCGCCGATCCGGCGTACGCCATCGACTCCGACAGCTGGCGCACGTATCTCGTGTCCAAGAGGGATCAGAGGAGGAGGGCGGGCTTCATGGGCGAGAGGGACTTTCCCTTCGATCGTCCACCGCCGCCTCATCCTCGAAGACAGCAGGCGCCGACGCGTGCGCAGCAGGCGCTGACGCCTGCACAGTATGACGACGACGACTACATCGAGGCGTTGGCGTACCACAACGAGGAGGTCAAGGACGACAGCGACGACTACGTCGCGGTCGTCTTCCAGGAATGGCAGCTGACCATGGCGGAGGGCCGCAAGTTTGAGTACCCGGACAACATGACAGACGTTCTTAGGGTTTTTTCCTTTTTTTACTATGTAAATTATGTTTTCATGTTATAAAAAATGGAAATTCGAGCAAAAAATATGTCGTGCCGTTGAAGCCACCCCTGACGCAAACGGACGCGCGGTCGATTTCGACCATTTCAACCAACGCAAACGAATGCGCGTGGATATTTTCGAACGCTGAAATGCCCGTTGGAGATACCGTGAGTGCTACTGTGAGCTCGAGTGTACGTTCGTGAGTTCGAATCATGGAAACGCTGTAGTTTTATTTTTGGGTTGTTCTGCGACAAGTGGGACCAACACGTAAGGCAGATTAGATGTTCTGGGCAGCCTGAACGCAACTGTACGCTTTATTTCCTGACACATCAGCGGTATACGTTTGGTCTATGTATTTTGGACCGTAGATGAACATTCGTAGCAAGTTAGAGAACTGCAGTAAGACAAGTCTTGAGTTTGAGGACAGTTTTAAACATAGCCGGCAACTTCGAGGATTGTTGATGCATTTCACTCCGTCGCTGGAGTGTGGGTAATTTCTTAATGGGCCATATCAGCAGCTGGGGGCAGGAAGCTCAAAATTTGACTAATCGCTGCTAATTAATTCCTAGTAACCAAAAAAATCCTCTGGGCTGGGGGGGGGGGGGCAGCGGCCCCCCTACTTCAACGTAGCTCCGTCATTGCATAAGAGGTGCTTGACAAAATGCCTGAGAGCATGATGTCATTTGAGTTCAAAAAAACAAACATGATATGAAGTGAACGAAAAGGATATGTAAAACTTTTTTGCTTGGGAATAGATAAATCTTGAGTATGACCATGGTGCAAGAAACAGAAAAGTGATGAAGGGTGTGGCTCGTGAGCAACGGCTTACAGCTAGTCATGCTGAATATGAACCCCGTCACAAAGATATGGACTAGTTATATCAAGAAACAGAAGAGGGAGGGTTACTTTAGGTGTTATTCGCGTGACATTTTCAATGGAAGCAATAATGTTGATCTAGATAAATGTGACTGATAAATGTAGTAGAAAAAACAAGCAAATGGGATCAAATGCCACCTTTTTATAGCATGCGAACCACACCATATGTCCATCGGCTAGCTTCATGCTTCCATGTTGCATGAGAATCGCAGGCAAAGATCTACGGAAACCTGATGGAGGGAACTATCCAGTAAAATTTCACAAACCAAGCCTTTGAACAACAGGGTGGTCATCTGAATACACAAGGGATGTCCTGCATAGAACCAGAGATTCTCCACGTTCAAGATATTACATAAAAAGGCCACCTGAATATACAAGTCAATATCAAAATCTATGTCTTGAGATTACACAAAATGTTAGTCAGAACGAACACAAAAGTCGAGCTTCACGAACGGAATTCACAATGTGGGTACGCACAGTCAAAGCTAGCTGGTTAACTGGTGTACACATTTCTTGCTTGCAGCTGACTAACAGCTAAAACGGTCTTGGTAGCTGTAAACTGCTTAACCAGCTCATGGCTGATAGCCACTACAATTGCTCCCCTGCAATGACAGCGACCATGACTACAATATACATGAATAGAGGCCATCGTTGAATCTCCACCAGCCATCTTCAGAATTTTTGCAACCTAGATTTTTTAGCAGAAGCCGGTGGTTACGATTCTGCAGGGCACAAATTGCTCATTGTTTACGTCGCCATGTTAGAGTGATAATAGCAAACGAATTTCTTTCACCAAGAAAAGTGAACATCCACTAACATGATTTTAGTGCCGAGGATTGTCAACAGCTCCAGCCACTTGGTCTGATGGCTGATGAAAAAGCAGAAGTGCTATAGAACGGTCGATTGGATTTGTCTGCGTCTCAATGCTCCTACGATCAACAAACCTACACAACAGGAACATTGAAGTATCAAGGCAACAGATAGATATTGAAGCTTTCTGAACACCAATGTAGTTTAAGTAATAAAAGTGGTCATTCTCAATCAAGATAATGCCTAAAAAAAGCACCAGCTATCTCTAAAGGTCCATTACTGGTTAGATCACTACTAAATGAGCTATACGACTGCATTGATTATCAAGAAAAATCATCTTTCCGACGCTCTTAACAAAAATAAACAAGTTCTGTTGAATGATTTAATCCACAAAGCTTAACTTCTTAAGGAGTAAGATATCATTTTCTCTCATGAAGTATGATTCAAGATTTCAGACTGTGCAAAAGACAAAATACACGTTACCACAGTTGAGAGGTTTCTGAAATGAACAATAACCAATTTTTACTGGACAACAGAAGTATCCAAAGACAAATAATGATTCATGATTAGAGAAAGTATGGTCTTTTGTGAGAAATCCACCGTACCTGCCCGAAGTATCTGTATTTTGCGTATCCTTTACATCCTGGCTATCTCCATGGCTCTTCACCGCACTGGAAAAAACTGGTCTATTTTGTGCACTTCTTGCAAGGCGGTATAAACCATCTCTAATGCACAGTTTTGTTTTCACATCCAACTGAATAAGCGATGGGGAAAATAAAATAAGCTCAATAATACAACACATATGGTTACATAAAGTAGTTTAATATCCATGAAGCAGGACACAAAATCATTGGTTGTGCCAATATTATAGCAATGGTTTGGTGTTCAGTCCAAGGTTATGACAAGAATGAAGAAACATCGAAGCTGCTACAAATCCTATCGCAAAAGTACGAGTCACTTGAATAAAGGATTACAACTTCCTGAAGCATACACACATGAAGAGGAAGGCAAAAAATAACCATGTACCTGATTAACTGCGCCTTGAAGTTGTCGAAAGCTGCTTTCTTCAACTGAATGATCAGAAGAAAGAGACGACACGAAAGAGCCATCCACCACGATTGATGTACCCACTGTATCCTGACGATCCCCCATACTTCTTTTTCCTAAGCCCTTTTTTCCAACCTCATAGTTCTCACAAGGATATGAAGCTCTTCTGCTCAATGTTTGTTGACCAAGTTGTTCTTTATCATTTATGGGCTGTCCTGATTGTTGCACTGCACTCATACAAGTGAGCCGGAGTGCCAGACAATTAGACCACAAGGCAGAGAAACATGCTCATAAGAAAGCCAAAGACTCCCTCAGATCCATATTAACTGTCGCTAATACAGATGTATCTAGACACATTTTACTTCTACATACATCCATAGTAGAGACAAGTAATATGGATCGAAGGGAGTACTAAAAAATATTCTGTTGTTCTTTCACATATATTACCTGTCAAGTTCCTCTGTGCAAACGATCCAGATGGACTGAACTGGCAATTTCTATCTGAATAGCACTCAGAAGTAATGTTGCTTGGTGAAGTTGAATCTGAGTGGAGCTTTTGCTTCAGTAAATTCTGTGAGGAGCTTAATTGAGATCCTGAAGATATAGAAAACTTCCTGTCCTCAAACTGTTGCATGGAGTTTTCTGATGAATATCGCTCTCCAATCTGCGATATCACCATGGCAGTAAATCAATGAAAATAAATTATGTTTTGTAAATAGTTGGGAAAAAGTAACATGTCAAATGGACACTACTTTACTAGAAAAAAATCATGCGGTAATAGGAATAGGTGATCTGTTCTCCCTATGGCGCTACCTCCTAAACACACGGTGTAACAAAAATAAAATGCATAGCCTAATATACATCCATTACGCCTATTTAAGATTACCAGTGCAGTTGCATTCTGCGCTTACAAATCAATTCAGCTATTTTAGGGCTTCTGGCCACAAGTGAAAGGAAGGAACATGCCTAAAGGACATGCATGTTAACTACACCAGAGCAGCAAATTACCAGAAAAAGGAAGAATCTAATCACAGCACAACAATAAGAAGGAATGAAAGAACTGTATTTTGTTTATGCGTTGCCAATTTTTCATAAGATTGGCCATAGATGAACAATGAAACAATGAGGGACACTGAAACTCTACCTCGGGAAAAAAAATGTTGGAACTGAAAACTTGAATCGCTTGCCTAATTACTCTAATGACACACGACTGACCAAAGTACCAAGCAAAATCAATATACTATTCCATATCAAATCTTCCATATCTGAACTCGAAACAATGACTCGCTAGTTACACTCTAAATCATTAACATCAGAATGTTTAAATAGGTAAATTTACCGTATCAAAATTTCCATCTCCATTGGATATCTGGTCAGTGGACAGCAATTCCATTGCATTCCCTTGGTAAGCCTATGGTGTATAAATAGTATTGATAGCAAAAGTAAAATAATACAGGCTTTAATTGTGCCAACCAATAAAACCAAGTGAGAGAAAAGGATAATCAGTTCACTTGCCTGTTCTCCATATACATTAACATTCTTTTGCTCGTTGAATGGATAATTGCCATTGAATTGCTCATCAGTTGTTGGCAGAGATTTATCTTGTGCACAATGAAATGCTGGCAGGTCATCCAGCATACCATAGTCTGAATAAGAAGAGTCAAACCCCGTCTGCATAGCAACATCAGAGGAGTAAATGGTGTCTGAAGAAGGAATCCATGACAGCCCGTCAGTGTTCTCCAGCTGTTGTTCACCATATGTGGAATCACACCTCCTTTCACGGAATAGATTCGATTAGCCAAACAGGAAGAGTATGTGTTCACTACTTTTTACACAAGTCTTAGAAACAGACAGCAAGCAAAACATTCTAAGTACCTGAACAGGGTATCAACATCCTCGAAATTATCAATGCTAGGCCAATCAATGAAGTTTAGATCATTATCTCCATAATTGAGGTCACTCTGTGGAGCACTGTCATTATCGAGAACGGCTGAACCACTGTTGAGTGCAAACTGGCAATTGTTCCAGTTTTCTGTTTGGTATCTTGTTTCAGATACAGCATCATCTGTGCTCAAGGGAAAAGCACTTGATTCAGTTTTGCAGTCTCTTACATGGTCATCGGTACTGTTGATACCCGCACTAGTAGAATGGGCGTGCTCTGGGTTACATTTCTGTAAATCTGAATTATTTGCTGCAGGGTTGTTTTCACTAGTAATCTCATGCTTGAGTTTTTTATTGGAGATATTCAAAGGGCCAGCTCCGTCTTCTTGCACGTTGTTATTACTTTGAGCAAATTCATCCTTGAATTTACCCTCAAACTGTAAAAACACTAGATGCTTAGTCACAGGCCTATAGCAGGGGAATCCAATTACTTGTATTCAGGGAACATGAAATGATGAAATAACTCTATTGCTTGGAAAGAATGAATGGAGATTGAATTACTGACTAAATTTGACCCATAACAGAGAGTCCAGCATAAAAGATTGCTCTATCACAGTAAACTATAGGTGAGACCTGTAGAGGAATATCAATCTGATCATAAGATTTGTTATGCTGCGTCCCCAGTAGACTGTTGATACGATGCCATATGAGGGGTAATTTTGCTAGCGCACTTGAGTGGTGCTGAAAGGCAGCAACACTTGGTAAACAGAGAAGAGAATGGTCGGAATAAATGTGAGCACAAGATTCGTATGTCCCTTTCTATTGGGTTCACCTGCTTACCCAGCAAAACTAACTGCGATTCAAGTTAACCGAAGAGTTAAAAGAGAGAGAGAGAGAGAGAGAGAGAGAGAGAGAGCTCTCGATTAGCTACGGGATACAAAGTTACAAGTTGTAGAGAGAATCTAGAGCTGAGTGGCTGATCTGAATTCGTCAATTTTGGATCAACAGTATCTCATTCTAGTCACTATCTAAGCAAGGCAGGGTCACATCCATGGAGGACACAATAACTTTTGTATGCCTAAATTGCTAGTGAAAAAAACAAAAAAGTTAAAGGCAGAGAGTATGAACGCATCAAAACATATTCGGGGTGGTGGTGCTGGGGGAAACTATTGGGATGCCATATCCAGCAAGAAATCGATATAGAGACATCAAAATCAGAAGATCACCTCTCCCACCTTCCAATCTGGCATCACTACTGGTTCTATCCGGGGCCGAAACTGTACCAGTTGACCGGATTTGATATCATATTCAACTCAGGATCCCCAGTTGGTGTTGCTCAAATCCTGAGAAATGATAGAAGAAAAGCCATTAATAAGTTGAGTAATATGAATATTATTAGAAATACTGCAAGGAAATGAAATTGTATCTAGAGTAGGAAACTGAGTTTAGGACTAGTCACCTTGCCAAATCAAAGGATTTGGGTTGGATCAAACCTGCAAAAACAATATAATAGTGAGCGTCAGAAACAGGCAAAAGGAAGCATAGTTTGCAAGGGGAGGATTGAAACAAAAGACCACCGAAATGAACACACAGGAGATGAGAAAAATTGCAAGGGGATGAAAAGGAAAAGAAGATGTCGAAAAATTCCAAAGGGAAAAGAGAAAAGCGCGAAACCGGATAAACAAGTAGGATAAACTCAAAGCTAAAAAAAAAAGAGAAACAAATCTGAAGAGCAATCAGCAAACGCAAAATCAAGAGGAGCGCACCAGCAGAGACAGGAAATCGCACCGAACTACCGAAACAAAATCGCCGAGAAGAAAAAAACTTGAACCGGAAAAAAAAAAGGAGAAACAAATCTGAAGAAGAAGAATCGCCATACGCAGAAGGAACTGGAGCGCCGCGCCGTCAGAATAAGCAAATCTCACCGAAACGGAGCAAAACAAAATCCACCGCAGAAGAAGGTGAAGCTGAAGGTGAAATCCCCTCACCTGAATCCGAAACGAAACCTCCCTGAAGAACTGGACGAATCCGCTTGTAGTTTCGAGACGTCTCGTGGCTGAGCCGCCGCAGCAAGAGGACGAAAGGGCTTGTTCGTTGGCTGGCTCACTTCTCCGCCTCTAGAGCCTTCCGGAGAGAAAATTTATTTTATTTCTCTGGCCTCTAATTTTTTTGTTTCCCTGGGCGAGTATTTTGAGTAGCGGCAGAGAGGGGTGGGGTGGCTCGCAGCCACGGCAGCAACGTGTGGGTATGGCAAGGCAACAATAAAGGAGGAGTATAATAACAAAATCAGGGGAGATTGATTTTATATATCTTATTTGCGGCTGGTGTGCGGTGGAGGGCAGATTAACTAGCGGCTGGGAGCGTCCCGGCGGCGGGGCCCACCGCGGCGTGGGAAGTAGTGGACGCCAGCCGCCCTCCCCCGATCCGATCACTTGCTGGCCCCTCATTGGTCGAGAGGCGTGGTGGCGCCAGGCACGTGAAGCATCGCTCGCCGCGGGATGCTGCTGGAGTGGGACCCGCCACGCGCGCGCGCGCGCACGCCGCCCGAAATGGTGCGGGCGACCACTGACTTTTCTCTTCTCTTCCCCTCTTGCTTCGACGTTAGGATCGAATGGTGCTGGACTGCTGGTAGTGTGGGTCTCCTCTGCTCTTTCCCGGTGCGCCACGGCGTTTCCGGCAGGCGGATGCTGCCCGGCGTTTGTGACCAAACCATGCGACCACACATGGTTGAACTCCGTCGGTGGATTTGCATTTTACAAACAGGTCCATGAAGAAATAGATATTACAAATAGGACCTGGAACATTTACACTCAAAACCCTCCAACAAGATTAGAAAACGCACCTCCGCTCTTACGAGATCCACTCGACATCCGCGTCAGTTGTTGCGCCTTTGGGAACGAACCAAATAGGTCAACACCGATGTGAAGTGCCTGGACCAAGTAGACATAGATCATTTTCAGTCGCTTTGTGCCTGGAGGAAGAACAATTGTCATCGTGGGGTTAGTGAGGGCCGCCCTTTGGCCATGAAAAGCTGGGGCAAGACATTCCTAGCCGTCGTGAGTCCCCCGTTGAGGAACCCCATAAAACAATTGTAGCAAGAGCTCCTGCGAACATGGAGATGGTGGGAGCTCGCGCGTTTCAACCACCACCGAAACTCCCCCTATTCACACCTGCACTCTCACCTCCCCCTATCTTGGTAGGGTGTGACCATGTAATGTAAATATGCCTAGATCGGCTTTGTAAAATGGTAGGTTCTACATGTAAATTGCACTGTACACTTGCAACATTGTAACATACCCATTGACGAGGTGGCTACTCGGTAATGCCCACCATGAGGGGATTAGGGTTAGTGGAAGCCTGCATGATAGCACTAAATGTCGGATTACAGACAAGCGGGAGGCGAGATTTACCTAGGTTCGGGGCCCTCGTAGAGGTAATACCCCTACATCATGCATGTCTGATCTTGATTATGGGTGAAAATGATTACAATGGGGCAGTCGATAGACTGCGTGGATGTGTTCTCGCCGAGAGGCAAGGTGGCTAGGGTTTGGTGTGTGCGTGAAAAGATTGAGAGAGAGAGATCCGGCAGTCCTCTCCTGGCCTTTATATAGGAGGCCATGTCCCGAGAGTCCTGCCCGGATTCGATTACAATACAAAGGTAATCTATCTACTCCTTCCATATTTGAGTATCTTCTTATCTTGCACTTCAAGAATTCACCACTTTCCATCTATTCACCATGTAACAGACGTCTTGGACCTCTTTAGGCTGCAGTGCTCTAGATGGGCCCTTGTTTGGCCAAACGAGGTAGGGCAATGTCGAGTACCCGAAGGGTAATACCCACATCAGTAGCCCCCGAGTGACTGGCTGAAGTGAAGCTTCGGGCAGGGACTAAAGTTGACACCAGCCGATGCTTTCCAATCTTTCGGGTCTTCAGGAAATGTAGGATCGATAAAACATCGAGCAGTCGAGTATGCGTAAGGGATGAAGCAAAACATCGTTACCGTGCACATATTCGAGTCCCCGAGCTCGAACCTGGTTTGCCAGAACCTTCGGGTCTGTTTCATCCTTAAACGTGGAAGTTGGAACTACTAAGTCTGTTATTGTCGACGAAGCTTCAATCTTCTTTATTGGGTGCGCGACCAGCGCTCCCGATGAGAGTAGTCGGGCCTGTGGATGGTTGTGTAATAGCCATGTATAGGTGATACGTTGCAAACGTATCTATAATTTTTGATGTTACATGCTTGTTTTACACCAATTTCTATATGTTTTGTTTACACTTCGTTTCACTTTTATACATTTTTCGGAACTAACCTATTGACAAGATACCACAGTGTGAGTTTCCTGTTTTCTGCTGTTTTGTATTTCAGAAAAGTTGTATAGGAAATATTCTCGGAATTGAACGAAACAAAAGCCGAAGTTCCTATTTTACTGTAACGAAGACGGAGTCCGGAGGGGAGACGAAGAAGCGCCACGAAGCGGCCTCACCTGCCCTTGGCGCGGCCTAGGCCCTGGTCGCGCCATGGGGTGGTGTGGGCCCCTCGGGCACCCACCGACCTCGCCCTTCCGCCTATTTATTAATCTGTTCGGGAAAAACCGAAATACCCGAGCCTCCATCCACGAAAAGTTCCGACGCGGCCGCCATCGCTGACCCTAACTCGGGAGGGTTCTGAAGCTCTTCCCGGCACCTTACCGGAGAGGTAGATCATCACCGGAGGCCTCTACATAGCCATGCCCGCCTCCGAAGTGATGCGTGAGTAGTTCATCTCTGGACTACGGGTCCATAGCAGTAGCTAGATGGTTGTCTTCTCTAATTTATGCTTCATGTTTAGATCTTGTGAGCTGCCTATCATGATCAAGATCATCTTTATGTTATGCTACATGTTGTGTTTGCTAGGATCCGATGATTATTGAATACTATGGTTGAGATCGATTATATAGTTGTCATATGTTATTTATGATCTTGCATGCTTTCCGTTGCTAGTAGATGCTCTGGCCAAGTATGTGCTTGTGACTCCAAGAGGGAGTATTTATGTTGGAGACATGCCCGAGAGGCAATAATAAATTAGTTATTGTTATATCTTAGTGTTCGTGATAAATGTTTACATCCCATGCTATAATTGTATTAACCGAAACATTAATACATGTGTGTTGCGTAAGCAACCAGAGTCCCTAGTAAGCCTCTCGTAAAACTAGCTTGTTGATTAATAGATGATCATGGTTTCCTGATCATGAACATTGGATGTTGTTAATAACAAGGTTATGTCATTGGGTGAATGATATAATAGACATACACCCAAATAAGCGTAGCATGAGATCAAGTCATTAAGTTTATCTTGCTATAAGCTTTCGATACATAGTTACCTAGTCCTTCGACCATGAGATCATGTAAATCACTTACACCGGAAGGGTGCTTTGTTTACATCAAACGCTACTGCGTAAATGAGTGGTTATGAAGATGGGATTACGTATTCCGAAAGTATGAGTTGAGGCATATGGATCAAGAGTGGGATTTGTCCATCCTGATGACGAATAGATATACTCTGGGCCCTCTCGGTGCAATGACATCTAATTAGCTTACAAGCATGTAACACGGTCACAAGAGATGACATACCACGGTACGAGTGAAGAGTACTTGTCGGTAACGAGGTTGAACTAGGTATGGAGACACCGATGATCAAACCTCGGACAAGTAAAGTATCGTGTGACAAAGGGAATCGGTATCGTATGTTAAAGGTTCATGCGATCACTAGTTCATCGTTGAGTGAGTGGGAGTTATTATGGATCTCTAGATCCCGCTAATAATTATTGATTGGTGAAATGTCTCGATCATGTCCACTTCATTCACGAACCGTAGGGTGACACACTTAAGGTTCGTCGACGCGTTTGAGTGGATACAGAACGCCGGAGAAAAGAATGGACAACTGATACATCCCAAATGTATCTATAATTTTTGATGCTCCATGCTTGTTTTGTTACAATTCTTATATGTTTTATGTGCACTTTTCCACACTTTTTTAGCATTTTCTGGGACTAACCTATTAACGCAGTGCCAGTTCTTGTTTTCTGCTGTTTTTTTTGTTTCAGAAAAGTTGTACAAGAAAGTTTCTCGGAATTGGACGAAACAAAAGCCCAGAGTCTTATTTTTCCGGGACAAAGACGGAGCCAGAAGGACACGCGCAGGAGAGCTGCCACGTGGCAGTACACAGGGAAGGCGCGGCCCCACCCTTGGCCGCGCCTGGCCCATGTACTGGCGCCTCATCGCCTCGTTTTCTCCACCCTTCCGCCTATTTATTCTTCGTATTGGGAAAACCCCAGAGGCGAGAGCCTCCATCCACGAAAAGTTCCGACGCCGCCGTGAACCGAAACCATAGTTCGGGAGGATTCTGTAGTCCATCCCGGCACCCTGCCGGAGAGGGAAATCACTGCCGAAGGTCTCTACATCGCCATGTCTTCATCCGAGGTGATGCGTGAGTAGTCCTCCACGGGACCATGGGTCCATAGCAGTAGCTAGATGGTTGTCCTCTCCTTGTTGTGCTTCATGTATAGATCTTATGAGCTGCCTAACATGATCAAGATCATCTATTTGTAATTGCTACATGTTGGTTTGATGTGGATCCGATTAATAGAGAGATTGCTTTGATTGAGATTATGTATTATGTTATTATGATCTTGCATGCTCTCCATTTCTAGTAGATGCTCTGGCCAAGTAGATGCTAGCGACTCCAAGAGGGAGTATTTATGCTCGATAGTGGGTTCATGCCTCTATTTAACCATGGGAAGTGACCTTGTTCTTTACGGTTGTAGATGTGTTGTTGCTGCTAGGGAGAAAACAACGGTGTTCTATTCAAGGATAGTTTCATCGTTTACTTTACACACATTGCTTAAAGCGATAGTCCATTTCTTGCAACTTAATACTGGAGGGTGTCGCGGATGCAATCCTGAAGGTGGATTATTAGTCATAGATGCAGTTGGATTACAGTCTATGTATATTGTTGTAATGCCCGCATACTTTCATAGCATGTATTCTGCATCAACCATTAGTGTAGAATCTCTATTTATCAATTGCCAATCTGTAATTTGTTTACCCGGCATATTTATTTTATTGGGGAGGCGTCTCTAGTGAACTGTGGACCCCGGTCCTTCTTCTTTTAATTGCAATCTTCTACAACATTTTCCTGTTCTGTTCTCTGCAAACAATTCTTCTTCCACACGGTTCGTTTAATCCTTTGTTTTCAGCAAAACCAGTGAGCTTGACAACCTCGCTGAAAGTTGGGGACAAAGTACTTGGTTGTTTGTGTGCAGGTCTCCACGGTGTTGCTGACGCCGGCAGTGCGCCCTGCCACGAGTTGGTTCGCAACACCTCGGGAGAGAACTTTTTTCTCCTACTGGTCGATAAACCTTGGTTTCTTACTGAGGGAAAACTTCCTGCTGTGCTCATCATACTTTCCTTTTGGGGTTCCACTCAACGTTGCGCATAAATTCTCCTTCATCAACTCCGCGCCCAGCAACAGCGCAGGAATTATTTTGACATACTGCCGAAATAAGTTTCGGTATATCAAAATTATTGCAAGGAGAAAATTATTAATGTATGTTCATTGAATGAAGTATTCATTAATGAAGTGTTAATAGAATGAAGTATTCATTAATTGAAGTGACATTAAATAAAGAGAATTAAAATTGTTTTAATGGAAAACTATTGGTTTTTGAGTGGAAAGTCCACTAAAATTATGAGGCTTGAGTGGAGGTGAGTGGGAGCTCCAGCCACATGATGAGGGGAGAGGTGGGGGCACCTCTTGGGGCGTGATCCCCTTGGGGCTGGCTGCCTCCCCTCCTCCTATATATAGTGGTGCTCTCACACCTCCTAAAAGTTGCTCTCACACATGCCCTTTGGTTGGCATCTTCCTCCCTTGCTTAGCTGATCCACCTCACGAGCGGTTGCTTAGGCGAAGCCCTGCTCAAGAGTAGTCTCCACCACCACCACCATGCCATAGTGCTGCTGGAGTTCCTGAGGATCCACAACTTCCGCTGCCCAACTGGAGCAAGGCACGGAGGTCGTCATCAAGCTGTACGTGTGACCGATTACGGAGGCGCTGCCCATTTATGGCGCTGATCTTGGCGACCTTGAGGTCGGGCGTGTACATTCTACACCAACCACGTTTGTTTGCATGAACGTTATTGATGTCTACGCACACTCCTTTTCCTGTAGACAGTGTTGGGCCTCTGATGGCGTGTATTTCACACGTTCGTTGGGCAACCCCAAGAGGAAGGTATGATGAGCACAGCAGCAAGTTTTCCCTCAGAAAGAAACCAAGGTTTATCGAACCAGGAGGAGCCAAGAAGCACGTTGAAGGTTGATGGCGGCGAGATGTAGTGCGGCGCAACACCGTAGATTCCGGCGCCAACGTGGAACCCGCACAACACAACCAAGCTACTTTGCCCCAACGAAACAGGTGAGGTTGTCAATCTCACCGGCTTGTCGTAACAAAGGATTAACCGTATTGTGTGGAAGATGATTGTTTGCAGAGAAAACAGGAGAAACAAGTATTGCAGTAGATTGTATTTCAGTAAAGAGAATTGGACCGGGGTCCACAGTTCACTAGAGGTGTCTCTCCCATAAGACGAACAGCATGTTGGGTGAACAAATTACACTTGGGCAATTGACAAATAAAGAGAGCATGACCATGCACATACATATCATGATGAGTATAGTGAGATTTAATTGGGCATTACGACAAAGTACATAGACCGCCATCCAACTGCATCTATGCCTAAAAAGTCCACCTTCAGAGTTATCATCCGAACCCCTCCAAGTATTAAGTTGCAAAGCAACGTACAATTGCATTAAGTATGGTGCGTAATGTAATCAACAACTACATCCTTAGACATAGCATCAATGTTTTATCCCTAGTGGCAACAAGACAACACAACCTTAGAACTTTCTCGTCATCGTCCCGTGTGTCAATGCGGCATGAACCCACTATCGAGCATAAGTACTCCCTCTTGGAGTTAAAAGCATCTACTTGGCCGGAGCATCTACTAATAACGGAGAGCATGCAAGATCATAAACAACACATAAGCATAGCTTTGATAATCAACATAACAAGTATTCTCTATTCATCGGATCCCAACAAACGCAACATATAGAATTACATATAGATGATCTTGATCATGATAGGCAGCTCACAAGATCCGACAATGATAGCACAATGGGGAGAAGACAACCATCTAGCTACCGCTATGGACCCATAGTCCAGGGGTAGACTACTCACTCATCACTCCGGAGGCGACCATGGCGGTGTAGAGTCCTCCCGGGAGATGATTCCCCTCTCCGCGCAGGGTGCCGGAGGCGATCTCCGGGATCCCCCGAGATGGGATCGGCGGCGACGGCGTCTCGCAATGTTTTCCGTATCGTGGCTCTCGGCATCGGGGGTTTCGTCACGGAGGCTATTTGTAGGCGGAAGGGCAGGTCAAGAGGCGGCACGGGGGCCCACACCACAGGCCGGCGCGGCCAAGGGGGGCCGCGCCGCCCTAGGGTTTGGCGCCCCGTGGCCCCTCTTCGTCTCTCCTTCGGACTTCCGGAAGCTTCGTGAGAAAATAGGCCTCTCGGGCTTTTATTTCGTCCAATTCCGAGAATATTTCTTTACTAGGATTTCGAAACCAAAAACAGCGTAGAAACAAAGAATCGGCACTTCGGCATCTTGTTAATAGGTTAGTTCCGTAAAATGCACGAATATGACATAAAGTGTGCATAAAACATGTAGATAACATCAATAATGTGGCATGGAACACAAGAAATTATCGATACGTTGGAGACGTATCAGCATCCCCAAGCTTAGTTCTCGCTCGTCCCGAGCGGTAAAACGATAACAAAGATAATTTCTGGAGTGACATGCCATCATAAACTTGATCATACTATTTGTAAAGCATATGTAGAGAATGCAGCGATCAAAACAATGTGTATGACATGAGTAAACAAGTGAATCATAAAGCAAAGACTTTTCATGAATAGCACTTCAAGACAAGCATCAATAAGTCTTGCATAAGAGTTAACTCATAAAGCAATAATTCAAAGTAAAGGTATTGAAGCAACACAAAAGAAGATTAAGTTTCAGCAGTTGCTTTCAACTTGTAACATGTATCTCTCATGGATATTGTCAACATAGAGTAACATAATAAGTGCAATAAGCAAGTATGTAAGAATCAATGCACAGTTCACACAAGTGTTTGCTTCTTGAGGTGGAGAGAAATAGGTGAACTGACTCAACATTTGAAAGTAAAAGAATGGTCCTCATAGAGGAAAAGCATCGATTGCTATATTTGTGCTAGAGCTTTGATTTTGAAAACATGAAACAATTTTGTCAACGGTAGTAATAAAGCATATGCATCATGTAAATTATATCTTATAAGTTGCAAGCCTCATGCATAGTGTACTAATAGTGCTCGCACCTTGTCCTAATTAGCTTGGACTACCCGGATTATCACCGCAATACATATGCTTTAACCAAGTATCACAAAGGGGTACCTCTATGCCGCCTGTACAAAGGTCTAAGGAGAAAGCTCGCATTTGGATTTCTCGCTTTTGATTATTCTCAACTTAGACATCCATACCGGGACAACATAGACAACAGTATAATGGACTCCTCTTTTAATGCTTTAAGCATTCAACAACAATTAATTCTTTTCTCATTAGAGATTTGAGGATGTTTGTCCAAAACTGAAACTTCCACCATGGAACATGGCTTTAGTTAGCGGCCCAATGTTCTTCTCTCACAATATGCATGCTCAAACCATTCAACTCAGGGTAGATCGCCCTTACTTCGTACAAGACGAACATGCATAGCAACTCACATGATATTCAACAATGAGTTGATGGCGTTCCCCAGTAAACATGGTTATCGCACAACAAGCAACTTAATAAGAGATAAAGTACATAATTACATATTCAATACCACAATAGTTTTTAAGCTATTTGTCCCATGAGCTATATATTGCAAAGGTGAATGATGGAATTTTAAAGGTAGCACTCAAGCAATTTACTTTGGAATGGCTGGAAAATACCATGTAGTAGGTAGGTATGGTGGACACAAATGGCATAGTGGTTGGCTCAAGTATTTTGGATGCATGAGAAGTATTCCCTCTCGATACAAGGTTTAGGCTAGCAAGGTTATTTGAGGCAAACACAAGGATGAACTAGTACAGCAAAACTCACATAAAAGACATATTGAAAGCATTATAATACTCTATACCGTCTTCCTTGTTGTTCAAACTCAAGACTAGAAATTATCTAGACCTTAGAGAAACCAAATATGCAAACCAAATTTTAGCATGCTCTATGTATTTCTTCATTAATGGGTGCAAAGCATATGATGCAAGAGCTTAAACATGAGCACAACAATTGCCAAGTATCACATTACCCAAAACATTATAGCAATTACTACATGTATCATTTTCCAATTCCAACCATATAACAATTTAACGAAGGAGAAACTTCGCCATGAATACTATGAGTAGAAACCAAGGACATATTTGTCCATATGCTACAGCGGAGTGTGTATCTCTCCCATAAAGTGAATGCTAGGATCCATTTTATTCAAACAAAACAAAAACAAAAACAAACCGACGCTCCAAGAAAAAGCACATAAGATGTGGCCGAATAAAAATGTAGTTTCAGTGGGAGGAACTCGATAATTTGTTGATGAAGAAGGGGATGCCTTGGGCATCCCCAAGCTTAGACGCTTGAGTCTTCTTGATATATGCAGGGGTGAACCGCCGGGTGCATCC
>NC_061510.1:159278974-159369563 GCF_022539505.1 Lolium rigidum | reverse complement strand
ACCCTTGAAGAGATTCCAAAGCCTACAAGATGAGGCTCTTGTTGCTGCGGTAGACGTTCACTTGCCGCTTGTAAAAGCGCGTAGAAGATCTTGATCACGATCGGTTCCGGCGCCACGAACGGGCAGCACCTCCGTACTCGGTCACACGTTCGGTTGTTGATGAAGACGACGTCCACCTCCCGTTCCAGCGGGCAGCGGAAGTAGTAGCTCCTCTTGAATCCGACAGCACGACGGCGTGGTGTCGGTGGCGGTGGAGAAATCCGGCGGAGCTTCGCTAAAGCACGCGGGAGCTATGGAGGAGAGGGGGGGCGGCTAGGGTTTGGGAGGGGGTGGCCGGCCACTCAAGGGGGGCGGCCAGGTTGTGGTCTTGGGGTGGCCGGCCCCCTCCCCTTGGCCCCTCATTATATAGGTGGAACCCCAAGAGGTGGTATCCAAGTCTTCGAATAAGACCCGAACAAAAACCTTCCATAGGAGGGGGAGTCCCATGTGGACTCCACCTTCCTTGGTGGTTTCTTCCGGACTTTTCTAGAACCTTCTAGAACCTTCCATAGAACCTTCCGCGACATTTTAATTCACATAAAATGACATCCTATATATGAATCTTATTCTCCGGACCATTCCGGAACTCCTCGTGATGTCCGGATCTCATCCGGGACTCCGAACAAATATTCGAACTCCATTCCATATTCAAATACTACCATTTCAACATCCAACTTTAAGTGTGTCACCCTACGGTTCGTGAACTATGCGGACATGGTTGAGTACTCACTCCGACCAATAACCAATAGCGGGATCTCGGAGATCCATAATGGCTCCCACATATTCAACGATGACTTTAGTGATCGAATGAACCATTCACATACAATACCAATTCCCTTTGTCTCACGATATTTTACTTGTCCGAGGTTTGATCTTCGTATCACTCTATACCTTGTTCAACCTCGTCTCCTGACAAGTACTCTTTACTCGTACCGTGGTATGTGGTCTCTTATGAACTTATTCATATGCTTGCAAGACATTAGACGACATTCCACCGAGAGGGCCCAGCGTATATCTATCCGTCATCGGGATGGACAAATCCCACCGTTGATCCATATGCCTCAACTCATACTTTCCGGATACTTAATCCCACCTTTATACCCACCCATTTACGCAAAGTGGCGTTTGGTGTAATCAAAGTACCTTTCCGGTATAAGTGATTTACATGATCTCATGGTCATAAGGACTAGGTAACTATGTATCGAAAGCTTATAGCAAATAACTTAATGACGAGATCTTATGCTACGCTTAATATGGGTGTATCCATTACATCATTCATACAATGATATAACCTTGTTATTAATAACATCCAATGTTCATGATTATGAAACTAATCATCCATTAATCAATAAGCTAGTTAAGAGGCATACTACGGACTCTTTGTTGTTTACATATCACACATGTATCAATGTTTCGGTTAATACAATTATAGCATGGTATATAAACATTTATCATAAACATAAAGATATATAATAACCACTTTTATTATTGCCTCTTGGGCATATCTCCAACAAGCTTCCCACTTGCACTAGAGTCAATAATCTAGATTACATTGTAAGGAACCTAACACCCATGGCATTCTCGGTGTTGGTCATGCTTTGCCCTAGGGAGAGCTTTAGTCAACGGATCTCGCTACATTCAGCATCGATGTGTACTTTGCAAATCTTTACTTCTCCATCTTCGATGTACTCGCGAATCGAGTGGTAACGCAGCTTGATATGCTTCAGACCTCTTGTGTGACCTTGGTTCTTGTGCATTGGCGATGGCACCCATGTTGTCACAGTATATGACTAGTGGGTCCAATGCACTAGGAACCACACCGAGCTCTACAATGAACCTCTTCATCCATACCGCTTCTGATGAAGCCTCTGAAGCCGCTATGTACTCTGATTCTTATAATGTTTACAATATGTCTTTTATGTGAGTTTTGAACAACAAGGAAGACGGTGTGGAGTCTTATAATGTTTACAATATGTCTTTTATGTGAGTTTTGCTGCACCGGTTCATCCTTGTGTTTGTTTCAAATAACCTTGCTAGCCTAAACCTTGTATCGAGAGGGAATACTTCTCATGCATCCAAAATACTTGAGCCAACCACTATGCCATTTGTGTCCACCATACCTACCTACTACATGGTATTTATCCGCCATTCCAAAGTAAATTGCTTGAGTGCTACCTTTAAAATTCCATCATCCACCTTTGCAATATATAGCTCATGGGACAAATAGCTTAAAAACTATTGTGGTATTGAATATGTACTTATGCACTTTATCTCTTATTAAGTTGCTTGTTGTGCGATAACCATGTTTCTGGGGCGCCATCAACTATTCTTTGTTGAATATCATGTGAGTTGCTATGCATGTCCGTCTTGTCCGAAGTAAGAGAGATCTACCACCTTTATGGTTGGAGCATGCATATTGTTAGAGAAGAACATTGGGCCGCTAACTAAAGCCATGATTCATGGTGGAAGTTTCAGCTTTGGACACATATCCTCAATCTCATATGAGAATAATAATTGTTGCCACATGCTTATGCATTAAAGAGGAGTCCATTATCCGTTGTCCATGTTGTCCCGGTATGGATGTCTAAGTTGAGAATAATCAAAAGCGAGAAATCCAAAATGCGAGCTTTCTCCTTAGACCTTTGTACAGCGGCATGGAGGTACCCCATTGTGACACTTGGTTAAAACATGTGCATTGCAAAGATCCGGTAGTCCAAGCTAATTAGGACAAGGTGCGGGCACTATTAGTATACTATGCATGAGGCTTGCAACTTGTAAGATATAATTTACATAACTCATATGCTTTATTACTACCGTTGACAAAATTGTTTCATGTTTTCAAAATAAAATCTCTAGCACAAATATAGCAATCGATGCTTTCCTCTTTGAAGGACCATTCTTTTTACTTTTATGTTGAGTCAGCTCACCTATCTCTCTCCACCTCAAGAAGCAAACACTTGTGTGAACTGTGCATTGATTCCTACATACTTGCATATTATACTTGTTATATTACTCTATGTTGACAATTATCCATGAGATATACATGTTACAAGTTGAAAGCAACCGCTGAAACTTAATCTTCCTTTGTGTTGTTTCAATACCTTTACTTTGATTTATTGCTTTATGAGTTAACTCTTATGCAAGACTTATTGATGCTTGTCTTGAAGTACTATTCATGAAAAGTCTTTGCTTTATGATTCACTTGTTTACTCATGTCATTACCATTGTTTTGATCGCTGCATTCATTACATATGTTTACAAATAGTATGATCAAGGTTATGATGGCATGTCACTTCGGAAATTATCTTTGTTATCGTTTTACCTGCTCGGGACGAGCGTAACTAAGCTTGGGGATGCTTGATACGTCTCCGACGTATCGATAATTTCTTATGTTCCATGCCATATTATTGATGATACCTACATGTTTTATGCACACTTTATGTCATATTCGTGCATTTTCTCGGAACTAACCTATTAACAAGATGCCGAAGTGCCGCTTGTCAGTTTTCGCTGTTTTTGGTTTCGTAAATCCTAGTAACGAAATATTCTCGGAATTGGACAAAATCAAGACCCAGGGTCCTATTTTTCCCGGAGCCTTCCGAACACCCGAGAGCCGCAGAGGGAAGCCCTGGGGGCCCCACACCACACCCTGGCGCGGCCAGAGGGGGGGCCGCGCCGCCCTATGGTGTGGGCCCCCTAGGCCCCCTCCGAGGCTGCCCTTCCGCCTATTTAAAGCCTCCGTCGTGAAAACCCTGAGGCGAAAAACCACGATACGGAAAACCTTCCAGAGCCGCCGCCATCGCGAAGCCAAGATCTGGGGGACAGGAGTCTCTGTTCCGGCACCCTGCCGGAGCAGGGGAAGTGCCCCGGAAGGCTTCTCCATCGACATCGCTGCCATCTCCACCGCCATCTTCATCACCGCTGCTGCTCCCATGAGGAGGGAGTAGTTCTCCATCAAGGCTCGGGGCTGTACCGGTAGCTATGTGGTTCATCTCTCTCCTATGTGCTTCAATACAATAATCTCATGAGCTGCCTTACATGATTGAGATTCATATGATGATGCTTGTAATCTAGATGTCATTATGCTAGTCAAGTGAGTTTTACTTATGTGATCTCCGGAGACTCCTTGTCCCACGTGTGTAAAGGTGACAGTGTGTGCACCGTGTGGGTCTCTTAGGCTATATTTCACAGAATACTTACTCACTGTTATGAATGGCGTAGTGAAGTGCTTATTTATATCTCTTTATGATTGCAATGTATTTTGTATCACAATTTATCTATGTGCTGCTCTAGCAATGTTATTAAAGTAGTTTTATTCCTCCTGCACGGTGTAATGGTGACAAGTGTGTGCATCCGTGTTAGTACTTGGTTTATGCTATGATTATGATCTCTTGTAGATTATGAAGTTAACTATTGCTATGATAGTATTGATGTGTATTATTCCTCCTACATAGCATGAAGGTGACAGAGTGTGCATGCTATGTTAGTACTTGGTTTAGTCTTATTGATCTTTCATGCACTCTAAGGTTATTTAAATATGAACATTGAATTGTGGAGCTTGTTAACTCCGGCATTGAGGGTTCGTGTAATCCTACGCAATGTGTTCATCATCCAACAAGAGAGTGTAGAGTATGCATTTATCTATTCTCGTTATGTGATCAATGTTGAGAGTGTCCACTAGTGAAAGTCTAATCCCTAGGCCTTGTTCCTAAATATCGCTATCGCTGCTTGTTTATCGTTTTACTGCGTTACTACTGCTGCGTTACTACTCGCTTGTTTATCGTCCCGGGCAAAGCACTTTTCCGGTGCCGTTGCTACTACTTATTCATACCACCCGTATTTCACTATCTCTTCGCCGAACTAGTACACCTATTAGGTGTGTTGGGGACACAAGAGACTTCTTGCTTTGTGGTTGCAGTGGTTGCATGAGAGGGATATCTTTGACCTCTTCCTCCCTGAGTTCGATAAACCTTGGGTGATCCACTTAAGGGAAACTTGCTGCTGTTCTACAAACCTCTGCTCTTGGAGACCCAACACTGTCTACAAGAATAGAAGCTCCCGTAGACATCACCCGTCTACTAGAACGAGGAGTGTGGTCTCCGTTTCCTCTGTGCCTTGTGTTTCCTGTGTTATTGGCGACACAGACCTGATGGTGCGCCGTTCTTCGGGTAGTTCCTTGGACGATGCTGTCGATCATCGTCCTCTCCCGATGAATACTGGGCATTGCAGATGAACGGCGTGTCGCTCGACCCCAGCCCGTGCCTGGTGTCGCAGTTCAAGCAATAGTACGAAGTTAACTCCGAAGATATGGGATCGTCAGATCCTACCGACATGGAAGACACGGAACGGGGAGTCGAGGGTGCGGGTAAGCTCGTCGAGCCTGTCAGACCAGCCGAAAGGTCGAGTGGTGATGACGCGCTTGGACTCATCGATCCGGAAGTGGGCGATTCCAGCAGTCGAAGGATTCCTTCTGCGTTGACGTTGTAGTGGACGCTGCCGAAAGTCATCTCCATGTTTCCTTGTAGATCTGAGAAGTTCGAGCGGGAAGAATCGCCGTGTGGGGTGAACTCATAGGAGCCGAACCGAATCGGGCTTCCCAGGTTCGGCGATGACGGTGTCGATGAAGTTGCTGATGAAGTGGCCGGTGAAGTCGTCGGTGTCATGATTGGATCTGCCGATGATCGATCTTGCGCCGACAGGGTTCCCACAGACGGTGCCAATTGTCGAGGGTGCTCCTCGGCAATGCCCTCCGATAGGGGCTTAGGGTTGGTGGAATCCTGTAAGCTGACACGAGACATCGGTTCACAGACAAGCGGGGAGAGCGATTTACCCAGGTTCGGGCCCCTCGATGAGGTAAAACCCTTACGTCCTGCCTGTCTGTTCTTGATTATGATGATAATGGGTTACAATGGGGTGCCGAATAATTCGGCTGAGATCTCGTCGAGTTTGGCTAAGCGCTAGGGTAACCCAGCTTTAAGCTTCTGCTGGCTAAGATCGCTAAGATTGGTTATGTCCCTCGACAGCCCCTCTCCTGGCCTTTATATAGGAGGCCAGGTCTCAAGAGGCCTAGTCGAGTACGACTAGGTTTACGAGAGATCTATCTCTAGACTTTCCTTGTTCGGCTCCTTTCGTATCTTGTACTCCAAGGTATCTTCCGTTGCATCATCCTAGCGGCCCACCTTGCCACCGACTGTCTTCATGGGCCTCCAATTAGGAAATATAGGGTAGGGCAACATTAGTTACCCGAAGGGTAATGCTCACGTCACCGGTCTCCAATGTGTCTAACACAAAGAAGTTCGAACCTGCTGCAAGTGGAAGTGGCTCTAGCATGTCTACGGCGCAACCGCGATATGGCTTGTCATACATGTGGTGGCAAGGGTCACTTCAAGAGAGATTGTCCTAATCATAAAGTGGTGATCATTAATGACAATGATGAGTATGGGACTGGAGATGATGTTGATCCAAATGCTCCAGAAGATGATGAATATGACAATGATGGTGTAGATGCTTATCCTTCTGAAGCTCGCACTATTGTTGTGTCACAGCATGCTCTTAATGTGCAACCGAGTGCATCTACTCAACGATGTAATTTGTTTCAAACAAAGGCACTAGTTGGTCCTGATAAAGCTTGCAAGGTCATTATTGATGGCGGAAGTTGTCGCAATTTGGAGAGCAAGGAGTTGTGTGCCAAGCTGAAATGAAGTATCTACCACAACCGCATCCATATTATATTCAGTGGTTGAGCGACAATGGAGAGATGAAGGTAAACAACATGGTGCGTGTTGATTTTGAGATTGGACCGTATAAGGATTCCATTGATTTTGATGTGGTTCCTATGACGGTGTGTCACCTACTATTGAGCCGGCCATGGATCTATGACCGTTCTGTGCAACATAATGGCCGTGCCAATACATATCACTTGGAGTTCAAGGGCAAGAAAATTAATTTGCAGCCTATGTCACCACAACAAATTGTCAATGAATCTCTTCAGAAAGTTGAAGTGAACTTGGAGGATGCATCCATAGATAGACGAGAGAATTGTAATGTCGTGAGTGATATAACGAAAAGTGAGAGAGTGAATTCCTTAGTCATATCAGCCACCAGAGAGGATATGAGAGAATTTAGTAAGGATCCTACATCCATGTCTCTTGTGCTCATGTACAAGGGTGAGGTCTTGGTTTCTAACGACATGACCCCTATTTCTCTTGGTGTTTCTCATGTTTTGTAGGAATTCAGCGACGTGTTTCCGTAGGAGGTGCTCGCAGGATTGCCATCATTGTGTAGTATTGAGCATCAAATAGAGTTGATTCCCGGCACCTCGCTGCCCAATAGAGCGCCATATAGGACGAAACCCGAAGAGACGAAGGAAATGCAGAAGCAAGTACAAGCGCTACTCGACAAAGGTTATATTCGCATAAGTCTAAATCCTTGTGTTGTTTCTGTTATTTTAGTTTCTAAGAAAGATGGTACATGGCGCATGTGTGTAGATTGTAGAGCGATAAACAAAATTACTATTCGATATCATCATCCTATTCCCCGTTTAGAGGATATGCTAGATGAATTGAGTGGTGCTGTTGTTTTCTCTAAAATTGGTTTGTGTAGTGGTTATCATCAAATTAGGATAAAAGAGGGGGATGAATGGAAAACAACCTTTAAAACAAAATTTGGTTTATATGAGTGGTTAGTAATGCATTTTGGTTTAACTAATGCACCTAGTACTTTCATGAGACTGGTGAACCATATTTTGCGTGATTTTATTGGCAAGTTTGTGGTTGTGTACTTTGATGACATATTAATTTACAACCGCAATGAATCTGATCATACTATGCATATTCGACATGTTTTGCAAGTGTTGCGTGATAATAAACTCTATGGTAATCTTGAGAAGTGCACATTTTGCAAAGATAAGGTCATATTTCTAGGTTATGTTGTCTCTAAGCATGGAGTAGAAGTAGATTCATCTAATATTGAAGCAATTCAAAATTGGCCTACTCCCATGAATGTGAGTCAAGTAAGAAGTTTTCATGGTCTTGCTGGGTTTTATAGAAGATTTGTGCCTAATTTTAGTACTATTGCTGCACCTTTGAATGAATTAACTAAAAAAGGTGTTGCATTTGAGTGGGGCGCAGCCCAAGATCATGCATTTGATGAGCTGAAGCGTATGTTAACTAACAAAGCTCAACGAAACAGGAACATGGTTTCTCAACTACGGGTGTAGAAAAATAAACAAGGCCTTCACTTGATCTTACTAGCACTCCACTTTTGTTTTTTATTTTCTTTTTTATCACACACAACACTTATAGCTCTTTTTGCTTCTTTTCATTTTATTCTATTTTATGACTCTACTCCTTGTAACACGGCCAACAGAAATAAAGCACCGAAAACCTAACGAGCAGCCTGTCAAGAGGTAAAACTAGTCTCCTTTGGGAAAGTTCCTAGTCACGTATGTCGAAAGACTGTGTCTATGGTTGGGAACAAACAAACTGCATGCTATGTGGACTCGGAGTAACAAAAACTGAAAACTAGATGATAGTGAAACACAAAACCTAGACAATCTACTATATGAAAGAAAAAGATACGCAAAAAACAAGACTACAAAAAGCAACCAAAACTCAAAATTGATGCAATCTAAGGCTATGGCAAACCCAAACCTAATTTTTTTTGGGTTTTTCTGGATAGGAAACACTCACAACTCAACTATGGGGTGGATTATGGATGGCTTACCGAGGAAACGCTGAAATCTGATTCCAAGATGATATGGGGTTGCCCGACCTTCTCAGTAAGCACGATGGTGGTGATGAACACACGATGAACACATTGGATGGAATCGATGATAAGTGGATGATAACTTGTATGACGCCGATGAAGTCTCTCGATTGATTCCTGTCGCTAATGCAACAGCTCTCAACCCTGCAAGATATTCGCAACTCCACATACTTGCGCACGTAGCCGCCGACTACGAAGCGGTAAATTGCAACCTTCTAATTCCCAATGGAACAACACATCACACAAAACTTTCAGTAGCAAAACATTAGATCGATGCGAATTTGTGTATAGATTCAATAGAGTTGCAAAGCAATCAACTATGAACTAGGGTTTATCTTAAACGTGGTCTAAACTTGTTTTGGGGGCGTCCTAGGCACTTATATAGGGGTTCAGGACGACCGGAAGTCGAAAATAACGATTACAAACCGACCCAGACCGGGATCTGGTCGAGACTGACTTGGACACGGCCGGCGTGGGGGCTGGTCGAGCGGGCCAGGGGCCGGTAGGGACCGGGCCTGGCACCGGGCGGGGGCGCCAAACTCCCTGGAACAGTGCCCGGTGTGCACCGGTGCAGGAGCCGGCAGACGCCGGGTCACCCGACGTATGTGCCGGTGGCGCCGGGTTGGCCGGCGTGGCGGCCGGTGTCGTTGAGCGTGGCATCGGCCTGGACTTCTTCTTCTCCCTCCTTCGCGCATGCCTCCCTCTCCTCCCTCGCGCATCCATGGAGTATCTTCTCGTCCAGCACTAGCACCATGTTCAGCTGCTTCTCTTCTCCTCGTGCAATGCTTCCTTCATCCTCGTACCTGATCATACACAAGTCAAAGGACTTAGGTGGTATAAAATTCTCATCGATCAAAGTATCATTTAGAAACAAGTTGACATGTTGTTTTAGTAGCTTCGCATGAGCTCTTGTCATAGGTCCAATCCTAACTTCATTGGACTTGAACTTCACAACAACATCATCTTCATCTTGCAATGACGAAGATAGTAGTTCGGTAGAGATGTCCTCATCAATCGTGCTGCGAGAGAATTAACATGAGGGTGTGAGGACATAGGAGTGAAGGTTCAGAGGTAGGGAAAGTCAACGAGGCATCAACCAAAAAGAAATGGATGAGAGGTCAAGCCATGATGCTTACGACAACACAATCTCACTCTAGTATTGTCCATATAAAAATATACCTTATGTGGCATCGGTAAAAATTATATAGTTGGACTTTATATGTCTATATTGTATCCGGATGGAAAACCAAAAAACACCATGGTAAGATAAATTATACTCGTAATACACCATTAATGGTGGGAAAATCTAAGTAACCGTCATGTAATGTTACATTTTTTTTTTGCAAGGTGTTGATACAAATTTTCATATATCAACCACGAAAACAAGTGAGCTGAAGGTAAACAAAATAGTAGAATGTGTGTATATATGTTAGAAATAGACCCATGCCCCTTGTCTAATCCAAATGTAGAGAAATAATGAGGGATGTAGTGGAATGAGGGGCGCTGCCTTGTTGCCTAATGGGGAGATATGTGAGATGCATGCACATTAATGAGAAAGAGGGAGAAGGAGGAGGGACGGCATGCAACTAACTTAGGAGGTTCGACGACGACAAGTATGTGTGGATAATACCAACATCCTTTGGGCTTGGTGTCCTGATCGAGGCATTAGCGCGCATTTCAATGATAACAAGTGTGGATAATAGTCAACATGATAAATTTCTAACAAACTATAGCCGTGCTACGAGAGGAGGAACATGATGCGATGTGGGGTGTGTGTGTGTGTGTGGGGGGGGGGGGGATACACGACAAGGTGGTAGAGGTAGGAAAAGTAAACAAGACGACACGAGAAATAAATAAATTAGGGGTCAAGCCATGATGCTTCCATCTCACTTGTCCATTTAAAAGTACCCGAGCTGGTATCATTCAAAAACATGTAGTTGGACCTCGTATATCCATGTTGTACCATCAGCATAGAAAACAGGAACACTCCATGGCTAGGTAAATTATACTCACAATACAACATTAATTTTTTTTGAACTGCACAATACAACATTAATTAGTCATGTAATGTTACACATTTGTTGCAAGGTGTTCATACAATTTTCCATATATCAACCACAAGAAATGAGCCAGCTAAAGTTAATCGAAAGAGTTCATGATTTACATAGGGGAATAACAAGAAGTGGTCATGTGTAGATATATGTCTTAGGAGTGGACCCATCTTCACACTTTTTTTGTGTGATGACGTGTTGATATGTTTTCCCATACATGAACCACAAAGACGAGCGAGCCAAGGACAAAAACCCAAGAGTTGATGATTTCTATAGGAAAACTACTCCAAAGAAATGATCACTTGTACGTGTTCCTGTGTACTCCCAGATACAAGCACACCTCACAAATAAATCTACCATGAAAACTTATCATGATCCTCCTCTTTGAGCGACAAGCCTATCAATGAATGACGGAGCATGAAAAGGGAAACTCTACCCGAGATCGGCAAAGGGCGCTGGCACAAAAGTCAAGCGTCCAAACAGTAGCGACGACAAACGCGCATCACTCACCCCGTGGGCTCCCACTGTCCCCGTCCGCTCCAGGGGCACTCCCGTCATTTCCCCTCCGCGCCAGGACACCCGGCACCAGCCTTTACTTTTCCTCGCCTCTCGCACTCGCTCCCCTCGTCACTCGCTCGCTTCCGCACAACACTGCAGCAGGCTAGATTAATTCGTCCAACGCGACGGCGCCGGGCGCCCCCGCCCTTCGTCGACGCTTCCCCGAATCTTCGGTCCAAAACCACCTACTACTCCCCCCGAACCCCGATCCCTCCCTCCGCCGATTTAAGCCCGCCTCCGACCACCGCCCAGCGGAGAACCAGCCGGGAGCGAGCCGGAGACGGAGGACGGCGTAGAGACCCCCTGATTCTTCGGGCGGTCCACATGGCGGAGGCTCGCAAGTTCCTCATGTCCACCCATCCCCCAGGTAGTGAGGCGCTGGAATTGCGGTCTGTTTTTTATGGTGTTCTAAAGAGGTTTTGCGGTAAGTTTTAGATGCCGGATGTCGTCAATCTACTGCGGGTTTTGGGGTCCGTTTTAGATGCCTGATCCCATTCCACTGCGAGTAGTGCGGTTTTTTTCCACTCGTAGACGTTACGATCCTCTGAAGATCGTGCCTTAGTTTCTGCAATTCGTACCACGGAATTTATCGTTTTCCCTTTTGCGTTTGATGATTTCCGTCCCTGGCCTCCCACAATCTCGAGCTAGATTAGGTGCTCCTCTCTAGATTTTTGTTTTCCTGCCTCTGTAGTCTGTAGTATTGCTGACTTTTCAGTCCAATTATTCACAACGGACAAAATAATGCTATTCAACTCCAGGAACACAAGGAACGACGACTGTACGCAATGTCTCGACAAAACATGTGAGCGAGGCAAGCGGATGTGGATGGCTAATATCGACTTGTTTACTTGCAGATATTTCGCAGACGCTACTGGAGGCTCGCAATCGGTGGCTGCGACCCACCGAAATCTGCGGGATACTCTCCAACTACAAGTCCTTCTCCATTACGCCTGAGCCACCAAATAGGCCTATGAGTATGCGACTTACTTTTACGTTTTATTTATCTTTAGTGGTTTTACTGCTGTGGTGTTGTAACTCCTGAACACTGATGTACAACTGTTGACTTTTGGCATGTAGCATGTGAGCGATGAGTATTGACCAAAACCTTAATTACCTTGTTGTGTTGGTGCAGTGGCCAGTGTTCTATTTATCTTGTGGTACATGTACACTAGGGCTTGTTAAAAAAAAAGTACACTAGGGGTTTTTATATCTTGTGGTACAAATACAGCAGATGTTTTTATAGCTTGTGGTACCAACTGCAATAGTTGCTTGAATTTTGTGAGGTGTGATGGCACGACAAGTGCTTCCATGTTGGGAACTGGAGTAAAAAACTTGATGTACAATTATTAATTGGGAGCCAAATTTCACGGCAAATAGTATACGCAAATAATCCATGCACTACACCTGAAACGCAAAAACGCCTGAATGATTTACAGTTAACCATGGCACCCTCTTATGCAAAGCTCCCTTACTTTTGTTTGGTCAAAGTTAATTTCCCTATTTCTTGTGCTTAACTGTCGTGTCGTCGCTGTTGTAGGTGGTTCTGTTTATCTCTTTGATCGCAAGATATTGAGGTACTTCAGAAAGGATGGACACAACTGGAGGAAGAAAAAGGATGGGAAGACTATTAAAGAAGCTCACGAGAAACTCAAAGTAAGTAAATGTTTGTTATTTTTGTATTTTTATTTATGAGAAACCACTCTTTGCAAGTTTGCATGAATGGTGGTTACCATTTGGTGCTGTTACATCCTCATCCTGATTACTGGCAATCTTGTGTTGTCGTGTTTACTTGTAGACTGAAGTAACCCAACATGTTAGCCATACTTGTCAAGTTGCCGATGAGTTGGCGGTTGCACTTCTAAATATATGTAGACCTGAGCAATCAGCAATCCATCCAAATACAAGTTGTATACGCATCCAAGTGGAAACTATTCTTGTAGTCAGTCACACGAGTCCGTGCATACCCTACTAGTCATGCACAAGGAAAAAGAAAGGATTTCCCAACTTTGGTACAACAGGTCGTAAGGATGAAGCAAAGTGTGAACACTGTCACATACTGAGAACAGAAGATTACTTCCTTCTTGTGTGCTGAATTGGAATCCCTAGCTATTGTAGTTTTCTTATTGATGTCCCTGTACTTTTCTTAGCTCTATTTCCTTTGTATCTTTACTTGTCCGCTAAAGCTAAACCTTGTTATTTTAGGCTGGCAGCATTGATGTACTACACTGCTACTATGCCCATGGGGAGGAAAATGAGAATTTTCAAAGAAGAACCTACTGGCTGCTGGAAGAGTAAGTGCTCAATGTTGCATTATGACCGTCTCTTTGTTATCGGATGCAATTCCAGTTGACCTCGTATCCAGAGGAAGGTCTGTGCTGTATAATCAAGTGACCTCTCTTACTTTTCAGGGACTTTACACACATTGTTCTTGTACACTACCTTGAAATAAAGGTACATTCAACTCGTACACTAGTAACTTCTCTTGTCTGTTTTTTTTTTGCTTGTGCTCTTCTAGATGGTCAAGAATATTGGCTAGCTATGGTTCTCAATGCAGCTTTTGTTCCGTCTCACGCTACATCACACTTAATATCACCCTCTTCATTTGATTGCGATACTACACTACTGCAGATTATACCCACGTATGAAAAATTCCTAATGAATACAATCCTCCAAATATCCTTAGAATCAGAGAGGCCATATTTCCTTCCATGAACTGTCATTTTGTCATATATTATCAAGATATTGTGTCCTGGCATTGTCAATATAAGTATACTTACATTTCTGTGATTAGGGGTGTGCGTGTGTTGCATCCCCGCCCTATTTCATACAGTTCCTTCTATGTTATTTATTTGTGTATCTTTACCCATGCAGGGTGGCAAGCAAACTTACAATCGTGTGAAAGAAGAGATTATGCAGGTGTCAAATGCTGACAGCCCCTCATGTTCAAATTCTGTCACTAGTCAGAACCAGGTGGCTGCTGATAGCCCAATAAGTGTACAGATGTCGGAGTATGAAGATGCTGAATCAGGTATGCTATTTTTCCATCTATGTTCTGCATCATCTACACCAAGTATAGATTTACTGATGCATATTCAATTATGCACCTTCTTTCAGTGTATCTAAAGCGAAATTCGGTGCAGCAGATAATTGCCGAGCAAGCTCCAGATACTACCCTCTCACTGAGATGCAGCAGCCTCTGGATGGGGTGATGATGAATAGGATGCTATACTCTTCTGCTTCAACTATCGGCAGTAGTCAAGGTAAGATAAACTGCTCAACATTCGAGTTTCTGTGCTAATATTGGATGTTAAATCATTTTCTTGCACATTTCAGGTTATCATCGTGACATGCTGCCAAGAACAGAAAATTTAGATAGCCATTCATTTACTCACCATGACATAGCTAGAATGTTTGATGACCGCACTGTAGTAACAGATATTTCCAGAACTATGTTTGATTCAGTGCCATTTGATGAGCCCTCCACTTATTCCGCTGGGTTCACTGAGCCAACATTTCATTCTTCATTTGCCTCCATAGAGGCTAATAATCTGGAGGATAACTCTTGTCTGGAGACATTTACATCTGATGCTCTGTACACTAACAACCTCAGCCAGAAGGAAGCTGATGAATTGAGTTTTGCAGCAATACCATCATCTGAGGTACTTCATTATTGTCTTGTACTCTTGCCTACTCTTGAGTTTCTCAAGGGATCTGCAGATTTGCTTTGCATGTTAGTGGCCCATGAACGTGGATACCAAAATTCTCCATCTCTTTCACCATATCTGTCCTTGGCCTCAGGAGTCCTCGTTTCAAAATATTTGTCCATTGACACCCTCTATCATTTACTGCTTTGGGAGAGGTCAAGTCTCTGCTGTATGCCATTTAACAGGGTTTGCATGATCATATGTCATTAACTCTTCTTATATACTTAGTGTTTACTTGCTCTATGTGCATAGTGGGCCAATGCATCCTATGGCGAAACAAAGGGAATATCATACAAGAACTTCACAACCCCTTTAGATCTTACGCCAGTAATCACTTTAAGATCACCCTTTTCCAAGCTAATCCTTGCCTACAATATTAAATAACTGTTACGTCAGTATTGGGCAAATTGCAAAACAAGATTTATTAAATAAAAGGAAAGTCACCACAATAACATGCCATGAAGGAAAATGCATATTTAACAATATATTGACCCTGGTTAGAAGAAGACTGCATATTTTTTTTTTCTATTTTAGTGGGTATAGATATTTGAGAGTGTTGTGACCTAATTTACCAAAATTTACTTGTACCAATTTTTCAGGTCAATTTCAGTAGATATACTGAAGGAAGCATCAAACATCCACTATTGAAGCAGTTATCACTAGACCTATTTAAGCCTGAGTGTGCTGGTTTGAAGAAACATGATAGCTTTTCAAAATGGATGAGTAAAGAACTTCCACAGGTGGTTGATTTGGATATGAAATCCAACTGCGATGCTTTCTGGAGTGGCATTGAGACTGTGAGTGTTGCTGATGGTTCCATTACGCCAACTGAACAGCTAGATGCTTATGCAGTGAGCCCTTCACTTTCTCCAAACCAGTTATTCAGCATTCTGGATGTTTCACCAAGCTGCATGTATATTGGTCAAAAGACAAAGGTATGCAAGTTAATTAATCTTCCTACTTATTGTTATTCTCTCAATTCAGGCATATTTACGATGATAATTCTACTCTAGTTAGTTTACTGCGCAATTTGTAGTACTAGTTTCCTTTTTTTTTCCGGTGGCTAAATTATACTAATTACGCAGGTTTCAGTTACTGGTACATTCTTGGCAAAGAAGGAGCATGTGGAAAACTGTAAGTGGTCGTGTATGTTTGGGGATGTTGAAGTACCAGCTGAGGTTTTAACAGATGGCACCCTTCGCTGCTATGCGCCAGCACATCGATCTGGTAGAGTTCCTTTCTATGTGACCTGCTCAAACAGGGTTGCTTGTAGTGAAGTGCGAGAATTTGAGTATAGAGATTCTGATTACCAGTACATGGAGACTTCATACTCTCAAGCTAATGGTGTAAATGAAATGCACCTGCATATTCGTCTTGAGAAGCTTCTTTCCTTGGGGCCAGATGACCAGCAGCTGCTTTTCTTGAGCAGTGGGAATGAGAAACACGAGCTAATCAATGCTGTTAATTCCTTGATGCTCGATGAGAAATGGTCAGACCAGGGATCACTATCTGATGGGAAAGAAGTTTTGGTGACAAGGGACCAAACTTCAAAGAAATCTGTGAAAGAGAGGCTTCACTATTGGCTTATCTATAAAATAAATGATGACGGAAAGGGTCCAAATGTGCTGTGCAAGGAAGGGCAGGGTGTAATTCATTTGGTAGCTGCACTGGGCTATGATTGGGCCATAAGACCGATAATTGTTGCTGGTGTCAATGTGAACTTTAGAGATGCTCATGGATGGACTGCACTTCACTGGGCTGCATCCTGTGGAAGGTATTGTCAAACATATTCCACTAATGGCTGTTCCAAATAGTGTAGGTTATGGTGTAGAATCACTTTAGGACTTTTTGATTATACCCTCCATCTCTCTTCCATCCCCATCCACTTGCACCTGGTTCCTAGAAAAAATAGCGAAGTAAATGGATGGTAAAAACATGTGTAATGCATCACAGTTTTTTCCTGTTATGTTTAACTCATATTTGTATATGCTTTGTAGAGAGCGGTCAGTTGGCATCCTTATGGCAAATGGAGCTGGAGCAGGTCTATTAACAGATCCCAATTCTGAATTTCCTTCTGGAAGAACTCCAGCAGACTTAGCCTCAGCAAATGGACACAAGGGCATTGCTGGTTTTCTTGCAGAATCTGCTTTGACAAGCCATCTGTCACAACTTACTATAAGGGAATCAAAGGATAGCAGTGTGCAAGAAGTTTCTGGATTACCAGTTGTTGTTAATCTCGATGAAACCAATTCTTCCCAGCTTGCTGTAGAGGATTCTCATGCTGAATCACTACAAGGTTCATTAAGTGCTGTCCGTAAATCCCATCAAGCTGCAGCTAGGATATTTCAAGCATTCAGGGTGGAGTCATTCCACAGAAAGAAGGTTGTGGAATATGGAGATGACGATTGTGGATTATCTGATGAACACACGCTTTCACTTGTTTCTCTTAAAAATGTCAAACCGGGACAACACGATACACATTTGCATTCTGCTGCAGTTCGTATCCAAAACAAGTTCCGTGGTTGGAAGGGGAGAAGGGAGTTTATGATCATTCGCCAGAGAATTGTCAAATTACAGGTATTTCTTGTGACCAAGAGCTATATTTTATATTTATCTGCATACCCACTGAATTTCTGTGACTATTGGGTTTCAAATTATTTCATCAAACTGGTCCAAATTTTTGATTCTTTCTTGGATCTGTAAAAGCTATTAATCCCATACATTTCCTCTGATGGCAAATAGTGGTGTGGCTCAGAGATCATGATGCATGCTACATTCTTTAAAAAAATCAAACTAGAATGTTGTTCTTTGAGATGGTTGTGCATGCTTCACAAACACAGGCATCTATTTCCTCGTTGTGTTTGGTCCAGCTAATAGTCTTGATGCTAAACTTCTGTTTTTATATTCATTCAATCATACATAACAGAGAAGTTACTATATATCCTACTCCGTCCGAAGTTAGATATATGCCATGAGATGTGCAATGTGTTACTTGCACTAGTTGTCAGCAGTTAATATGGTCGTGTGTTGTTGACATCTACTCACTGACTTGGCAACTATGAAAATCTCAACAGTCCTTTTCAAGGATGATATTAATCCTATCTTTGGTTTTATCTCTAGGCTCATGTACGTGGACACCAAGTGAGGAAAAACTACCGGAAAGTCGTTTGGTCAGTCGGTATCATGGAGAAAGTTATCCTGAGATGGAGGAGAAAGAGACCTGGCTTGCGTGGGATCCGACCTGGGAATCAGCTAGAAGGCCCATCACAGCAGATCCAACCTGCAAAGGCAGAAGATGAATACGACTTCTTGCAGGATGGTAAGAGGCAGGCCGAAGCCAGACTGCAGAGAGCGCTTGCCCGTGTGCACTCCATGGCTCAGTATCCAGAAGCAAGGGAGCAGTATCAGAGGCTCACAACTTGTGTTGCTGAAATGCAACAGTCCAGGGTATGTACAATTTCTGTCTGTTAGTGGTTACACTCGTGTTGGGTGCCTGGTATAATTGTGCTGACACGTATGCTAGTGGTCTTGAACAGGTGATGCAGGATGAGATGTTAAGCGAGGCAGCTGACGGTACTGATTTCATGGCTGGGCTGGAGGACTTGATCCCGAGAGACGATGCGCAGATGTCTGTTATCTGGTGATATTTTTGAAGGTAGTAGGATCAGGTTGCTGCCTAGCTTGTAGTTCGTGGCCACACTAGCTTTGTAAATTGTTTCTCGCTAGTGGTTTGGTTAGCTGCTCACCGTTTGACTCTGGTATTGTGCCTATTCGTTCTGTAACCCAGTGCACTGATTATTAGTAGTACTAGAACATTTTTTGGATTCTTTAACTCTGCCCGTGTGCTATTATATATTCTGTAACTTAGTACACTGGTTATTATTATAGCAGTAGTAGATTTTTTGTAGACTCTTTACACAAGTTATTGTTTGGATGCTGCTCAACTGGAGGTCCTGAGTAGCCCAGGTGGAAGTTCCAGTCCTCTCCTTCCTAGAATATGAACCGGTTCTTATTTAAGCTGCGAGAGCTGATGACACCTTGGTTTAGCCATTCTTTTCCGTTTTTCTTCATATTCGAGTTGCTTACCACGTCTGCCACGTGGTATGGTTGAGCCATTCTTAATCACCAGGGAAGTGTTGCGTGGCAAGCTGCCTGCAGTATTCCTCCCTCTTGGACATTGTTCCAACTCTGATATAATTTAGCCCTAGTATCAGTGAGTCACCTACATCTGAAAAACAAAACAAAACAAAAGGCAGGGGTCTCGTGACTGGAAAGCTCCCTAGTACTGCTATACGACTGCCGACATCCACATGTGGCAGAGATTACACCATTTTAACATAACAACATCTACTGTATTTTATTAAATCACATGATGACATCGTTGTTGACCCTCGCATTGTAAGACTATTATACGATCACCATGGTGCTAGTCAACACTCAATGCAGCCAAAACGTTTTTCTAGGGTTAGCTCGCGAGAGGTTATCTATAGGCGATCAGCTCCTACCCTTGGCTGCCCAGCGTTGTCGGCGGTTCTCCTGCCCTCCCGTGCCGCCACGCCAGCCGGAGGTTGGGGGAACCACGGATCGGATGTCCGGTCCCCGTAGGGTCTTCGAGTTCTTCTTTTGATATAGGGACATCGTCGGCGATGAGAATTACAAGTATTTTAGCCTGCCTCAAGGTGTTTTTCCTCGGAGGAGTATCGATGGGATGGAGTTTGTAGTCGATCGTCCGGCATTCGGCCTGATGTGATTAGTGTCTGTCTATGGCTACGACGTTCCGTGGATGGGATGATGCCACAACGTATTGGCGTCCTCAAGTTCCGCCTCCGTTGGACCCCCCATATCCGACCCCAGCCCTTTCAGTACTAGTCGTCAACATCTTCTGGTTGGGTCTACGTCGACGACTTTCTGACCGCTGCTTCTACAAGCGTCCAAGTTTTTTCAAGCTTTCTAGGACACGAGCTCTGCTACGCCGGGGGCCAGGAACAACGTCAAGGGATGCAGAGCTGTTGAAATCCTCAAAGACTTACGTTTTATTTTTTTTACTTGTAAGGATGTTTTTGTACGAACTGGTTTCGGAAAATATATTATGCTTTTTTCGCAAAAAAAATAAAAAACACTCCATGCACCGAGACGGTGTCCGACGCGTGACACCGATCTTATAAGCCATAAATAACCTGATAAAATCAACCTTGAACAAACCTTGAACCTGAATTAAGCAAAACTGCCTGAAGGAATACGAATCTTAGAATAGAACGACAGGCATGAATTTAACAAATTTTCCATCCAAAAGAATTTGAGACTACTCCAAAATATGAACAGACGAATCGCTTCTCCCAACTTAGTTCTTGCAAGTAAAAATGCCTCAAGGAATACGAATCTTGGAGTAGATCGAAAGGCGTGAATTTGACAAAATTTCCATCCAAAAGAATCTGAGACTACTCCAAAATATGAAGAGACGAATCGCTTTCTCCCAACTTAGTTCTTCCTCCACGTGCCACCATGACCATGGCGGAGCACCACCAAACAAAGCCCAAGGTCCACCAGGAATAGCAGCTCCAATTTAAAACAACCTCCTCCCCGCCATGAATCCTCGCCCGCCCAAGCCCACGCCGCAGCGGTCGCCGGAGCCTCCTCGCCCCGGCGATCGCCGACAATGGCTCCCCTCCCCGCCCAGGAGGCTCAGCACACCACCAGGCGGAGGCGGTCGTGCATCCTGAGCTTCACGGCGGCGCGCGACCGCTGCCTCCGGCGCCGCTTCCTCTCCGCCGGCCTCCGCCCCTTCTCCATCCGCCTCCCGTCGGCCGCAGGCCCCGGGACCACCGTCCACGTCTGGGCCCCTCCGCGGCCCGAGCGACGCGCGGTGCTCCTCCTCCACGGCTTCGGCGCCTCCGCCACGTGGCAGTGGGCGCCGTACCTCCGCAAGCTCATCGCCGCCGGCCTGGACCCCATCGTGCCGGACCTCCTCTTCTTCGGGGCCTCCTCCTCGCCCGTCCCCGACCGGTCCGAGATCTTCCAGGCGCGGACCGTCAAGGCGGCCATGGACGCCATGGGCGTGCGGCGGTTCGCGGTGGTGGGCGTCAGCTACGGCGGGTTCGTGGCGTACCGCATGGCGGCCTTGTACCCGGAGGCGGTGGAGCGGACGGTGCTGGTGTGCGCGGGCGTGTGCCTGGAGCAGAGCGACCTCTCTAGAGGGCTGTTCCCCGTCTCCGACGTCGGGGAGGCCGCCGAGCTGCTCATCCCGCGGCGGCCGGCCGAGGTGCGGCGCCTCGTGAGGCTCACCTTCGTCCGCCCGCCGCCCATCATGCCGTCCTGCTTTCTCAAGGACTACATAAACGTCCTGGGTTCAGATCATATCGAGGAAAAGACTGACCTGCTGCACACTCTCATCAACGACAGGAAACTTTCAGATCTTCCGAAAATTAAACAGGTAATTTCTCACTCCAAACAACCCCAATTTTTTCAAGTGAGAAATAGATATTCTAATTATTTCTTGAATCCTGATTAATATGCAGCCAACATTGATAATCTGGGGTGAGAAAGATCAGGTGTTTCCAATGGAGCTGGCTCATAGATTGGAGAGGCATGTCCCTCTGAATTTTCTCTGATGCAATGTTTGAGCGACCACAGCTGGTTGTACTAAACACCATTGCGATGTTGATTGTTGAGCAGGCATCTCGGGGAGAATTCTCGGCTAGTAGTGGTAAAGAACGCAGGGCATGCAGTCAATCTAGAGAAATATAAGGAGGTGCGCAAGAACATTATCGAGCACTTGCGAGAACCGGTCTCGAAAGATGACGAGTCAAGCGGGGAGAAGGTATGCATTGGTTGCTTTGCTTTCACTTGAGTGCAAAAAAATTCCACAAAAACCAGAAAAGGAATAGCTAGCACACATCAGCATACTAATTAATTTCATAAGTTGTATGTTGTTTCCTCTAGAAAATGAAGTTGTACATTTTAGAATTTGTCAGGCCTATCCAGCTGTTGTTTTCTCTTGATCATAAAGTCATAGTAATTGACACCAGAAGTAGGAATTTTGCATGCATAATGAAAATTCTTAAACCATTAACACTAGTTGTTTATTAAATCAGGAGGTGGAGCTTCACTAGTGGAGGAGATCTTCATGTGCTAGAAACCAATTAACAGGCCTGCACAGTTTTGTTACGATGGGTTCTTCAGTTTCTTGTGCTGCTGATATAAAAGCACGATTGTAACTACATGGTCTGGGAAAGATATTTTGTAACGGTTTTGCTAATTCTGAGTAATTCTCAGTCGCATCCCAGATCATTGTTTTGCATTGTTATTTGTGCTAGCGATGATTTGCAACCGAGAAAGATCATGGGATTTGCTTCATGATCGTACTATTCATGAGTTGCAACTGAGAAAAATGCTTTCAAACCGTTGGATTTGCTTCGTGATTTATGTTAGTCATGAGTTGCAAGACATCGATGACATCACGTGATTCTCAGTCACTCCCACTTTGTAACCACCAACCGAGGGGCTCGTCTTAGGCGAGTAGGCAATCAAACCTTTACTGTGTTCTGTTGTAACCAAATTTCGTCAAGTGGAAGGAAAAGTTTTGGGGTTCTGAACATCTGGAAACCGTCAGTTTCAGTCCCATCACATCATGGCTGCGTGATACCCACGCGCACCATTTGGGTCACTGCTTTTACCTTATCTTTCTTTCGGAGATGAAGCACAGAATCAGCATGTATAATAGAACTTGATTTACTTCAGGGGATGTGTCATGACACACAACAGCCTTATTACAGGGAGGTACGTTACAGTAGTCATGGAGAAGCAGGCAGGCCCTCAGAGCCTTAAAAGACTCATTCTTGGTGGCATCGCACATACACTACTAGTAGTAGCAGCAAGCATCATACCCAGTGATCGATTATATTATTTCGAAACGGTTGATGATGATTAGGTAGTAATCGAGTCGGTTGCAGTAGCCTGCAGAGACGACTGAGGATCATTGATTCTACAGGCAGAATGGCTCGCAGTCGATGTTGAACTTGTGAGCAGAGGACAGCTGAGGCTCCTGCAAAATCAAGCAATTAGAGATCAATCATGTGTATCATGGCATGGCACAGTTACTAGCACACTGCTAACTGGTTGCGCCATTAGAGATTAGAGCTTTGACTGGCACGCGCCTGCCATCAGAGAAAGTGTCACTCACCTCCACGCCGCTGAAGTTGGTGACCATGTGGATGGAGCTCCCGACGGGGCCTTGCAGGTTGCAGTTCCCGCCCTGGCGCATGATGCTCCTCATGGAGGAGAGCAGGCGGCCGTAGGTGGTGCGGGGCTCGCACTCCAGTGACCTGATGAAGCTGTGCGTCATGGCGCCGATGGTGGCATAGGGTTGAGGCAGCTGCACGCACGCACGCATGTCAAACAAACGAAATAGCTAGGAGACACACATACTTGTCTTTAACTCTTTATTCGAAACTCAGAAGCAGTACTGACCGCGTTCGTAGGCATCCTCTTGCCGTTGCTGCTGCCACTGATGAGCACTGCCTTGCCTCCGCTGGTGCCTTTCCAGGCGCCGGTCATAGGGCGTTCGTCCCTCCACCTCAGGCACCCGGTACTCCTAATGAAAGAACCAGAGGATGGTTGATTAAGCTTTTGATTCAACCATGTAGATACATACGACCGGATGTAGGTTAACTACTGACTTGGACACAACGCATTGGTATGGTAGGTCGAGGACGGTGGCGCTGTGGCAGGCGTCGATGACGGCGTGGAGCGTGACGCCGTGCACGAGCGGGCGGACGATGGCCTCGTTGATCTCGTCATCCAGGATGGGGCCCTGGTGGAAGGAGTCCATGGGGCAGAGGGCCTCGTCCATGCCGTCCAGCTCGTCGCCGTCGTCGTCGGGGACCTGCGCTCCCATGCCGGAGAACTGGAACACCAGGGAGTCCCCGTAGCTGCAGCCCTGCACCAGCCAGTGCATCGCCATGCGGATGTTGTCCTTGGTCGGCAGCCTGCAGGGATTCCTCTCCTCATCTGCACCAGGAACGAACGAGGATCATCGATCGATCACTGACTGAAACAAAGGTCGTTCGATGTTGGATCGATTCTTGGGTTCGATATACAGTACATACCGGTGAGGATGAGGACGCAGTCGTTGGGGAAGCCGAAGTGCTCGGTGAGCAGGTACCTCATGCACTTGACGTCGTTGATGGGGCCCCTCAGCTCGCTGGAGCGCCTGCCGGTGTACTTGATGCCGATCAGCACGGCGCGCTTCTTGCTGCGGCCGCCGCCGAAGGCCGGGGTAGGGCGCATGTGCGGCACCAGCGGCATCCCGGGGCGCGGCCGGCCACAACCGGGGACGCGGGTCACGTAGGAGCACTGCATGCACTGGACGGCACGGGCGCCGGGCATCGCAGTGATGCTCGAGCTGCATTGCCTGCACCGCACCATGGCCGCGGGACCCCTGCTTCCGCCACCGTAGTTCATGTTCATCATGGCTGGCTACCTGGGTGCGTTGGCTTAGGCGCTACTACGCAAGAATGCTGCTAGCTTTACTTTGCTTGCTTGCGCTCTGCCTCTGCCCCTCGCTCCTACCGCCCTTTATATAGCGCAGGAATCAACACAAGATAGCATCGCACGCAGTGACAGAAGATTTATTTCATGTTCAGTTATTCCCCCACGGACGACTTATTGGAGTGGAAATGGGCATATATTGTTGTGGATGAAACATTTCGGCGTGTATATCTCTGCTTTTTTCAAGGCAGCGCTCATGATGCTGTACTCGTGCATATACTTCAAACGACAAGTGGAAATGCTTACGTGATTCTTTTCTTTTTCATGATATTCACTCTTTATTTGATTCTTTTTATCTAGGAGTATTTCGTTCGAGGAATTGAATGCAATAAATTCTCTAATTGTGCCACATCATAATCCAAATTCAGACTCGCAGTTAGACTGATTTTCTTAGTCTGGTCGACAAGCGGGCTACGAGCTTTGCCTTTGCACCATAAGAAGCATTCCATTTTAAAGAAAAAAAAACAAGGTTAGCCCTAGGATGCACGGTCAATCTAGAGAAAGACTATGAGGTGTGAGAGAAAATTATCGATCATTTTCAAGAACCGGTCAATCTACAGAAAGACAAGGAGAAGGTATGCATTGGTTGTTTTGCTTTCAGTTTAAGCACAAACACATTCCACAAAACTAGAAAAAGCAACATATTGTCTGTCCAGATCCAAGGTTATGATAGCTAGCCTACATCCGTGCACCATTCAAGTGCACAAGTTGTATGATGTATCCTCTAGAAATGGGACATCATTTGTAGGCCTATGTATCAAGATGGTCTAAGTGTCGATGTGTTAGAATTAAAGAATACGAGCTTATTTTGCAAATGGCTTTTTAAGCTTATGAATGGACAAGGTGTATGACGAAAGCTCCTGCAAATAAATATCCAAAATCGAAAACCCTATCTCGGATTTTTGAAAACCTACAAACACTTCATTTTAGAATGGGTTGATGAATGTTAAAGACGATTTTTTCAAGAGAGGTTCAATGGAGATAGGGAATGGTCAGAACACTCTTTTTGGGAAGATTCCTGGCTAGGTGATAGACCTCTTTGTGATCAATACCCATCTTTATATCGTATAGTTAATCATCCTAACGTGTCAGTGGCACATGTTATAGCCCCGACCCCTTTAAAGATAGGTTTTAGGTGGGTCTTGTCGAGTAATAAATGGGATAGGCGGGTTCATCTAGTTTTAAGGCTTATGAGGGTTCAACGTTTTGATAGTGATGATATATTTCGATGGAAACTTACCTCGTCAAAGGATTTTACTGTTAAGTCTATGTCTTGATTTACTTGATAGTCACACCGTTTATTTAAAAAAATACATATGAAAAATTAAGGTTCCACTTAAAGTTAGAATTTTGGAAGGCAATTCTAATTAAGGATAATCTTAAAAAATGAAATTGGCAGAGATACTCTAGATGCTGTTATTGTGATCAAGATAAGACAATTCACCATCTCTTTTTTACTTGTCCTTTTGTAAAGATCCTATGGCGTATTATCTATATGGCTTTTAACATTCCTCGGTCAGCTAATATCATAAATCTGTTCGATAATTGCTTAAATGGTGTTGCAAAGAAAGAGAAGGGACACATTAGAGTTGGTGTATGCCCTTTCTTGTGGGCAATCTGGATTTGTAGCAATGATTTTATCTTTAGCAAAAAAAATTCCATCATTTCTGCTGGTTATCCCCTTGGTTATTCATTGGATCTATATGTGGTATGATCTTCAGCCGAAGGATGCACGCCATGACATGGATTTTCGGGTGCAACCTATTAGCGACGGTAACACGAGATTTCTACAGTCGGTGCGGTTGGCGTTTTGAGAGGCGGCTCACATGAAGATCTTGTGGCGTCTTGTGTTTTATTATTATTTTTATTTAGCTTATTTTTGTAGAGACTTTAAGCGATCCATGATCTGTAACACTCTGTGTAAGTCAACCTGCCAATACGCGATAAAAACCGCATGCATCAATTGATACAGATGTTAGAGGTTGAGCCTTTCCCCATTTTGAAAATACCAAATCAGGAGGTGGAGATTCATTAATGGTGAAGGGGGTATCCATGTGCTACTAGACTGTGTTAGAAACTAGCGCACAGTTCTATTATGATGGCTTCTTCAGTTCTTGAGCAACAAAACCATTGTAATTACATGGACTGGGAAAGGTATTTGCAACTATCAAAGGGCTCATCGTGGGCAAGTAGGCAATCAAACCGTTTACTCTGCTATTACATCTTCTTTTTTCTTTTACTCTGTTATGTTGTTATCAAAACTAGCAATGTGGCCCTCGCAAATGCGAGGGCATCATCTTGTTGCATAGAAAATGTTATGCATCCACCTTCATGTTATTTAAGTTAATTTTTTTCTTATTTATTTACCTAACTGCAAAAATACATGTCAGTTTAGAAATCGGCACATTGGTATTTTTGTTTATCTCTTAGTAATACTACGTTGTTAAAGTTTGGGATATTCTCAGGGCCGGGCGTGCCCGCGTTTTCCCCGTGGCTTGACAGCAAAGGTAAGTTGAAGGGGTATTTTTCATGTGGGAGGTGAGAACTTTTTTTTTACATTTTGTGGAAAAGCACCGCCATACAGATTTAAAGGAGCCCCCAGATCATGTCGCGCCGTTGTGCTAGCTCACGTTCGCCATATATCATGGTCCTAAGTTTAAATTAACAATACATGTATTTATTTCAAAAAACCACAATTAAACTATCAATATTTAATGAGTTAGTTTTATTGAAATATTTATCGAAAAAGATCTTGTTATGGCCTAGGTTGATGTGATATCTACTTGGTGAAATTCACCCACGAATCTTTTGTTACAAAATGAGAGTTGTTTATTAGTTTGTAAATCTACAGCTCACTGACAATACACGTGTTACAATCTTTTTTTTAGAGCATGCAAAATGAAAGATACTTTGTTGTTATTTAAAAGATGTGCACGATCTGTGGCATGGAGGAGAGTTAATAATTATTAGTTAAATGGCATTATAGAATTAGATTGACAAAATTAACCGTGTTGTAAAAATGAGAAGAGATGTATTTTTCCTCCATCCCAGAAGCATATTATAGATTTGTCTAAATTCAGATGTATCTAGATCAAGATTTTTTTTCAGCCGGTATTTCTGATATTTCGGCGGAAACTGGTTTTACCGGTTACCACCGAGAACATATAATACCGAATGATATTTTCCGGTATTCAAATAATTTCCTCAATTTTTTTATTAAATGTGGACAAAATAGTAAAAAAGTTTGATGAATCTCGGCCAATATTTAGATCGTATTTGTGGGAAATACCAATACCCACTCGTATTTTTTGCCTACCAAGGAAAAAACCATAATCAAGATGTTAAATAATGTCATGATATATCTAATTTTAGACAAACCTAAAACATGTTCCACAGGATGGACAGACTGCAATATATAACGTTTTCTCATTTTTTAAGATACCAAAATTTTCTCTTCTTCTTTTGTGCCCTTGGAGTTGATGCGATTCATAACATGTTTGGGTCAGTATCCTTCTCATGTGTTAGAGCATCTCCTCTCATGTGTTAGAGCATCTACACCGGTGCCCCTGAAATTGGTGCCGGCAGGGGCACCGGCATAGTGATGTCTACTGGAGCTTCTATTTTTGTAGATAGTGTTGGGCCTCCAAGAGCAGAGGTTTGTAGAACAGCAGCAAGTTTCCCTTAAGTGGATCACCCAAGGTTTATCGAACTCAGGGAGGAAGAGGTCAAAGATATCCCTCTCAAGCAACCCTGCAACCACAAAGCAAGAAGTCTCTTGTGTCCCCAACACACCTAATAGGTGCACTAGTTCGGCGAAGAGATAGTGAAATACAAGTGGTATGAATAAATATGAGCAGTAGTAACGGCGCCAGAAAAAGTGCTTGCTGGCGTGCAGTTGATGGTAGTAATATTGCAGGAAGTAAAGATGCAGTAAAACAGTAAACAAGCAGCGATAGCAGTATTTAGGAACAAGGCCTAGGGATCATACTTTCACTAGTGGACACTCTCAACTTTGATCACATAACAGAATAAATAAATAGATGCTAGACTCTACACCCTCTTGTTGGATGATGAACACCACTAACTGTGTAGGATTACACGAACCCTCAATGCCGGAGTTAACAAGCTCCACAATATTCAATGTTCACGTTTAAATAACCTTAGAGTGCATAACAGATCAACATAACCAAACCAAGTACTAACATAGCATGCACACTGTCACCTTCACACTACGAAAGGAGGAATAGATCACATCAATACCATCATAGCAATAGTTAACTTCATAATCTACAAGAGATCACAATCATAGCCTACGCCAAGTACTACACGATGCACACACTGTCACCATTACACCGTGCAGGAGGAATAAACTACTTTAATAACATCACTAGAGTAGCACACAGATAAATTGTGATACAAAACACATTGCAATCATAAAGAGATATAAATAAGTACTTCACTATGCCATTCATAACAGTGAATAAGTATTCGTGAAATATAGCCTAAGAGACCCACACGGTGCACACACTCGTCACCTTTACACACGTGGGACAAGGAGTCTCCGGAGATCACATAAGTAAAACCCACTTGACTAGCATAATGACATCTAGATTACAAGCATCATCATATGAATCTCAATCATGTAGGGCAGCTCATGAGATTATTGTATTGAAGCACATAGGAGAGAGATTAACCACATAGCTACCGGTACAGCCCCGAGCCTCGATGGAGAACTACTCCCTCCTCATGGGAGACAGCAGCGTTGATGGAGATGGCGGTGGTGTCGATGGAGGAGCCTTCCGGGGGCACTTCCCCGTCCCGGCGGCGTGCCGGAACAGAGACTCCTGTCCCCCAGATCTTGGCTTCGCAATGGTGGCGGCTCTGGAAGGTTTTCTTTGGTTTCGTCGAACGTGTCGAGGTTTTTAGGTCAGGGACCTTTATATAGGCGAAGAGGCGGAGTCGGAGGGTCGACGAGGCGACGACACACTAGGGGGGCGCGGCCAAGGCCTGGGCCGCGCCACCCTGTCGTCTGGGGGCCCAGTGGCCCTCCTCTGGCGACTCTCGGGTGTTCTGGAAGCTTCGTGGAAAAATAGGATGCTGGGCGTTGATTTCGTCCGATTCCGAGAATATTTCCTTACTAGGATTTCTGGAACCAAAAACAGCAGAAAACAAGAACTGGCCCTTCGGCATCTCGTCAATAGGTTAGTTCCGGAAAACGCATAAATATGACATAAAGTATGCATAAAACATGTAGATATCATCAATAATGTGGCATGGAACATAAGAAATTATCGATACGTCGGAGGCGTATCACATAGCTGTATGGGGGCACCGACACTGCAGCCTTTATTTGGAGGTGCTGCTTCCACACCTGCGCCTCCAAACTGGCGGCCCCCGATAGGATTTTTAGACAAACTAAACATTTTCTTCTAGTTTCATTTTCATGTCATTCAGGATTGAGGGATGTATAATTTTTTAGTGGAGCGAATCCGGGTTCTCTTCGGGAGCAGTAAAATATTATCCATTCCTTGATTCCAGATGACATGTGAAATTGGCTTCAGCTCTACCTACTGGCCGCCCGACTCTATGGAGAAGTGGACTCGTACGACTCGACGATCGTCCGCTGCTGCACCGCCTGCTACTCCGCATCTGGACCGTCATCGATCCTCCGCTTCTCTCTCCGCCAAGAACGCCAAGTAGGCCGCTCTATCCTTGGCCGCCGTCTCCTGACGCAGATCCTGCTCCAGCTCCTCCTGCAGCCAACGGTGCTCCACCTCCTGCCTCCGTAGCCGCAGCTGCATCTCCTCCAAGCACCACCGCTCGTAGACTTCATCCTGACGCTGCTGCTCCTCCCGCATCTCCCGCCGATGTTCAAGCTCCTCCTGCCGCACTGCCTCTTGGCGCTGCCGCTCGTCTGTGAAAAATGCATGTACGGTCGCCGCTAGCGCCGCCTCCTCTCACACCTCCTACTCTGCGAGCTCTTGGTCCTCCTCCACGACATCGTTGCGACGAGAATATATTTTGGGTTTAGATTTTTGCATGACTATGAAGTGAGAGGTGGGGAAGGAGGGGTTAATATAGACCGGCGGCGCGGCGTCGTGGCGGGAGAGTTTTCGTGCAGCGTCGTGGCGGGAAATCTCCCGCGTGAGCCCTACCGTCACTGATAGTGCGGCTCCATCGCAAAACGCGACGCGCCGGCGCGCCCTTTGCAAAGGGGCCGGCACGGGGTTGCCGGCGCCTTTGTTAGGTTCGAAAACACGCCGGCGGTTTTTGGGGCGTGCCAGCCCATTTTAGTCGCCGACCCCCAAAAAGCTATCGGGGACGCTATCGGGACCACCGGTGGAGATGCTCTTATAGCCGTACATGGTCTTGATATCTCTTTTTTAAACTGAAGAATCTTCTTTTATTTTGATATGTACACATTCTTAAAATCTCTTCTTTTTTTTAAGAACCGGTGAAGCTTCATCTATTTTGATCTAACGGAGGCATATAGGTATGTTTCTGGCCACGTTCCAGCCATTTTTGTGTTTGCACCTACGTAACCTAAGTACACATTTTTTTTTTCCTTTTTAACATACGTGGTAGTTTTTATTAGATCTGAAGTCTATATGCACGTGATCAATCACGTGTGTGAGAGGGACTCTGGTCCCTGCGTAAGATAAGACAGAAAATTAATTTAGCTTTTCCTTCAAAATAACAAATAACAAATATGGATCCACTATCGTGACAGTTTTGTACGTCTAAAATAATATGGACATGTAAATGTTACATAAAAACGTGAAATTCTAGCCGTAAATTTTTAATCTAACTGACAAAATAATTAGAATGATGTGGTTTAACGTGGTGTCTTTATTTCAGAACCACGGATTGTGCTTTTAGTATATAATAGATAATAGATAGATAGATTTATCAAGTGGGAGAAAAATATTGGGGTTTCTGAACATGGCAATTCCCAAAAGGTGGTCGGTTCAGTCCCATCACACCATGGTTGCGTGATACCCACGCGGTGTTTTGCACACCATTTTGATCACATATAGCTGCCCCGTTAAAGAAGCGGAATTTATAAGGGCCGAAAGTGCCCGGGATAACAAGTCAGTGCGACAGGGAAAGAGAAGTTGCTACGAAATTTTCGGTTTTCTTAATGTTTTTCCCGAAAAAATCATAGCCGTCGCTCCCTGGATTCCCGGCTACGATCCCGTCGCGCCCATGTCCTAGAATCCGCATGTTCGCGCAATATTTCTTTCCTCAAGAAGAGTTTCTTGATTTGCGCTAAGTAAAATTTATCTCAGTTTGTAGAAAAACATGCCAATATATTTTTCGATAAAGGGAATATATTAATATCAAGAGATATCAATTACACCCAACCTCTGCAACAACACACCACCCTAATGGTACTACGGATGCACACAGCCAAAAAAAGGAAAAGAAAATTAAGAAAAAAAAAGTCCCGTTACAGTATCTCGGGTCTAACAACAGAAATAAATCCACCGCCATGATAACACCTGAATTACAGACTCTCCAAAAAAAACGACGCCTCCAAGAAGGGAACAGTGCTCAAACACCATCGTCGCCCGATCAAACATCTTAGGTTTTCACCCTGAAGATAGTCCCCGCTCTCAAAACAATGCCTCAACCAAGGTTATTGCCAGGCACAACCAGTTAAGGCCAGACCTTGGGTTTTCACCGTGAAAGGTAGGACTCTGCACTTCACCTGTGTTGTCGCTCACACTTTCATACCGCTGCTGTGAAGCCCGGAATACCAAAGCAAGCCCCTCAACAACGCGGAAACTTGAACCTCCCTTAGCTAGTCCTCCCCTCCGGCCTTCATGAAATTCTCTTCTTTCGACTTTCATCATGGATCCATAGTCACTTGATGTCAACACAGAAAAAGAGCTTCGCGCCGCTCCCTCCAGAACCAAACGGTCGGAATAAACGCATGGGTGCGCACGACCGAATACCTCCGATCCAGCAAACTCCAGGCAAAGCACTGTTACATTCGCCGGCGGAGCCTTCCGGAACTCAACCCACCGGCCAGATCACGAGTCCAGGCCTCCGGTAGGTCCTCCTCTTCACGCAAGAGGCCCTAGGACCGCCGCCTTTATTCATGTCGGACCCCCATGTCGGCGACCATCCCGGGCTGGCCAATCCAACCCTCCACCGGCGACACCATCGCCGGCTTCCATGCTCCTCCATCTCACCGCCGGATCGCGGTGATAGATCAAAGATCCACCACCACCAACCGCAGGCCGACCCTCTCTGGCGAAGAAGAGGCCACCTCCTCCGTCGAACCCAAGGCTGCTGCCCCAGGCGCCCTCGTGTCGCGGAAGAAACCCGAGATCGCCTCCACGCACCGACGAGAGGCGGGGGTGGATGACATGGTGCAGACCGAGGGCCTGGCCGCCGCCCACCACTAGCCCCGGCCGGAGTGATGCGGAGAGCCGACGGGAGGAGGGAGACCGCAGCGCCGCCCATCCCAACCGCGCCGGCCGGTCCGCCAGGGGACAGCCGACGGGAGGAGGACCGCCGCCGTCGTCGCCCATCCCAACCGCGCGCCTGCTCCATGCGTCGAGGAGGTGGGATCCGACCGCTGTTCCCCACGCAGCGGCGAGGAAGGGCCCCCGCCGCCGCCACGCCCCGAGGGACTTTGCCCCGGCGGTGCTACCGGCGGCGGCGGCGGCGGAAGGTGGGGTGCGGGAGGGTTAGGGTTGGGTGCGTGCGTGCGGGAGGGTTCAAGTACGTAGAGATGAAGGCCACATGCCAATATATACAACAACACATCTATATTGTACACAAACATCTTTTATGATCACTCTAATGTGTTAGAAGTACATACCGTATCGTATACGGTTTAGTATCTTGTATTGTCATACGCTATATAAAGTAAGGAAACCTACCCGACGAGGCTACGTCGGATCAGCGCAATTCCTATTTTCTCTCATGGTATCACATCACCGATCCTGATCTCAGGGCGGCCGCCTCCGCTTCCGCTCCGTCGGCGACACCTCCTTCTGCGCCGCCCTTGCCGCAATGGCCTCCACCGCGATGAGTAATGGGTCCGTGACCCTCGCGGTGTCCTCTCTGCCGACGACTTCCGCCCCGCTGCTCCTGCCGGGCGCGACGACGACGATGGGCTCCTCCAAGCTGGCCCCTGCAGCAGCGCTGGCTGCTGCAGCAGTGCTGGCCGCTGCAGCACCTGCCTCGGTGGTGCCTTCGTTTCCTCCCCCTGCGATCTACACGGACGCCACCGAAGCAGCCCCGGTCGCAGCATCCCTGGGACGCGGCGCTGGATTCGACGCTGCTCTGGCCGCGGCCTCCCTTTGACACGGCGCTGGACTTGACGTTGCTCTGGCCACGGCCTCCCTTGGTCGTGGTTCTGGGTTTGCATTCTCGATGGGGTATGCCTATCCTAGCTACTATCCCCCTAGCGGGTACCCCATGTTAGGGTTTGGCCCTTCATCATTGGTGCCACCCTTTCCCTATGGGTCTACGCAGACACTAGCTTCTATTTCTACGCCGACATCGCCGAGCCAACAAGTGTTCTTTCCTGGCCACGTGCTGCCGCCCGTCGTCACTATTGCCTCGTCGATCACCATCAGACTGACGAACGACAATTACCTGTTCTGGCGCGCGCAAGTTGGTCCACTCCTTCGAAGTCATCTACTTATGGGGTATGTTGACGTCACCATTGCATGTCCTGACCCCCAAGTCGTTGTCCCTCGCCGTCGGTGTGCATCATGCGCCAAACCCAGCTTATCAACACTGGACCCAGCATGATCAGGCTATTCTCTCGGCGTTTGTTTCCTCGATGACCGAAGGCGTTCTCGGAATGATCATGTTTGCAGGCACCTCTCGCGAAGCTTGGGAGACCCTGAGTGGAGCTTTTGCCTCTACCTCCATCGCTAGATCCTCTGCGATTCGACAGGATATGGTTGAACTGAAAAAGGGCAACAAGACGATCAATGTCTATTTCCACCAGATGAAGGCGCTCTCGGATTCCCTCACCAGCATTGGTGCGCCCCTGCGCGATGCGGAGATCATCTCGTATATCCTTGCCGGACTTGATGAAGAGTATGATGCTCTCTTTGAAGTGGTGACTAATCGGACCACTCCTATGCCAATTCGTGACTTGTTCTCGCAGCTCTAGAGTATGAAACAACGCAAATTGGCTCAGCGCCCCTCGGGTGGTTCTTCGCACTATCCTGCTGCCCATATGACTGCTCACGCCAGCCCCTCGGCTGCTGTGTTTGGAGCTTCCCGCGGAGGACGGCCACCGGACCCATCCTTCTCTTCTCCATCGACCAAAACGGCGCCCCCTGCCAATGCACCCAAGCAGAATAATGGGCGCTCCACTGTTGTATGCCAGCTATGCGGGATTCCATGCCACGTCGCCTCCAAGTGCTACAAGCGGTTTAACCGTGATTTTCTTGGTCTAGGCAATGATGGCAAAAATGCTGAGAAGCAACTTGCCATGGCGATGACAACTTAGGGTTCCCATGGTGCTGTACATCAGTCTGTTGACCCTGCATGGCACGCGGACTCCGGCGCTACGCACCACATTACTCATGAGCTTGATAAGCTCACTACCCATGAGCCCTACCGCGGCACCGACCATGTCCACACAGCTAATGGAACAAGTATGCACATTCATAATATTGGTCATGCTATGTTATCCACTCCTTCTTCTAGGGCTCTAGCTCTAAACGGTGTTCTTCATGTCCCTAAAGCCACTTGTAATCTCTTGTCTATGAGTAAACTTTCCCATGATAATAATGTGCTCATTGAACTTCATTATCATGATCTTTTTGTAAAGGACCTGAACACGAGAGCACCCATCCTTAGAGGTCATTCTAGTGGAGGTCTCTACGAGATCAAAGCACCTGTCATCAATAAACCTTTTCTAGTGTCAAGGTGTCCCATGATATGTGGCACCGTCGCCTAGGACATCCAGCTTTACAAGTCGTTCAACATGTTCTTCATAGTCATGAGTTACCATCTACACATGAGTCCAATAAACTTGAGTCAGTTGTGATGCTTGTCAGCAAGGGAAGAGTGATGCGTGCAGTCGACACGTCCGTTGGGAACCCCAAGAGGAAGGTGTGATGCGTACAGTAGCAGGTTTTTCCTCGGAAAGAAACCAAGGTTTATCGAACCAGTAGGAGCCAAGAAGCACGTTGAAGTTTGATGGTGGAGGAGTGTAGTGCGGCGCAACACCAGGGATTCCGGCGCCAACGTGGAACCTGCACAACACAATCACAGAACTTTGCCCCAACGTAACAGCGAGGTTGTCAATCTCACCGGCTTGCTCGTAAACAAAGGATTAGATGTATAGTGTGGATGATGATGTTTGTTTGCGAAGAACGAGTAAAGAACAATTGCAGCAGATTGTATTTCAGATGTAAAGAATAGGACCGGGGTCCACGAGATCACTAGTGGTGTCTCTCCCATAAGATAGCAGATGTTGGGTGAACAAATTACGAGTTGGGAAATTGACAAATAAAGAAGGCATAACAATGCACATACATATATCATGATGAGTACTATGAGATTTAATCGGGGCATTACGACAAAGTACATAGACCGCTATCCAGGCATGCATCTATGCCTAAAAAGTCCACCTTCGAGGTTATCATCCGAACCCCTTCCGGTATTAAGTTGTAAACAACGGACAATTGCATTAAGTATGGTGCATAATGTAATCAACACAAATATCCTTAGACAAAGCATCGATGTTTTATCCCTAGTGGCAACAGCGACATCCACAACCTTAGAACTTTCGTCACATCGTCCCGGATTTAATGGAGGCATGAACCCACTATCGAGCATAAATACTCCCTCTTGGAGTCACAAGTTTCAACTTGGCCGGAGCCTCTACTAGCAACGGAGAGCATGCAAGAACATAAATAACATATATGATAGATTGATAATCAACTTGACATAGTATTCAATATTCATCGGATCCCAACAAACACAACATGAAGGATTACAAATAGATGATCTTGATCATGATAGGCAGCTCACAAGATCTAACATGATAGCACAATGAGGAGAAGACAACCATATAGCTACTGCTATGGACCCATAGTCCAGGGGTGGACTACTCACACATCGATCCGGAGGCGATCATGGCGATGAAGAGACCTCCGGGAGATGATTCCCCTCTCCGGCGAGGGTGCCGGGAGGCGATCTCCTGAATCCCCCGAGATGGGATTGGCGGCAGCGTCTCTGGAAGGTTTTCCGTATCGTGGCTCTCGGTACTGGGGGTTTCGCGACGGAGGCTTTAAGTAGGCGGAAGGGCAGGTCAGGGGGCCACACGAGGGCCCCACACGATAGGACGGCGCGGCCAAGGCCTAGGCCACGCCACCCTAGTGTCTGGCCACCTCGTGGCCCCACTTCGTAAGTCCTCCGGTCTTCTGGAAGCTTCGTGGAAAAATAGGCCCCTGGGCGTTGATTTCGTCCAATTCCGAGAATATTTCCTTACTAGGATTTCTGAAACCAAAAACAGCAGAAAACAACAAGCTGGCTCTTCGGCATCTCGTCAATAGGTTAGTGCCGGAAAATGCATAAATATGACATATAATGTGTATAAAACATGTGAGTATCATCATAAAAGTATCATGGAACATAAGAAATTATAGATACGTTTGGGACGTATCAAGCATCCCCAAGCTTAGTTCCTACTCGCCCTCGAGTAGGTAAACGATAACAAAGATAATTTCTGAAGTGACATGCTATCATAATCTTGATCATACTATTGTAAAGCATATGAGATGAATGCAGCGATTCGAAGCAATGATGAAGATAATGAGTAAACTAATGAATCATATAGCAAAGACTTTTCATGAATAATACTTTCAAGACAAGCATCAATAAGACTTGCATAAGAGTTACTCATAAAGCAATAAATTCAAAGTAAAAGCATTGAAGCAACATAAAGGAAGATAAAGTTTCAGCGGTTGCTTTCAACTTCAACATGTATATCTCATGGATAATTGTCAACATAAATCAATATAACAAGTGCAATAAGTAAACATGTAAGAATCAATGCACACAGTTGATACAAGTGTTTGCTTCTAAGATAGAAAGAATAGGCAAACTGACTCAACAATAAAGTAAAAGATAGGCCCTTCGCAGAGGAAGCATTGATTACTAGATTTGTGCTAGAGCTTTTCATTTTGAAAACAAGAAACAATTTTGTCAACGGTAGTAATAAAGCATATGTGTTATGTATAAGACATCTTATAAGTTGCAAGCCTCATGCATAGTATACTAATAGTGTTCGCACCTTGTCCTAATTAGTTTGGATTAACACGGATTATCATTGCATAGCATATGTTTCAACCAAGTGTCACAAAGGGGTACCTATATGCCGCTTGTACAAAGGTCTAAGGAGAAAGCTCGCATTGGATTTCTCGCTTTTGATTATTCTCAACTTAGACATCCATACCGGGACAACATAGACAACAGATAATGGACTCCTCTTTAATGCATAAGCATTCAACAACAGTTAATATTCTCATAAGAGATTGAGGATTAGTTGTCCACACTGAAACTTCCACCATGAATCATGGCTTTAGTTAGCGGTCCAATGTTCTTCTCTAACAGTATGCATACTCAAACAATTTGATTGTGAAAACCGCCCTTACTTCAGACAAGACGAACATGCATAGCAACTCACATGATATTCAACAAAGGTAAAAGAGTTGATGGCGTCCCCAGAAACATGGTTACCGCTCAACAAGCAACTTATTAAGAAATAAGACACATAAGTACATATTCTTCACCACGATAGTTTTTAAGCTATTTTGTCCCATGAGCTATATATTGCAAAGGTAAAGAATAGAAGTTTTAAAGGTAGCACTCAAGTAATTTACTTTGGAATGGCGGAGAAATACCATGTGGTAGGTAGGTATGGTGGACACAAATGGCATAGTTATTGGCTCAAGGATTTGGATGCACGAGAAGAATTCCTCTCAATACAAGGCTAGGCTAGCAAGGTTCTTTGAAGCAAACTCGAGTATAAAAGGTGCAGCAAAGCTCACATATGAACATATTGTAGCTATTATAAGACTTTATATTGTCTCCTTGTTGTTCAAACACCTCAACCAGAAAATATCTAGACTCTAGAGATCAATCATGCAAACCAAATTTTAACAAGCTCTATGTAGTTATTCATTAATGGGTACAAGGTACATGATGCAAGAGCTTAAACAAGATCTATATGAGCACAACAATTGCCAAGTATCACATTATTCAAGACATTTTACCATTTACCACATGCGGCATTTTCCGTTTCCAACCATATAATAATGAATGAAGTAGTTCAAATTTCGCAATGAACATTAAAGATGAAGCTAAGAACACATGTGTTCATACGAAACAGCGGAGCGTGTCTCTCTCCCAAACAAAGAATGCTAGGATCTGATTTATTCAAACAAAACAAAAATAAAAACGAATAGACGCTCCAAGTAAAGCACATAAGATGTGACGGAATAAAAATATAGTTTCACTAGAGGAACCTGATAAGTTGTCGATGAAGAAGGGATGCCTTGGGCATCCCCAAGCTTAGACGCTTGAGTCTTCTTAAAATATGCAGGGATGAACCACGGGGGCATCCCCAAGCTTTGACTTTTCACTCTTCTTGATCATATTGTATCATCCTCCTCTCTTGACCCTTGAAAACTTCCTCCACACCAAATTCGAAACAAACTCATTAGAGGGTCAGTGCATAATTCATATATTCAGAGGTGACATAATCATTCTTAACACTTCTGGACATTGCACAAAGCTACTGAAAGTTAATGGAACAAAGAAATCCATCAAACATAGCAAAACAGGCAATGCGAAATAAAAGGCAGAATCTGTCAAAACAGAACAGTTCGTAAATATGAATTTTAAAGTGGCACCAGACTTGCTCAGATGAAAATACCCAAATTGAATGAAAGTTGCGTACATATCTGAGGATCACGCACGTAAATTGGCAGATTTTTATAAATTTTCTACAGCAGGAGCGGCTCAATTTCGTGACAGCAAGAAATCTGTTCCTGCGCAGCAATCCAAATCTAGTATTGGCTTTACTATCAAAGACTTTACTTGGCACAACAATGCAATAAAATAAAGATAAGGAGAGGCTGCTACAGTAGTAAACAACTTCCAAGACTCAAATATAAAATAAAGTGCAGAAGTAAAATAATGAGTTGTCTCCCATAAGCGCTTTTCTTTAACGCCTTTCAACTAGGCGCAGAAAGTGTGTATCAAGTAACATCAAGAGATGAAGCATCAACATTGGTATTGGGAGTTTTCTCAACTATGAATTTTATCTTATCTATGTGAGTTTCAGAGGCTCCCTTTTCATTGTTCTTAGGTTTGCTATCCTCGTCAAACAAATTTTCAGGGACAAGCCAACCATAGTTATTCTCTAGAGCATCGCTCATTCCTAGGAGCTTACAAGGTATTGTTGTCTTAATATCCCCACCATAATTAATATTATTAGTGTACCTTACTCTCTCCATGTCCATCTTTTCAAGGATACTAACAAAATTGGTATAAGAGCCAAGCATATTGTATTTAATAAAGACCTTTCTAGCCTCTCTTGCTACACCACCAAATTCTTTAAGAAGGGTTTCTAAAACAAAATCTTTCTTTTCCCCTTCTTCCATATCACCGAGTGTGAGAAACATGTGTTGGATTATAGGATTGAGATTAACAAATTTAGTTTGCAACATGTGTACTAAAGAAGCAACAGCAATTTCATAAGTAGGAGCAAGTTCTACTAGGTGTCTATCTTCAAAATCTTCAGTGGTACTAACATGAGTGAAAAAATCTTCTATATTATCTCTCCCAATTATAGACCCTCGTTCTACCGGTATGTCTTTCAGAGTGAACTTAAGAGGAAACATGATGAAATAAACTAAAGATAAATAAAGTAAATGCAAGTAACTAATTTTTTTGTGTTTTTTGATATAGAGAACAAGACAGTAAATAAAGTAAAACTAGCAACTAATTTTTTTGTGTTTATGGTATAAGAAGCAAACAAAGCAGTAAATAAAATAAAGTAAAGCAAGACAAAAACAAAGTAAAGAGATTGGAAGTGGAGACTCCCCTTGCAGCGTGTCTTGATCTCCCCGGCAACGGCGCCAGAAAAATAGCTGTTGCCGTGGGAGTTGGCAATCTCTTTGGTGTAACTTTTCTTCAGATCCCCGGCAACGGCGCCAGAAAAATAGCTTGATGCGTGCAGTCGACACGTCCGTTGGGAACCCCAAGAGGAAGGTGTGATGCGTACAGTAGCAAGTTTTCCCTCAGAAAGAAACCAAGGTTTATCGAACCAGTAGGAGCTAAGAAGCACGTTGAAGGTTGATGGCGGAGGAGTGTAGTGCGGCGCAACACCAGCGATTCCGGTGCCAACGTGGAACCTGCACAACACAATCACAGAACTTTGCCCCAACGTAACAGCGATGTTGTCAATCTCACCGGCTTGCTGTAAACAAAGGATTAGATGTATAGTATGGATGATGATGTTTGTTTGCGAAGAACAGTAAAGAACAATTGCAGCAGATTGTATTTCAGATGTAAAGAATAGGACCAGGGTCCACAGATCACTAGTGGTGTCTCTCCCATCAGATAGCAGATGTTGGGTGAACAAATTACAGTTGGGCAATTGACAAATAAAGAAGGCATAACAATGCACATACATATATCATGATGAGTACTATGAGATTTAATCGGGGCATTACGACAAAGTACATAGACCGCTATCCAGCATGCATCTATGCCTAAAAAGTCCACCTTCGGGTTATCATCCGAACCCCTTCCGGTATTAAGTTGTAAACAACGGACAATTGCATTAAGTATGGTGCGTAATGTAATCAACACAAATATCCTTAGACAAAGCATCGATATTTTATCCCTAGTGGCAACAAGCACATCCACAACCTTAGAACTTTCTGTCATCGTCCCGGATTTAATGGAGGCATGAACCCACTATCGAGCATAAATACTCCCACTTGGAGTCACAAGTATCAACTTGGCCGAGCCTCTACTAGCAACGGAGAGCATGCAAGAACATAAATAACATATATGATAGATTGATAATCAACTTGACATAGTATTCAATATTCATCGGATCCCAACAAACACAACATGAAGGATTACAAATAGATGATCTTGATCATGATAGGCAGCTCACAAGATCTAACATGATAGCACAATGAGGAGAAGACAACCATCTAGCTACTGCTATGGACCCATAGTCCAGGGGTGGACTACTCACACATCGATCCGGAGGCGATCATGGCGACGAAGAGACCTCCGGGAGATGATTCCCCTCTCCGGCAGGGGTGCCGGAGGCGATCTCCGAATCCCCCGAGATGGGATTGGCGGCGGCGGCGTCTCTGGAAGGTTTTCCGTATCGTGGCTCTCGGTACTGGGGGTTTCGCGACGGAGGCTTTAAGTAGGCAGAAGGGCAGGTCAGGGGGCCACACGAGGGCCCCACACGACAGGCCGGCGCGGCCAAGGCCCAGGCCGCGCCGCCCTAGTGTCTGTCCACCTCGTGGCCCCACTTCGTAAGTCCTTCGGTCTTCTGGAAGCTTCGTGGAAAAATAGGCCCCTGGGCGTTGATTTCGTCCAATTCCGAGAATATTTCCTTACTAGGATTTCTGAAACCAAAAACAGAAGAAAACAGCAACTGGCTCTTCGGCATCTCGTCAATAGGTTAGTGCCGGAAAATGCATAAATATGACATATAATGTGTATAAAACATGTGAGTATCATCATAAAAGTAGCATGGAACATAAGAAATTATAGATACGTTTGGGACGTATCAAAGAGCCATCAGTTGCCTTTCTCACTGGCTACTCGTGTAACAAAATTTCCATTAGAGATAATTTATTCAGATGTATGGGGCCCTGCCCAAACATCTGTTAGTGAACATCGCTTTTTATATGAGTTTTGTTGATGCTTACAGTCGTTTTACTTGGCTCTATTTACTTAAGCATAAATCCGATGTCTATGATGTGTTTCTCCAATTTCAAAAACATGTTGACCGCCTCTTAAATCACAAGATTATTCATGTTCAAACTGATTGGGGTGGTGAGTATGAAAAACTCCATCCCTTCTTTCATAAGTTGGGTGTCTCAAACCGTGTGTCTTGTCCCCACACACACCAACAAAATGGTACTGCTGAGCGTAAACATCGTCACATTGTTGAAACCGGTCTTACCTTGCTTGCACATGTGTCTGTCCCATTATGCTATTGGAATGATGCTTTTGCTACAACTTGCTTTCTCATTAATAGGCTTTCTAGTTGCACCATTGATATGAAAACCCCACTTCAGCGACTTCTGAATGAAACACCTGACTACACCTTTTTTAAGGTCTTTGGGTGTGCTTGCTGGCCTCATCTTCGACCATATAATAATCATAAGCTTGATTTTGGGTCGAAGAAGTGTGTTTTTCTAGGCTTTAGTTCTTTCCAGAAGGGATACAAATGTCTCCATGTTCCGTCTAATCGAGTCTACATCTCTCGGGACGTCATATTTGACGAGAATGTTTTTCCCTTTGTCAACATGCCAAACTCTCATACACTGCCACCTATCTCGGAGTCATCTTTACTTTCCGCTAACCAAATTTTGGATGTTGCACATGCTTCGCCCTTGCTCGCTGACCATGGTGCAGGTACTGGACGTGGTGCTCGTTTGGAAGTGCTACCTCTATCTCATGGAACTGTTCATGTTGATCACCCTGTGCATGGTGTGCATGGCTTATCCTTGGGCTCCCCGATGCTGCATGGCCCTGTCTTGGGCTCTGGACCGAGCGAGCCGCTGCTCCCGCACGGCTCCTCCGCATGCGTGGTGTGGCCGCATGCCTCTTCCAGTGCCACTACGCCCTGCCCACCTGCAGCCGGCCGCGCCCATGTGAGCGTGCTACCAGAGCGCGTTGATGACCCACAAGTATAGGGGGTGTATCGCAGTATCTTCGATAAGTAAGAATGTCGATCACAACGAGGAGCAGAAGGTGTTGACAAGCGGTTTCGATGAAGGATTCACTGTAAGCGCTCACGAGACAAGTATTCGGGGGTTTTGATGTAACGAGATGAATAAAGTACGAGTAAGTAAAGTGCGAGAGTAACAATTGCAGCGAGTGGCCCAATCCTTTTTAGCACAAAGGACAAGACGGTTTGTTTACTTATAATGACCAAACGTTCTCGAGGACACACGGGATTTTAGTCTAGTGCTTTCGCTACATACGGCTGATTAATCTTCATTGTTTTGATAAGTGTTGTGTGGGTGAACCTATGCTAATGTACCGCCCTTCCTAGGACTAATACATACTTGTGATTATACCCCTTGCAAGCATCCGCAACTACAAGAAAGTAATTAAGATAAATCTAACCACAGCCTTAAACTGCGAGATCCTGCTATCCCTCCCGCATCGATATACCAACCGGGGCTCGGGTTTCTGTCACTCCGGCAACCCCGCAATTGGCAAACGAGTACAAGATGCATTCCCCTAGGCCCATAAAGGTGAAGTGTCGTGTAGTCGACGTTCACATGACACCACTAGAAGAATAACACCACAACTTAAATATCATAACATTGAATATTACTCAACCATACTTCACTACTAACATTTAGACTTCACCCATGTCCTCAAGAACTAAACGAACTACTCACGAGACATCATATGGAACATGATCAGAGGTGATATGATGATGAATAACAATCTGAACATAAACCTTGGTTCAACGGTTTCACTCAATAGCATCAATAACAAGTAGAAATCAACACCGGGAGAGTTTCCCCTATCAAACAATCAAGATCGAACCCAAATTGTTACAGCGGTGACGAGGTGCAGCGGTGGAGACGGCGGTGATGATGATGAAGATGATGGTGATGGTGATGGAGATGATGTCCAGCTCGATGACGATGTCGATGGCGTCGATTTCCCCCTCCGGGAGGGAATTTCCCTGGCAGATCTCAGCCTGCCGGAGAGCTCTTTTCTCTCTGGTGTTCTCCGCCCCGAAGAGGCGGCTGTGACTCTTCGCGACGTACCTCTGGAGCTTACGTTTTCGGGACGAAGGAGTACGTGAAAAAAGGAGGCGAGAGGGGCTGTGGGCCCCCCTCCTCACAGGGCGGCGCGGCTAGGCCTTGGGCCGCGCCGGCCTATGGGGTGGGCCCACCTCGGGTCCCCTCTTCTCCCCCTTCTGGCTCCCTTCGTCATCTGGAAAAATAGGATTTTTGGTATAATTTCCGTCATCCGTTGATCTTCCGAAATATTGCATTCGACGGTGCTTTTTCCGAGCAGAATCCTGGCTCCGGTGCGCGATCCTCCAATAATCATGAAATATGCAAAATAGATGAAATAACATAAGTATCATCTCCAAATATGAAATATATCAATGAATAACAGCAAATTATGATATAAAATAGTGATGCAAATTGGACGTATCAACTCCCCCCAAGCTTAGACCTCGCTTGTCCCCAAGCGAAACTGAACTCGGTAAACAGGACCACATGTTTATGGAGTGAAGAGTCGATAAATGAAATACGGACAAGAAGCATCATATTCATTCACATAAGACATTCTAGTAAACAACTTCCTCATATAACTCAACTTGAAACAAGTATAAGGTAATCACAAATAAAGGTGCATAAGAAATCATAGTTGGTGATGGCAAACTTTGTTCTTGGTCAGAGAACGAGTTAACGAGATTATACTTATCTATTGAGTAGCGCTCTCATGTTAAAGTTTATATGGCTTATCTTGCATACTCAATCATAATGATCATTGATAACTTTCAAAGCTATATTCATTCGAGGTAAAACTTGTACTAAACAAGGAAGAATAAAAGACATGATGAAGCAAATCACAATATAATAGTTTGATCACAACAACTAAAATGCTTGCTCGAGATGGAGGGAAATAGGTTTACTGACTCAACATAAAGTAAAAGACAGGCCCTTCGCAGACGGAAGCAGGGACTAAATCATGTGCTAGAGCTTTTTTCAGTTTTGAAATCATATAAAGAGAATGAAAGTAAAGTTTTGAGAGGTGTTTGTTGTTGTCAACGACTGGTAGCGGGTACTCTAACCCCCTTGCCAAACAGACCTCCAAAGAGCGGCTCCCATGAAGGACGTTATCTCTACCAGCAAGGTAGATCATCCTTCTTCTCTTTTGTTTACACATGTACTTTAGTTTATTTAAGGATGACACTCCCCCCAACCTTTGCTTACACAAGCCATGGCTAACCGAATCCTCGGGTGCCTTCCAACAATCTCATACCATGGAGGAGTGTCTATTGCAAAATTAAGTTGCTTACTGATGAATCGGAGCAAAACATGTGAAGAGAGTTATTAATGAAAGTTGATTAATTGGAGCTGGGAACCCCGTTGCCGGCTCTTTTTGCAAAATTATAGGATAAGTGGATGAAGCCACTAGTCCATTAGTGGAAGCTGCCTAACAAGACTGAAAGATAAAACACCACATACTTCCTCATGAGCTATAAAACATTGACACAAATAAGAAGTAATTTGAATTGTTTAAAGGTAGCACATGAAGTATTTACTTGGAATGGCAGGAAATACCATGCAGTAGGTAGATATGGTGGACACAAATGGCATAGGTTTGGGTTCAGGTTTGGATGCGCGAGAAGCATTCCCTCTCAGTACAGGTCTTTGGCTAGCAAGGTTAATTAGCAAGCATAAGAGTTGAGGGAAACAAGCAAATATACATGTGATAGACATAATCATGCATCTTTCTTGCAAGCACAAACAATTTTAACTTGAGAATAATAAGCTATGAGCTAACAAGAAAGGAAGACAATGAAACAACTATATGTATTTCTCTTTTCTACTTAAATCTCATGGTGTTGTTGCTATTGACCAATGCTAAGTTTGCCAAAACCAAATAGATTTACTCAATGCTCCCAAAGTGGTACCAATACTAAAATCAAGATCAATCATATAATAGAGATTGCAAACTAAAATAAGGTGTGCAATATGTAAATGATAAGACTTCTCATTAATATTTCATAACGATAACTCACACCAAGGGATACATAGACAACCAACTAAAGGAGAGATACTTCCATACTGCAACCCATCTTATATGATAACTTTCCTACCCATGATATGACACTACTTGATAGTAAAAAGTAAAAAGGTGGTGATGATGTGATACCGCGGCACTCCCCCAAGCTTGGAACAAACCAAGGGGATGCCAATACCGATGATGAATTAATCCTTTGGCGATGGTGGTGATGAATTCCTCCCGCGCTTCTTACGGATCTCCTTCGGCTTCGAGCTTCTCGGCTTGGCAATTCTGCACTAAGACTCGAAGAGATTCATTGTTATCTGAAGTTGGCGGTGGCGACCATGTGATGGGCTTCGAGTAATATTCCAGCATTCTACGGAGTCGGTAATTCTCCTCCCTGAGTATCTCCACTTCTCTTCTTAGAGCCCGGTATTGACCACAAAACTCATCAGTAGTCCGTAGAGCTTCTTCCAGCACGGGGAAAGAGTCGAGGCCAAGAGCAGGTGGTAAGGGTCCCTGCAAGTTATGAGAGAAAGAACGTCGAGTGTCAACAGATCCCACCAAGACTTGCTTACTCCCAATAGCTTGTTGCTCTTGTTTTGACGACACCCTTTTCACTTCTTCCTTCGAAGGCCCTTTGCCCTTGTTGTCGGAGGCCATGGTGCTCTAGATCAAAGATAGATCCTGGCAGAAACAGCTCAAAACAAAACACGTCGAGAAAACGATATACGGACCTCCAGGGGTCCGGGGGATTATATAGCAAAAAATTTCACAACAAACGGAAAGTACCAGGTCGAACCGTAGTCGGAGAGGGGCAACGAGGGGCCCTCCTCACAGGGCGGCGCGGCCAGGCTGGGGCCCGCGCCGGCCTGTGGGGGCACGCCCTCGTGCGTCTCCTCCACTCCGTTTCGATCTCGTAATTTCTTATATTTTCCAAAAACAGCAAAAACATCGTTCGGAAAGTAAATCGCGAACTTTTTATTACCTGTACTGTTACCTATTCAAAGTCGAGTTACGGCGGACTCGTCAATTTGACCTTTGATGAAAGCCTCCGGTGTTTCCACTCGAATAACATCAACATCAACATTATAAGAATCACCCGAGATATAATGCTTGAGTCTTTGTCCATTCACCACTTGCGTGGCATTGCCTTGGAGAGAACTAATTTTAATTGCTCCCGATCGATACACCTCCTCAACAACATATGGTCCTTCCCATTTCGAGTGTAATTTCCACCGCAAAGAATCCGAGACGAGACCGATACAACAGGACTTTATCCCCAATATTAAACTCTCTTTTGATAATCCTTCTATCATGCCATTTCTTAACTTTCTCTTTAAAGAGTTTAGCATTTTCATAAGCTTCACTCCTCCATTCATCTAGAGAACTTAATTGCAGCAACCTCTTATTACCGGCTAGTTTAGGATCTTTATTTAGTTCTCTAACAGCCCAATAAGCTTTATGCTCTAGTTCTGAAGGTAAATGACAAGCTTTTCCATAAACCATTTTATAAGGTGACATTCCCATGGGGTTTTTATAAGCAGTTCTATAAGCCCATAGTGCTTCCTTCAATTTACTAGCCCAATTCTTTCTAGTTTTATTAACAGTCTTTTGCAAGATAGATTTAATTTCTCTATTTGATAGTTCTACGTGCCCACTAGTTTGAGGATGATAAGCAGAAGCAATTCTATGATTAATACCATATTTAGCAAGAGTTTTTCTAAAACCACCGTGAATAAAATGAGAACCTCCATCTGTCATAATATATCTAGGAACTCCAAATCTAGGAAAAATAATGTCTAAAAGCATTCTTAAAGAGGTCTCACCATCAGCACTTTTTGTAGGTATGGCTTCCACCCATTTAGTAACATAATCAACAGCAACAAGTATATGAGTGTTACCTTCGAAGAGGGAAAAGGTCCCATGAAGTCAAATCCCCAACAATCAAACGGTTCAATAACAAGAGTATAATTCATAGGCATTTCATTTCGTCTGGAGATATTACCAACCCTTTGACATTCATCACAAGATAAAATAAACTTCCTTGCATCTTTGAAGAGAGTTGGCCAATAAAAACCTAATTGTAGAACCTTTTGCGCGGTTCTATCTCCGGCGTGATGTCCTCCATAAGTACTACCATGACATTTACTCAATATCTCTTGTTGTTCATATTCGGGAACACATCTTCGCAGAATACCATCCACTCCTTCTTTATATAAGTGTGGGTCATCCCAAAAATAATGCCTCAAGTCATAAAAGAATTTCCTCCTTTGCTGAGCTGAAAAGGTTGGAGGCAAGTACTTGGAAACAATAAAGTTAGCATAATCAGCATACCAAGGTCTATCTCGCGAGCTCACCTTTATTACAGCCAATTGTTCATTTGGAAAACTATCATTAACAGGAACAGGATCATAAGCAATATTTTCCAATCTAGACAAATTATCGGCGACAGGATTATCAGCACCTTTCCTATCTACAATATGTAAATCAAATTCTTGCAAAAGAAGTACACATCTAATAAGCCTTGGCTTAGCATCTTTCTTAGTCATAAGGTATCTAATTGCAGCATGATCAGTATGAATTGTAACTTCCGAATCAACAATATAAGATCTAAATTTATCACAGGCAAAGACTACAGCTAACAATTCTTTTTCAGTAGTAGCATAATTTCTTTGAGCAGCATCAAGAGTTTTACTAGCATAATGAATAACATTCAGTTTTTTATCTACTCGCTGTCCAAGAACAGGCGCCTACAGCAAAATCACTAGCATCACACATAATTTCAAATGGTAAGTTCCAATCGGGAGGTTCAACTATAGGGGCAGTTGTTAAGGCTTTCTTTAGAGTTTCAAAAGCTTCCTTACAATCATCATCAAAAACAAAAGGTACATCTTTTTGAAGAAGATTAGTAAGAGGCTTTGAAATCTGGAGAAGTCTTTGATAAACCTCCTATAAAACCCCAGCATGACCAAGAACACTACGAATACCTTTAACATCCCTAGGATAGGACATCTTCTCAATGGCTTCAACCTTAGCTCTATCAACTTCAATACCTCTCTCGGAAATTTATGTCCCAATACAATTCCTTCATTAACCATAAAGTGGCATTTCTCCCAATTAAGAACAAGGTTAATTTCTTCACATCTCTGCAAAACTTTATCAAGGTTTCGCAAGCAACTATCAAAAGAATTCCCATAGACAGAAAAATCATCCATGAATACCTCTACAATACTCTCGCAAAAGCCATGAAAAATAGCAGACATGCATCTTTGAAAAGTAGCAGGAGCATTACATAAACCAAAAGGCATACGCCTATAAGCATAAGTTCCATAGGGACAAGTGAAAGTGGTTTTCTCTTGATCTTTAGTTTTAACGAGCAATTTGTGAAAACCCAGAATAACCGTCAAGAAAGCAAAAATGAGTATTTTTAGATAACCTTTCTAACATTTGATCAATAAAAGGCAAAGGGTAATGATCTTTCTTAGTAACCTTATTAACTTTTCGACAATCAATGCACATTCTATAACCTACAACTACTCTTTGAGGTATGAGCTCATCATTATCATTAGGCACAACAGTCATTCCTCCTTTCTTTGGAACACAATGCACAGGACTAACCCATCTACTATCAGCAATAGGATATATAATACCAGCTTCAAGGAGTCTTAATACCTCATTTCTTACCACATCCTTCATCTTAGGAATTAGACGACGCTGAGGTTCAACAACGGGCTTCGCATCATCCTCCATATTAATGGCGTGTTGGCAAATAGAGGGAGAAATCCCCTTCAAGTCATCAAGAGTGTAGCCAATAGCACCTCGGTGTTTCTTCAGTATTTCCAATAACCTTTCTTCTTCAAACTCTGAAAGCTTAGAACTAATAATAACAGGATATATTTTCTTATCATCAATATGAGCATATTTAAGATTATCGGGCAATGGTTTTAAATCAAAGACAGGATCTTCCTTTGGTGGTGGTGTTGTACCCAAATCTTCCACCGGTAAATCATGCTTAAGAATAGGTTGACGAAGGAAAATTTCATCAAGCTCATTTCTTTCTTCCCTAAAAACTTCACTCTCACTATTCTCCAAATGTTACTGCAAAGGATTACTAGGAGCAAGAGCAATAGATGCACACTTGTTCAACTTTAAAATCACTATTAGGCGAATCAATTTTATAAGGAGTTTTGGTAAATTTAGAGAAGTTAAACTCATAAGATTCACCAGCAAATTTAGTCAAAATTTTCTCTTTCTTGCAATCTATAATAGCTCCACAAGTATTTAGAAAAGGTCTACCGAAAATGATAGGACAATATTTACTAGCGAGCAGAACCAAGTACCAAAAAGTCAGCAGGATATTTAATCTTACCACATAGAACTTCCACATCTCGAATAATACCAATTGGAGAGATAGTTTCTCTATTAGCCAGCCGAATAACCACATCAATATCTTCAAGTTCACAAGAACCAATTTCGTGCATAATCTCCGTGTAAAGCTCATAAGGAATAGCACTAATACTTGCACCAATATCACAAAAACCATAATAGCAATGATCACCAATTCTAACAGATAGCATAGGAACACTAGCTTTCCTAGACTTATTAGGATGCGAAACAATATTAGAAGCATCTTCACAGAAAATAATATGACCATCTTCTACATTTTCAGTCAGAAGATCTTAATAATTGCAACAGCAGGTTCAACTTTTATTTGTTCTTCAGGTTCTATAGGTTTCTTTTCACTTTTATGAACCGCACTTTTTATAACAGAGTACTCCTTCATTTTAGCAGGGAAAGGAGTTTTTTCAATATAAGCTTCAGGAATAACATGATCAACAGTTTCAACTACAACACATTTATTTATAGAAGAATCAATTTTATCTTTATACGGTTCATGATACTTATCAAAGTTCTTCTTAGGCAATTCATAATGAGAAGCAAAAGCCTTATAAAGATTTGCAGCAACTTGAGAATCAAGACCATAAGTAGCACTCATATTACGAAATTTATCAGTATCCATAAAAGCTTCAATGCATTTATAATCATAATTTATACCTGATTCTCTATCCTTGTCGTTCTCCCATCCTTCAGTATTTTCTTGGATCCGATTAAGAAGGTCCCTTTTAAACTCTTCCTTATTGCGTGTAAATGATCCAGAACAAGAAGTATCGAGCAAGGTCTTGTCTTGAAAAGAAAGTCTTGCATAGAAATTATCAATAATAATATTACCAGGAAGCTCATGAATGGGGCATTTGAGCATTAAAGACTTCAATCTCCCCCACGCTTGGGCAATACTTTCTCCTTCATGAGGCCAAAAATTATATATGCGATTCCGATCTTTGTGAATCTCACTTGGAGGATAGATTTTAGAATAAAACCGGGGCACAATATCATTCCATTCAAGAGAATCCCCATTATCCAGTAATTTATACCAATGCGCCGCTTTACCAGACAGCGATACAGAGAATAATTTCTTCCTCACTTCATCCATAGCAATACCTGCACACTTGAATAAACCGCATAATTCATGTAAGAACAATAAATGATCTCCAGGGTGGACAGTTCCATCCCCTATAACGGTTACCCACTACACGTTCAATAATCTTCATAGGTATTTTGTATGGCATTTCTTCCTTACCTGGCGCCTCATCCACTACCTTTGCAGTAGTAGTAGATTTCCCAAATAAACACTCAAGAGAAGATCTCTCCATAATGAGTTATAGCAACAGGCAGAAATAAAATCAGCACAAACAGTAGAAATTTCTCTTACCAATAGCGCTTCACTCCCCGGCAACGGCGCCAGAAAATAGTCTTGATGACCCACAAGTATAGGGGGTGTATCGCAAGTATCTTCGATAAGTAAGAATGTCGATCCCAACGAGGAGCAGAAGGTGTTGACAAGCAGTTTCGATGAAGGATTCACCGTAAATGCTCACGGACAAGTATTCGGGGGGTTTTGATGTAACGGATGAATAAAGTATGAGTAAGTAAAGTGCGAGAGTAACAATTGCAGCGAGTGGCCCAATCCTTTTTAGCACAAAGGACAAGCCGGTTTGTTTACTTATAATGACCAAACGTTCTCGAGGACACACGGGATTTTAGTCTAGTGCTTTCGCTACATACGGCTGATTAATCTTCATTGTTTTGATAAGTGTTGTGTGGGTGAACCTATGCTAATGTACCGCCCTTACTAGGACTAATACATACTTGTGATTATACCCCTTGCAAGCATCCGCAACTACAAGAAAGTAATTAAGATAAATCTAACCACAGTCTTAAACTCTGAGATCCTCGCTATCCCTCCCCGCATCGATATACCAAGGGGGCTCAGGTTTCTGTCACTCCGGCAACCCCGCAATTGGCAAACGAGTACAAGATGCATTCACCTAGGCCCATAAAGGTGAAGTGTCGTGTAGTCGACGTTCACACGACACCACTAGAAGAATAACACCACAACTTAAATATCATAACATTGAATATTACTCAACCATACTTCACTACTAACATTTAGACTTCACCCATGTCCTCAAGAACTAAACGAACTACTCACGAGACATCATATGGAACATGATCAGAGGTGATATGATGATGAATAACAATCTGAACATAAACCTTGGTTCAACAGTTTCACTCAATAGCATCAATAACAAGTAGAAATCAACACCGGGAGAGTTTCCCCTATCAAACAATCAAGATCGAACCCAAATTGTTACAGCGGTGACGAGGTGCAGTGGTGGAGACGGCGGTGATGATGATGAAGATGATGGTGATGGTGATGGAGATGATGTCCAGCTCGATGACGATGTCGATGGCGTCGATTTCCCCCTCCGGGAGGGAATTTCCCCGGCAGATCTCAGCCTGCCGGAGAGCTCTTTTCTCTCTGGTATTCTCCGCCCCGCAGAGGCGGTTGTGACTCTTCGCGACGTACCTCTGGAGCTTAGGTTTTCGGGACGAAGGAGTACGTGAAGAAAAGGAGGCGAGAGGGGCTATGGGCCCCCCTCCTCACAGGGCGGCGCGGCCAGGCCTTGGGCCGCGCCGGCCTATGGGGTGGGCCCACCTCGGGTCCCCTCTTCTCCCCCTTCTGGCTCCCTTCGTCATCTGGAAAAATAGGATTTTTGGTATAATTTCCGTCATCTGTTGATCTTCCGAAATATTGCATTCTGACGGTGCTTTTTCCAGCAGAATCCTGGCTCCGGTGCGCGATCCTCCAATAATCATGAAACATGCAAAATAGATGAAATAACATAAGTATCATCTCCAAATATGAAATATATCAATGAATAACAGCAAATTATGATATAAAATAGTGATGCAAATTGGACGTATCACGCGTGGCCTCACATGCTCCCTCAGGTGATTCTCCGGGTCAGCAAGGACGTGACGCGTCGGGATGTGGTGACCGCGCCGTGGAGCCCGCCTCGCCTATGCATGCATCTGATTCTCCTAGCGCGGGAAGCAACTCTTGTGGCACCACTGCTCCCTTGTCGCCCGTGTCGCCTGCAGCAATAGCTCCCTCACCAGAGACAAGCCTTCCCATCTCTAATTCAACACCAACACCAGCAGCACCATCTGGACTTGTTACACGAGCCCGTCGCGGTATTCATCGACCTAAAGAGCGTATTGATGGGACAGTGGCTTGGAATTGTGTGATAGCAGCTCATGGAGCATCCAAGATCACAGATGAACCTCGAGATTATCAAGAAGCTCTTCATCTCCCTCATTGACGCGATGCAATGGAGGCTGAGTTTTCTGCTTTACATGCTAATGGTACTTGGCGACTGGTACCCCCTATTTCTGGGGTAAATTTGATTGATTCTCGCTGGATTTTCAAAGTCAAGGTTCATGCAGATGGTTATATTGAGCCCTATAAAGTGCGACTTGTTGCTAAGGGATACACGCAGCGTTATGGTCTGGACTATGATGAGACTTTCAACCCTGTTGTTAAGCCAACTACAATCCGCTTATTGCTTGCTATGGCTCTCTCTCACTGTTGGCATCTTTGCCAGCTTGATGTTCAGAATGCATTTCTAAATGGCTTTCTGGATGAGGAAGTATACATGAGGCAACCTCCTGGTTTTACTGATCCTGATAAACCTGGTCACTACTGCAAGCTTGTCAGGTCATTGTACAGACTGAAGCTGGATCCACGTGCTTGGCATGCTCGTCTCAGTTCGTTCTTGGCTCCTTGGGGTTCTCTTCATCTGTGACTGATACATCTCTGTTCATTCTTCGGCGCCGGGATATTACAGTCTACTTGTTAGTGTATGTTGATGACATTATTGTTGTCAGCTCTACAGCTGCCGCCATTCCCAGATTGATCAGTCAGCTTCAGTCTGAGTTCTATGTTAAAGACCTTGGCATTCTGCATTATTTTATTGGGCTTGAGGTTTCATCGCCCTCCTCTGCTAGTCTTCTTCTTCGATAACGCAACCCTTGAGCTCCTTGCTCATGCTGGTATGTTGAAGTGCACTCCGGTGACTACACCTATGGCATCTTCTAAGTGACTTTGCAACACTGATGGTGATCCACTCTCGTCTGAGGAGGCTACTCAGTATCGTAGCATTGTTGGTGGTCTTCAGTATCTTACAGTCACTTGACCTGATCTGTCCTTTGTTGTTAACAAGGTGTGTCAGTACCTTCACGAGCCTCGTACACTTCATTGGTCTGCAGTCAAACACATCTTGCGTTATATTCGTCACAGTGCTGATAGTGGTCTGCAGTTTCGGTCCTCTTCATCTACACTACTTTCAGCTTTCTCCGATGCAGACTGGGCTGGTAGTATGGATGACCGGCGATCCACGAGGGGATATGCTATCTTTTATGGAGGAAATTTGATCGCCTGGGGTGCTCGTAAGCGCTGCACTATCTCCAGATCTAGCACTGAGTCAGAATACAAGGCTCTTGCTAATGTTACAGCCGAGCTTGTTTGGGTACATTCATTACTGAAGGAACTTGGTGTTGTTCAAGCCCGTCCTTCAGTGTTATGGTGTGACAATATTTGTGCTACATATCTGTCATCCAATCAAGTTTTCCATGCACGGACAAAGCATATTAAAGTAGACTTTCATTTTGTTCGCGAGCGTGTGTCACAGAAGCAATTGCAGATTCGCTTCATCTCCTCGAATAATCAAGTTGCTGACCTTTTCACTAAGCCACTTCCTTTACCTTCGTATGAGCATTGTAAGCGCAATCTCAATCTTTTACTAGTTGAGATTGAGGGAGGGTGTTAGAAGTACATACCGTATCGTATACGGTTTAGTATCTTGTATTGTTATACGCTATATAAAGTAAGGAAACCTACCCGACGAGGCTACGTCGGGTCAGCGCAATCTCGTTATATGCTATATAAAGTAAGGAAACCTACCCGGCCAGGCTACGTCGGGTCAGCGCAATCTCTGTATCCTATTTTCTCTCATAATGAAACTAAGTTGGTGCTGTATATGTTGATATTTTTTTAATAAACTTGGTTAAACCTAGAGCCGTTTAGTTTAGGGAAAACCTAGAACTTCAATTATTTTAGAACGAGTAAAATGCATCAACCGGGTGAGAACTTGTAGAGGCGGCGATTTGGGCGACCGCAAAGCGACAGGTGGAGCTCGGATGCGATGCTAGAAGGTTCAAGTATCTGGGGGTGCCAGCGAGCAACCACCAGTTTATGGTAAGGGCCAAAACCCTAGCGCGTACAGCCCGTCTCCATGAAAGCATGCCTTTTTTGTTGCCTATTTTAGTTTGAATTGATCTCCATTATGTAATTATTTCGTTAGGAATACTATTTGCACATATGTTTAGTTCCAGCTTTAGCTAATATCCTAGCTTGAACAAGATGAAGTAACCATAGTGGGAGAGGAGAATCGAAAGGTACATATAATAAAATACTTTAAGAAGTTGTTTGGGACATTGGTTCCGAACAAATTTTCTATGCTAGAGGAAAATATTCAGGATATATCCCAGTTGTTTTTGGTGGAGAATGGAATTCTTACGCCTGACTTTATGGAAAAGAAAATGTTTGAAGCCATCTCTCAGTTCAGTCAAAATGGGGAGTTGCATTTGTTTCAATTGAATTTTGGTGTCATAACTTTTCTACCTAAAAAAATGCAGAATAAATCTAACAATATTGACTCATATGCGGGGATAGGTATGAATCTCATTACGGGGATAGCCCACTTGGCCTACACATGGAACTTTCGTGCCTGGACGCCACATTTTGCAAGGGTTGGTTGTTTTACATGAAATCAATTGCGAAGCTCCCATTAGAGCAAGGTAGGCCAGCCGTCCTACCTTGATTTTTGATGAATATATTCATATGTATGTGTTTTTTCTGAATATTGTGAGTGCCCATACTTGAAAAAAGATTTCATATGAGAAAATTATGCATGTTTTAGTGAACAATGCGCGAAACCGACTTCAAAAAGAAAACATGGATTAGGTACAAAAACATAGACTCATTTTCCAGGTTAAAAGATTGCTTGTCTTACCGAGATGTATCATGGATCTTACTATATACTGTATAAGATAACCTTGAGTTATTCGTTATCATACGCGGAGAATTGAAAACTTCAATGGTTTCTTGATATTTGAAAGACACATCATGTTTCCTCTAACGATATTATCACCTCATTGAGTTGGCGTTGTTTTTATTTGTGGTGACGGAAATAACTGAGGGCTCCTTTGATTATAGGATTAGCATAGGATTTATGTAGGATGTATATCCTATACGAATTATTCCTACAGTACACTTGTTGGATTCATAGGAACATATCATCTAGGAATTAGTTCTATAGAAATCTTGTAGTGCAAATCTTATAGGAATCCGAAACATTAGGTCATACCTCATGAAAAAATTTCTTTGGTATAATCAAAGGAAACTCATGTTCCCATAGGAGTCAAATAGTCATGACATCTCAATCATATGCTTTTCCTATTCATATGTTTTTCCTATCCTATGTATCAAAGGAATCCTGAAAGGGATTTCTCGGCAACAAAGATCATGAATTCCGAGTTGTGCATCAAGCAAGAGATATTGAAATTTTTTGATCGGTCAAATTACAAATGATTTTAAATTTAAAGTTTTGCCATTGAGCTTGCATAATTGGTAGTTATTTAGTTTATACTTATAATCAAATATGTTTCTATTTATAGAGATTGCGTTAGAATTACATGCATCACAATGTCACATGACTATTTCGGTCTTTACATCTTATTTGAGAATTCGCCCTATCTAAGATTATTTTCGTCCTTCGCTAATGCATGAAATCATTTATGAACCTCAACGGAAGAAAATGGATGGAGTGTGTTGAGCTCGGAACTCGGACACTAGAGGTGTGGACACCCTGTTTAGAGATTCGGAGAGGAGCAGCTAGTGAGCTCTGGATCATCATCTCATTGCAAAAACACCAATGGATTTACCTAGGTCCAGGCCACCCGGAGGCTAACAACCCTACGTCATGCATGTATGACTTGTATTTCTCCTGATTCGAGACAAACACCAAAGGATTTACCCAGGTCCAGGCCGCCCGGAGGCTAACAACCCTACACCCTGCATGTCTAACTTGTATAACCCCTGATCCAAGACAAACTGAAAGATTACATGGTTGTGCCCCTAGCCAGGATTCCCGGATACAAGATGAACTACACGGATCCTTCTATTATATCCACCTTATCTTCTTCGTTTTCTCATTCATCTCCTTCTCTTGTTCATGCATGGGTTCCTTATCCTATTTTCCACTATCCTCCCTCCTCCCCCTATTTTTCCTCTATTTTTTTTCACTCTTGTACCCTAGGTCATGGTCCTCCTTTTATAGTCCAAGGGGATACCACAATGGCCTAGGATCCTCTCCCACCTTGCTCTAGCTTCCTCCTCGCGTCATGGGCAATGGAGCAGAGGCACCCCCGACTCACTCCTTGTCTTGTCATGGACCGTGAACCATAATGCCCGGCCTACCTTTTGGCTTCTTGGGTTTTGGCCTTATTTCCTTATCATCGGACTAGGGGGCACGTCCCGCACCGGCCTATTTGTAACCTAACTATGCTGCTAATTCTCCAACGTCCTTCCATGTGCACCCTCCTACGCTTTATACATGGAAGAGGAAAGACTTGCTTAGGAGTCTGACGGTGATGCCCACACTGCTACTAACCCAGGCCTGGAACGAGCTATCCGTCCCACTAGGTGGTGCCTGGTCCAAGGGTCAAGGCTGATTCATAGATGACACAGCCTTCCCGGGGCTGCTATTGGGTTATGACGAATAGGGTATACCACGGCAAGGTCCAAGCTTAGAAAACCCGGGTGTCCCAGTGTGGTGGTTAAGACATAGGTCTAGGCGTCTAGACGAGTGTCCAACTTTCTAGAAGATGGAGGTTCGACTGAGTAAGGAGGCCTAAGTGACATAGGCATCCCAGATGGGCCTGCCGAAGATAGTACCCGGGCTTTACTGAAATCCCATTACTCGAAGTTTATGAAGTCCGGAAGCCCATGAAAGCGTCGACTATGGCAAGTAGAGATAGATTAAGGATAGAGACTTGTAATTTTACGGGACGGACTAAAAGAGCCTTCCGGCAATTGTAACTTGTGTAATACGAAATCCTCGGCTCCGCCTCCTATATAAGGGTGAGTCGAGGGACAAAGAAAGGATCAATCTCATTGTCAAAATCAACCCTAGTTTTTAGCAGTCGAGCACCTTTTCGGATGAAACCTTCGAGATCTACTTGCCCTCTACTTCCTCGAAACCCAAGTCTACAACTTGTAGGCATTGACAAGTTAATACCTTGTCAATTGGCGCCGTCTGTGGGAACTAGAGGCGACAAGGAGCTGATCTCGATGGCATCGTCACCATCTTTGGCAACATCGTCAACTTCGTCGGTACCAAGCAACGCGATGGACGAAGGTAAACAGATCAAAACTGGTCTCGTTGATTTTGTTCCTCACCCTCCCGCCCGTGTGGATGCATATGCGTACCTGGAAGAGCCAATGGAGATGACGTTCGGAAGCTTCCACTTCCGCGTCGGGAAGGAAGGATCGCATTGTCTTGCGACACCGGTTTCATCGGGTTCGTTGGCGGTCGATTCCGATTTCTCGGGATCATCATCATCGTTCGAGACAGGCGACGAAGAGATCTCGCCGCCACGCTTTGTCAAGCCCGCTTCAAGAGGAAAACTCGCTGATATCTTCGGCAACATGTCCTTCGGGTCGCTTGCATATTCAGATCTGAGCAGCGACTCGGAGAGCATCGACACTTTCGACTTCATCGACAGATCTACCTCCGTTCGAGGGGCCCTCGCCGATCCGCGTGACGGCACCACCAACTTCAGGAGGAACAAACCCGCAACATATCATCAAGTTTATGTAATCGGGGAGACGAGTCGCCCAGAGGAGGAAACATCAGAGGCTTTCGAGGATTTGAATTGGGAAATCCATACATCGATCCCGAAGATCTTGCACAAGGATTGGGAACCAAATACATCGGGACTGCACCTCGCCAGAAGTTGCAACTTGCGCAAGCGGCTTGGGATAAAGCGTCAAGATTCATGAGCGGCGCGGAGCCAATGACCATCACGACCACATTGGAAGAGATGCAAGCATATCAATAAAGACTCGCTCGGGCCAGGCGAGAAATAGAAAAAGAAAAGTTGGTACTTGAGCAAAGGAAAGCCGTAGCTTCTGCATCGAGCAGGCGAAGAGCTGATTTGAGCCGACAATCAAGAACTTCGGATGACAACCACAGAGCAGCGCGCGATAGAGGAAGATCTCGTCTGCAGCATATACCCGAGCATGAGCGGGATCACCTGATCCAAAACATTGACATGTCCTTTATGTCAATCGACACAAGAGGGAACATTATTGTTGCGGAAAGTGTTTCAGACATGCCTGCACATATCCGAATCCGTATGGTCACACAATTATGGGTTTAGTGTTATTTAGAACACTCTAAACCCATAACAGTTATGGATCATACCAAATCTTAGTGCCTTTATCGCTATGTGATTGCTTGATCTTCGGTAGATTAATTGCACGCGTTAGGACGATAACATATAGGAGTCAATTTATTAAAGGCGATGTGATGACACGCAACGACCTTATTACAGTGAGGTACGGTAGAGTAGTCATAGAGAACGTGCCAGGTTCTCTAGAGCCTTATGTGAGCTATCTGCTCGTTCTTGATGGCATGGCAGGTGATACATCACACGTACTAGCAGTAGTAGCAAGCATCACGGCCAGTGATCGATAGAGTATTTCGACACGGTCGATGATGATTGGGTAGTAATCGTTCGATTGCAGTAGCCTTAATCGACGACGCGAATCATGCATGGTTCTAGATGCAGAGCTTCTCGCAGTCGATGCCGAAATTCTCAGAAGAAGACATACAAGGCGCCTGCAAAATTAGCAACATAGAGACGTAGGTGAGCAAATGAAATACAGTATGTGATTGAAACAGTTACTCCTAGAGAATAGAAATGTGACTCGCCTCCACGCCGCTGAAGTTGGTGACCTTGCGGACGGAGCTGCCGACGGGGCCTGGCAGGCTGCAAGGCCCGCCCTGGCGCATGATGGTCCTCATGGAGGTGAGCAGGCGGCCGTAGCTGGCGTGCGGCTCGCACTCCAGTGCCTTGATGAAGCTGTGCGTCAGGGCGCCCATGGTAGCGCAGGGCTCAGGCAGCTGCACAGACGCACGCATTAGTGATCGACATGTCACACAAACGAAATAAGGCGAGACTGTCTCCTTATTGAGAAACAGGCATGAGGAATGGGGAATTCAGAAACAGTTCTGACCGTGTTAGCAGGCATCTTCTTGCCGCCGCTGCTGCCACTGATGAGCACGGCCCTGCCCCGCTGGTGCCTTTGCAGGCACCGTTCGGAGTGGGCTGCTTCACCCAGTTCAGGCACCCGGTAGTCCTGATCCAAGAACCGGATGGGTTACCCTTTACGTTTTAGATAGATGTAAAAGTATAGTAGATCATGGTTAATTAGTACTGACTTGGACGTAACGCATTGGTATGGAAGGTCGAGGACGGTGGCACTGTGGTGGGCGTCGACGAGGGCGTGGAGCTTGGCGCCGTGCACCAGCGGGCGGACGATGGCCGCGTTGATCTCGTCGTCCAGGATGGGGCCCTGGTGGAAGGAGTCCATGGGGCAGAGGGCCTCGTCCATGCAGTCACGCTCGTCGCCGTCCTCGTCGGGGACCTGCGTGCCGATGCCGGAGAACTGGAACACCAGCGAGTCTCCGTTGCTGCAACCCTGAACCAGCCAGTGCATCGCCATACGGATGTTCTCCTTGGTGGGCAGCCTGCACTTGTTCGTCTCCTCATCTACAATACATGTAGGGTGTATCCTATTCAGTAAGCACCACGAATGAACGAGGATCGTCGATCACCATGGATAGATTCTTACCAGTGAGGACGATGATGCCTTCGCAGGGGAAGCCGAAGCGCGTGGTGAGCAGGTGCTTCATGCACTTGACGTCGTTGATGGGGCCCCTCAGCTCGCCGGCCCGCCTGCTGGTGTACTTGATGCCGATCAGCACGGCGCGCTTCTTGCTGCGGCAGACGCCGAAGCCCGGGTTAGGGCGCGGGTGGGGCACCACCACCACCTGCCGGCCAGAGCCAGACCCGGGGACGCGCGTACCGCAGTTGCATTGCATGCAGTGCACGGCACGCGCGCCGGGCGCCGCGGTGAGGTTCGTGTGGCATTCCCTGCACCGCACTGTTGCTGCCGGACCCCTGCTTCCGCCGCAGTTCATGGCTGCCTGCTTGGGTGAGAGTTTGCTTCGCAGGCTACGTTTGCTGCTTGCTTGCTCTTAGCACTCTGCTTCTGCCCCTCCGTCGTACCGCCCTTTATATAGCGCATGAACCAACGCAAGGTAGCACCCCACGCAGTGATAAAGATTTTTTTATATCCGAGTATTCTCCCACTTCCACGGACGATTTACCTGAGTGGATATGGGCATATATTGTTGTCGATTGAACATTTATGCTTGTTTCTCTCTGCTTTCTTCAAGACAGCGCCCATGATGCTGTGTATATACTCCAAAGCCCAAGTGGAAACGGGTACGTGATTCTTTTTCATTTCCATGTTGTGCAGCACTTCTCAGATGATTCTTGTTTTTTCCATTTTTGTTTCAGTAGTAGTAGTAGAATGCAATCAAGCTGTGAAAGCCTCTGATCAATGGGTCTCAGCCGTAGCCTTTCTTTCAAGCCATTGGGATAGTGGGAGATGCTTTCGTTGCCTCGACCGTGACCACCAGGTCAGAGCATGCCGTGAGCCATTCCGATGCATCCGTTGTCGTTGCTTTGGTTATCGGGAGAGGTTCTGTGACACTCGCTCTCTGACCGCTCATGTCTGCTCTCCGGCTGCCCGCTCACTCTCCGGTTACTCATGCTTATTATCAGCGGAGCTGTGATCCAGAGACAGGCTGATGTCGTAGGCCTCTCGTCGCTTGGGGAAGAGGCGACAACAATGAAGCTTGAAGCTTTGGTTGGCGCATGCTACTAATTCTTTGGAGCTTGCAGGCTTGGGCGCTTCTCGTGAGTCAATTGAGCAGGAACCCATCTATAGTTGTTGATAATGATAAGGTCACTAAGGTGTTGGCCGTGGTACGAGAAGGATGCATCTTGACTTGTTTTTCCCCTTGTACGAGAACATGCATGTTGCTGCAGCCCGTTGTGTTGGCTGCCTCTGAGTACAAGGACATTGATAGGATCTTGGATCCAATGATGTTGGTCATGTCCAAGCTTGAGACCTTGGCGGTAGCTTCCACACCACCACCGGTGGAGCCCTGCCAGCCGTGTGACATTGGTTACTGTGGTGACAAGTTTAATGATGTAGGTGCATTGGCACCCAACTCTGAGGCTCTCTTTGCAAAATAGTTTTGTGACTTTCTTGTATGTCTGGAGGAGGCTAGTCCTCGACATGGCAAGGAGATTTCTTGGGTCTTGGTGGGAAAGCTTTCGAGGACATAATAAGAAATGTAGAGATGTCTCTCACGGACAAAAGAAAGAATATGGGCCTTGGAAGAAAAGATTTTGCATCTGTTTAATAGATCGAATTTGGGTTTTCATGTCCGTTCAGGGGGGGGGGGGGTCCTTCTTTGCAGTGTGATTCGCGGTTGAAGTAGGTTGGGAGAGTATGTTGTTTTTTCTAGTTTTACATGCAAGAAACAGTGGGAACCGCCATGAGGTTCCGAAGAAAAAAGAGCATGGTGGCAACAGAGCTCCATGAATGGTGGCAGCATAACTCTAGGCATGGCGCCCTGAGCGGAGGCGGCCGTGGTGCAACTGCAACAACAACAACAACAACAACTGGTTCGCCCCTTTCTGGGATTCTGGTGACACCGACAACCTTAGTCGAGGATTAGCTAACCTTCGCCAATGTGTTTGCAGCAGGGGTCTTCCTGGCCGATGGAGCCATGATGCTATTGTCGTTGATGAGAATCATATCTATGCGATCATGGTTATCGGTTGCATGATGATGTTCACATCATGACAATGCGCATCCTAGATGTTCCTGAGCCACCGTCTTATATATGTTTCATGCATGTTGTGGTGACACCACAAGGTAGTAGCGGTTTGGTGGTACTTTTGAGGGACTCAATCTCGAGCTTCGGGGTGAAATCCTTTAAGTCCGACCTTTAGTGGTTTTACTTTGCAAGGACGATATTTATGTTGGCTTCTAATCTTGTTTCATCGATCAATTCCATCTCTAAATCCAAGTGTCAATAAGATTGTTTCAGTGTTGGTTTAGAGTTTTAGGCGCTATATTTCTGTTTTGTCAGTTAAGACTTAGAGCATTAGATCCGTTCACTGCCTGGTCAATTTGTGATATGGGCACGGAGGCCTATGTGGATCCCCGATTCAGGACTCCACCAGCTTAGTTATCTTATTTTATGTCTATGGTCATATGTGGGCCAATTAGGGTTTTTTAATAATTTGTGTGTTTCGACTTGGGCCTGCCTGAGTCGAACTAGGGATGCCCACTAGGGGCTTGGCCGGCCACCCCTCTCATATAAAGGTGGGCACGGTTAGGGTTTTTGGTAGTTCAAGTTTAGACTAAAGTTAGGTTATACCTAGATTGCGTGTGATCACGTGTATCATCCCTCCGGGGATACGGCGCTGCCGTTATCTATTATATCCGCTGCGAAGGTTCTTGTGTTCTTCAAGAATTGTCTAGCTCTTGGTTTGAGGCGTATCGTTCATCGATCCGTTGCTTGCTGGATTCGTTCCCTCTTCTCCAGGCTGCGTTCATCGCGTTGTTGGGAGGATTCTCTACCCCAGGTTCTCGCTGTGAAAGATCGGGCATCAACCAAGGAGGATCCAGTGGGTCGCTCCCTTATCATGTGGTATCAGCTTTCTGGGTTGCTGATGGCGTGTATTTCACACGTTCGTTGGGCAACCCCAAGAGGAAGGTATGATGCGCACAGCAGCAAGTTTTCCCTCAGAAAGAAACCAAGGTTTATCGACCCAGGAGGAGCCAAGAAGCACGTTGAAGGTTGATGGCGGCGGGATGTAGTGCGGCGCAACACCAGGGATTCCGGCGCCAACGTGGAACCTGCACAACACAACCAAAGTACTTTGCCCCAACGAAACAGTGAGGTTGTCAATCTCACTGGCTTGCTGTAACAAAGGATTAACCGTATTGTGTGGAAGATGATTGTTTGCGAAGAAAACAGTAAAAACAAGTATTGCAGCAGATTTGTATTTCGGTATTAAAGAATGGACCGGGGTCCACAGTTCACTAGAGGTGTCTCTCCCATAAGATAAAAGCATGTTGGGTGAACAAATTACAGTCGGGCAATTGACAAATAGAGAGGGCATAACAATGCACATACATGTCATGATAAGTATAGTGAGATTTAATTGGGCATTATCTGTAACACCCCAACTTTTTCAACCTTGATTAGTTGTCCTTATTTCAAAAATCAGGGGGAACAAAAACTTTTTCTATACACTAATTAAGGTGAATTTCCTTGATCTGTTTGCTATGATGAATTGCCTTGATCTGTTGGTAGATGAATTGTCTTGATTTGCTTGTTGAATTTTGTCTTGAGCTACCTCATAGAACGACACCCCTAGTGGTTAAACAAGCAACTCACCAAATAAAACACATGTGTGGCTTATGAAGAATTGTTTTCCTTCTTACTACATCAAACCTCTCTCCTGATGACAACATGGGTGTGCCATCTTGATTTTTCTCTTTGTGGTACAAGATAGCTCAATCATCCTTAATTCACAACTTGGTGATCTCAATGCATGGATCTCATCTGTGCATCTCCCTCTACAATTTCCACATCCTGCATGTCTCATTCTACCCTTGCATCACATATATTCAACTTGATCTTATACCCTATCCAATGATTCAACTCTAGATCACTTCCTTCACTTTTACCTCTTGTTTTTATTCAAGTTTAATCTTCACAAAACCAAGAGTGGGAATGATGGATACATTTTGTAGCCACCATCTACCCTTGAGAACACTCCTCCCTAAATTAGTTTCCCTCCTCAAAAATCCTACAGTTCTCCTTCTCTAGTTTTGATCACAAAACTACTTCTAGTTTTATTAAAACTTTCCAAGATTTCTCTTCAAAGAAAACAAGGAACTAAAATGGGTTTTGTTTTTCATCCCATTTCTACCAAGTATTGATTTATAAAACATTATTTCTATTTTGCTTTGTTTTAACAAAAAGCTTATTTATGGTACCTATAACATTTCTTGTTTTCCCTCTTGATTATTTTACATTTGAGAAAAACTCTACCTAACTTGAGAAAACAAGTAGAATATTTTGAACTCCTATGTTCCAACTAGTTTTCTCTCAACCTTTTCAAATTCCATTTCCACTTGGGTTCTTTCCCAATTGTCTCTAGACAATTGAGGTGTGTCCCATACCTTTCAATTAAACTCTTTTTCAAATGGCAACTCTTGCACATCTTATGCACATCTCTGATCCACCACATTGTATCCCCTCCAACCTCCAATTTTTGATCAAATGGATGATCATTTGATATTTTCAAATCACTCCCAATTTACCTCTTATTTGAAGAACAAGTTATATCTCACCATACCCATCTCAATCCTCTATTCTTTTCCATCATCACCCTGACCTCATGAATTGGTGATTTCTGCAACCATATTCATCCTTGTGAGTACATGGTTACTTCACTCACCATCTCTCTTAATCTTGCTCTATCATTGACTAAACCACCATCACCACCCATCTACCTTGGCATGCTCATGCATTCTTCCATGTGGTGAATCCCAATTCTTTCAATTTTGAATTCTAATGTAAACCTCTAATCATCAACTATACCTTGGGAACTATCTTCATCCTAAGTTGGTCTCTACCAAAGTGGTGGAGATTATTCTCATGGCACATGGCACATGTCACCTTCATACTCATTTTTATCTATATGTATCTACTCCTATTTTTATCATTATCAAAGTCACTCTTTGATATTATCTTCTCAACATCATACCTTGTCTATACACATTGATGTTGTGCCTTTCTCTCACATTGCTCACTTGTGCTTGGCAAGAATGGAGCCGGCCATGACAATTTCGGCCAGCCATGTTTCTCCTCACTTTCTTCTCTTGCAAGCATTGCCTCCCAACTACTCCAATCAATAAATGGGCAGCCACCTTCCTTGGCCAATGAAAAAGGAGGCAGCCACCCCTCTCCCTCTATAAATACCCCCTTGGCCAGCCACCACCTCCCCCTTTGCTCATTTTCTTCACTATCCACTCCCTCACACTCTCCTTCTCTCCTCCACCACGAAATGCTGCTCCTCCTAGCAACCATGGCCGGCCATGGCCATGGAAACCTCTCCAAGATGCAACTCCCTCCTTCCTCAAGCTTCCCCTCACCATGAGAGCTTCCCTCTCCCTCTCTTCTCCCCAACCCTAGATGGTTTTCTCTCCTCTTCCTCTTCCTCCATTGCTAAGATTGGATCTTGATGCAGGTGCATGTTGGTCCAAGCATGGAGAAGCTTGAGCTATCCTCAGATCTGAAGTTCTTGAGCAAAGTTCGTCCAAAACCTTGCAGTAATTTCTGTATCTTGCTGTTTCAGATTCTGGTACGAACTTGTAAAATCCGCCAAATCTCGTGTGCAGATCCAAATCGAGTGATTCAAAGTTCCGCAGATAGGTATTTAAAAGATCTACAACTTGACGTTGGTCTCATCCTCAAATTCGTTACGGATTTTGCATGGTAAATAAAGTCCTGAAAACATGCAGAATCACTGTTTGTTAGATTTCTCCCGTTTTACAAAACCTTTTTGAACAAACTAAACTGCGGGTGAAAGCCCTCTTCAGTACCTTCTTTTTGGCGGTGGTTTCACTTCGATTGACCTCCTGAAACTGAAATGGTTCACAGATCAAGATCTGGTCAGATCTGACTTTGTCGAATTAAACCAGGAGCTTGGAGACGAATTTTTGAATGGAAACCAACTGTGTAAGAACCACCTATTCAATACCTTTCAGATGCAGCAGACCTCATATTTTTATGATTTGTGTGTGATTTTTGATGAATTAAACTTGTTCTGTATGTTCTGCAGACATGGCTGTTAGCTTTTAATTCATCAAAAATCCATTTTTGAACCTAATTGAGTGATTCCACTTCTGTAGGATTACTGAATGTTTTCTTAATCATCTCAAACAAGTTTCAAACCTTTATCTATTCTCTAACTCCAGAGGTGAAGCAAATGGTATAGACATGCAGTAATCTTGTCAATCCATTTGTGAGAGTTTCAGAAACAATTTGAACCCAAATCCAATTGTGTATGCATCTATGTTTAAATACCTTTCAAATGCCAGTGGCCTCATATTTTTAGGAGTTTTCTACGATTTATGGCTTACAGATCTTGTTTTCTGTACAGTCAGATTCAAAGAAATTCCTAAAATTGTAGGTTTAATATTTTTGGGTGATTCCAATTGGATTAGTCTTGTATTAGTACTGGCTATATAGGAAAAATGTTATTAGTCTCTGTTCATACATATTTGTTACTGTTAGTAATGTTTATGTGTGACATGCATTGTTGAAGCAAAACCTTTCGGTTTATTTAAAACCCTTGACCAACTCTTTTTGGTAGAGATGGGCAACCATTGTTTTATGCTTGCAAAGCAAAACCTCTGCAACTTAACATTAGCTCTTTTGTTTAGCTTGAGTTTTCAAATGATGTGGATTATGGTTTGCTTCCTATTTTGGTTGTAGTGTTATGGGAACAAATTATGTTAGGAAAACTGTTTTCTACTTTTCCAAAAATGTTTGAAAATGTATTGTGAACGTTTGTGATTCCAAACTAATGCACTTGTCCTCTTTATGATGTTATCTACCAGGGGATATTTGGTTTATGCCATGGTGATAACCGAGAGAGGCAATTGCTAAGCATGGTACTCTCATACCTTTATTAGGTAAATAAAATGGCGTTTCTTCTAGATGCTTTGTAGTATCTATATGTCCTTAATATGTTAGCCTTAGTAGAGTTGTTAGTTTTTGATTGATGCTTGTTGCTTATTGTTTTGTTGGTGCAATGTGTTTGATTGTGTTCCTTTTATATTTTCCGACGATAGATGCGAACGATTCCGGAGAAGAAGAAGTGGATCGGACAAGGATTTTATTATATTGTTGGAATTATTATTTGATGGAGTTGAAGAAGTCCAGGGACAAATAAGCCAAGGCAAACCATTTACTTTGACTCTTTGTTGATTCATGTTCTTGGTTGAGATCTTTCTATCCTTGGTCTCTTGTTTTTCTTGCGTCCCCTTGGGTTTGCTTAATTTGATTCTTTTACATACTTGCCACCAAGAGTGTAATGTCCACTCTCGATATTTTGCGTACTTACTCTAAGTATGTGAATCACCTTCCACCACCATTTGACACCCTAATTCTAGTGAGCACTTGGGATAATATCACTAAAATTGCTCTACTTTTTGATCATCTCCATTCATGCTCAATTGGAGTATGGATGACCTTGACACCCTTCATGTTATGATGGCAATCATTATGCTATTATACATCTTAGTTCACGCATAAACTTTAGGTTGGGAAAACCCTCAAGGTTTTACCTTGTTGTAAAAGTTTTTTTGAAAAACCTTGGGTATAATGTTATGCCCAAGTGAGAATTTGAGAAAGGAAAGGATTTGGTAAAAATGATGGGGATGGGAAAGTGGTTGGGATATTACGAAAACTTTGGCGCCTAAGTACTCACCCATGACAATTTACTAGCGCAACCACAATATCCAAAGTGGGTACGGGCTTAGTCCGTAGTTTGTTGAATTTAACATGAGATACCTTCACCACTCTCTAGGAGGGTCACGATGACCTCTGACACCGGGTTGCGCTCTGAAGGAGGCAATACACCGCATTAACTTGCGGCCGGACGATTGCCGAGGGTCTTCGTCGTGGCGCCGGAGATACGCTCAAAAAGGAGGTATGCTGCCGGGGTGCCGAGAAGGGTTAAGCCCGCAGGGAAGGGCTCAGAGTTAAGGGAAACAAGCGAAAGGCTATGACTGATTATCCGAGTTCGCATACTTTCGTATGACGATCCGGGGCTGATCCCGGCGGATTTATCGGTTTTTGTGGGGAAAGTGCGCACACTCTGCAGAGTTAAATCTATTCGAATAGCCGCGTCCGCGGTCATGGACGGTTGGATTGGCTGTTGCTTAGCCTGATGTGTTTTGTTTATGAAAATGTTTGACAAAGGAAAGAAACGGGATTTGTGTTGGAGTACATGGAGTACTGGAAAAATGGTTGTTGACCACAATGAGGTGGTCGGAAAGGAATTGATAAAAATTGGGTCTACCCTTCCTAAGTGTTTATGTCGTGAAAGGTCTTTCTAAATGAAGTCAAGTAGTGATGTCTTAGATATATTCTCTCATCTCCTTCACCCATGAAGTTGAGATGCTAACTCCACTAAACCACTTCTTCTCTTCTACATAACATATTCTTGTTATATAAGTGGTCATTCCCTCTTGATCTCCTAGTTAGTCCTCGGTACCTTGTTCTCCTTGTTATGTTACTTTGTAAATGGTTTGCGAGTACAATTCAAAATGTACTCACGGCTTTGTCCCTGGCTATTTACTTGGCCAGACCTGGAGGAATTCGACAGATGAAGAAGGAGTTGGTGACGTCTATGCGAGCTAGGAACGTCTTCCCAGTCAGTTGCCTGTAGGGTTATGGCAGATGACTTGGGTACTGCGGATGTTGAAGTGATGATGCTACTCTGATGTTTAGTTAGGCCCTTCGAGGCTATTATGTAAGTATTGGTCATGTGACCATGTTGTAATTTTCTTATTCCGCTTTGTAATGGATGGTGTAATTTGATATCAGTTCGGTTATGTGTTCACGACGCACTGATCATGGGATCGTGAACTGTATACATAACAGGGATTTTGGACAGCTAGTCCGGGGTCCCCACAATTACGACAAAGTACATAGACCGCCATCCAACTGCATCTATGCCTAAAAAGTCCACCTTCAGGTTATCGTCCGAACCCCTTCCAGTATTAAGTTGCAAAGCAACAGACAATTGCATTAAGTATGGTGCGTAATGTAATCAACAACTACATCCTCGGACATAGCGCCAATGTTTTATCCCTAGTGGCAACGAGCACAACACAACCTTAGAACTTTCGTCACTTGTCCCGGTGTCAATGCGAGCATGAACCCACTATCGAGCATAAATACTCCCTCTTGGAGTTAAGAGCAAAAACTTGGCCGAGAGCCTCTACTAATAACGGAGAGCATGAAAGATCATAAACAACACATATGTAATAACTTGATAATTAACATAACATGGTATTCTCTATCCATCGGATCCCAACAAACACAACATAGAGTATTACAGATAGATGATCTTGCTCATGTTAGGCAGCTCACAAGATCCAACAATGAAGCACAATGAGGAGAAGACAACCATCTAGCTACTGCTATGGACCCATAGTCCGGGGGTGAACTACTCACTCATCACTCCGGAGGCGACCATGGCGGTGTAGAGTCCTCCGGGAGATGAATCCCCTCTCCGGCGGGGTGCGGAGGAGATCTCCAGAATCCCCGAGATGAGATCGGCGGCGGCGGCGTCTCAGTGAGGTTTTCCGTATCGTGGTTTTTCGCATCAGGGGTTTCGCGACGGAGGCTTTAAGTAGGCGGAAGGGCAGAGTCGGGGGGCTAACGAGGGGCCCACACCATAGGGCGGCGCGGGCCCCCCCTTGGCCGCGCCGCCATGTGGTGTCGCCACCTCGTGGCCCCACTTCGTATGCTCTTCGGTCTTCTGGAAGGTTCGTGGCAAAATAGGCCCCTGGGTCTTCGTTTCGTCCAATTCGAGAATATTTTGTTACTAGGATTTCTGAAACCAAAAACAGCGAGAAAACGAGAAGCGGCACTTCGGCATCTTGTTAATAGGTTAGTTCCAGAAAATGCATGAATATGACATAAAGTGTGCATAAAACATGTAGGTATCATAAATAATATGGCATAGAACATAAGAAATTATCGATACGTCGGAGACGTATCAAGCATCCCCAAGCTTAGTTCTGCTCGTCCCGAGCGAGGTAAAACGATAACAAAGATAATTTACGAAGTGATATGCCATCATAACCTTGATCATACTATTTGTAAACATATGTAGTGAATGCAGCGATCAAAACAATGGTAATGACATGAGTAAACAAGTGAATCATAAAGCAAAGACTTTTCATGAATAGTACTTCAAGACAAGCATTAATAAGTCTTGCATAAGAGTTAACTCATAAAGCAATAAATCAAAGTAAAGGCATTGAAGCAACACAAAGGAAGATTAAGTTTCAGCGGTTGCTTTCAACTTGTAACATGTATATCTCATGGATAATTGTCAACATAGAGTAATATAACAAGTACAATATGCAAGTATGTAGGAATCAATGCACGAGTTCACACAAGTGTTTGCTTCTTGAGGTGGAGAGAGATAGGTGAACTGACTCAACATAAAAGTAAAAGAATGGTCCTTCAAAGAGGAAAGCATCGATTGCTATATTTGTGCTAGAGCTCTTATTTTGAAAACATGAAACAATTTTGTCAACGGTAGTAATAAAGCATATGAGTTATGTAAATTATATCTTACAAGTTGCAAGTCTCATGCATAGTATACTAATAGTGCCCGCACCTTGTCCTATTTAGCTTGGACTACCGGATCTTTGCAATGCACATGTTTTAACCAAGTGTCACAATGGGGTACCTCCATGCCGCCTTGTACAAAGGTCTAAGGAGAAAGCTCGCATTTTGGATTTCTCGCTTTTGATTATTCTCAACTTAGACATCCATACCGGGACAACATGGACAACGGATAATGGACTCCTCTTTAATGCATAAGCATGTGGCAACAATTATTATTCTCATATGAGATTGAGGATATATGTCCAAACTGAAACTTCCACCATGAATCATGGCTTTAGTTAGCGGCCCAAAGTTCTTCTCTAACAATATGCATGCTCCAACCATGAAGGTGGTAGATCTCTCTTACTTCGGACAAGACGGACATGCATAGCAACTCACATGATATCCAACAAAGAATAGTTGATGGCGTCCCCGAAACATGGTTATCGCACAACAAGCAACTTAATAAGAGATAAAGTGCATAAGTACATATTCAATACCACAATAGTTTTTAAGCTATTTGTCCCATGAGCTATATATTGTAAAGGTGAATGATGGAATTTTAAAGGTAGCACTCAAGCAATTTACTTTGGAATGGCGGATAAATACCATGTAGTAGGTAGGTATGGTGGACACAAATGGCATAGTGGTTGGCTCAAGGATTTTGGATGCATGAGAAGTATTCCCTCTCGATACAAGGTTTAGGCTAGAAAGGTTATTTGAAACAAACACAAGGATGAACGGTACAGCAAAACTCACATAAAAGACATATTGTAAACATTATAAGACTCCATACCGTCTTCCTTGTTGTTCAAAACTCAATACTAGATGTTATCTAGACTCTAGAGAAACCAAATATGCAAACCAAATTAGCAAGCTCTAAGTGTTTCTTCATTAATGGGTGCAAAGTATATGATGCAAGAGCTTAAACATGAGCACAACAATTGCCAAGTATCAAATTATCCAAGACATTTTAGAGTTACTACATGTAGCATTTTCCAATTCCAACCATATAACAATTTAACGAAGAAGAAACTTCGCCATGAATACTATGAGTAGAGCCTAAGGACATATTTGTCCATATGCTACAGCAGAGCGTGTCTCTCTCCCATAAAGTGAATGCTAGGATCCATTTTATTCAAACAAAACAAAAAACAAAAACAAACCGACGCTCCAAGCAAAGTACATAAGATGTGACGGAATAAAAATATAGTTTCGGGGGAGGAACCTGATAATGTTGTCGATGAAGAAGGGGATGCCTTGGGCATCCCCAAGCTTAGACGCTTGAGTCTTCTTAGAATATGCAGGGGTGAACCACCGGGGCATCCCCAAGCTTAGAGCTTTCACTCTCCTTGATCATATTGCATCATACTCCTCTCTTGATCCTTGAAAACTTCCTCCACACCAAACTCGAAACAACTCATTAGAGGGTTAGTGCATAATAAAAATTCACATGTTCAGAGGTGACACAATCATTCTTAACACTTCTGGACATTGCATAAAGCTACTTGGACATTAATGGATCAAAGAAATTCATCCAACATAGCAAAAGAGGCAATGCGAAATAAAAGACAGAATCTGTCAAAACAGAACAGTCCGTAAAGATGGATTTTATTAGGCCACCAGACTTGCTCAAACGAAAATGCTCAAATTGAATGAAAGTTGCGTACATATCTGAGGATCATGCTCGTAAATTGGATTAATTTTCTGAGCTACCTACAGGGAGGTAGACCCAGATTCGTGACAGCAAAGAAATCTGTAACTGCGCAGTAATCCAAATCTAGTACTTACTTTAGTATCAAAGACTTTACTTGGAACAACAAAACTCAAAACTAAGATAAGGAGAGGTTGCTACAGTAGTAAACAACTTCCAAGACACAAATATAAAACAAAAATACTGGAGTAAAAACATGGGTTGTCTCCCATAAGCGCTTTTCTTTAACGCCTTTCAGCTAGGCGCGAAAGTGTAACTCAAGTAACATCAAAGGGTGGTGCACCTACAGCGGGGTTTGGAGTTTTCTCAACCATGCATAGTATATTGGATACATAAGTTTCAGCGTCTCCCTTTTCATTAGTCTTGGGCTTGCTACTCTCATCGAACAAATTTTCAGGAACAAGCCAAGCATAGTTATGTTCTAGTGCATCATTCATAGCTAGGAGTTTACATGGTATTGGTGTTTTGATCTCCCCACCATTATTAGCATTATTTGTGTACCTTATCCTATCCATATCCATTTTTTCAAGGAGACTAACAAAATTAGTATGACAATCAAGCATATTAAATTTAGCGAAGACCTTTCTAGCCTCTCTTGCTAGACCACCAAATTCTCTAAGAAGGGTTTCTAAAACAAAATCTTTCTTTTCCCCCTCTTTCAAATCACCAAGTGTAAGAAACATGTGTTGGATTATAGGATTTAGATTAACAAATTTAGTTTCCAACGGGCGAACTAAAGCGAGCGACAGCAATTTCATAAGTAGGAGCAAGTTCTACCAAGTGTCTATCTTCAAAATCTTCAACGGTACTAACATGGGTGAAAAATTCTTCTATATTGTTCCTCCCAATTATAGACCCTTGTCCTACCGGTATGTTCTTTGAGGTAAAATTAAAAGGAAACATGATGAAATAAGTAAAGTAAATGTAAGTAACTATTTTTTTTTTGTATTTTTTATATAGCAAACAAGACAGTAAATAAAGTAAAGCTAGCAACTAATTTTTTTGTGTTTTGGTATAATGCAGCAAACAAAGTAGTAAATAAAATAAAGCAAGACAAAAACAAAGTAAAGAGATTGAGAAGTGGAGACTCCCCTTGCAGCGTGTCTTGATCTCCCCGGCAACGGCGCCAGAAAAAGAGCTTGCTGGCGTGTATTTCACACGTTCGTTGGGAAACCCCAAGAGGAAGGTATGATGCGCACAGCAGCAAGTTTTCCCTCAGAAAGAAACCAAGGTTTATCGAACCAGGAGGAGCCAAGAAGCACGTTGAAGGTTGATGGCGGCGGGATGTAGTGCGGCGCAACACCGGGGATTCCGGCGCCAACGTGGAACCTGCACAACACAACCAAAGTACTTTGCCCCAACGAAACGAGTGAGGTTGTCAATCTCACCGGCTTGCTGTAACAAAGGATTAACCGTATTGTGTGGAAGATGATTGTTTGCAGAGAAAACGGTAAAAACAAGTATTGCGAGCAGATTTGTATTTCGGTATTAAAGAATGGACCGGGGTCCACAGTTCACTAGAGGTGTCTCTCCCATAAGATAAAAGCATGTTGGGTGAACAAATTACAGTCGGGCAATTGACAAATAGAGAGGGCATAACAATGCACATACATGTCATGATAAGTATAGTGAGATTTAATTGGGTATTACGACAAAGTACATAGACCGCCATCCAACTGCATCTATGCCTAAAAAGTCCACCTTCGGGTTATCGTCCGAACACCTTCCGGTATTAAGTTGCAAAGCAACGAGACAATTGCATTAAGTATGGTGCATAATGTAATCAACAACTACATCCTCGGACATAGCGCCAATGTTTTATCCCTAGTGGCAACAGCACAACACAACCTTAGAACTTTACATCCATCGTCCCAGGTGTCAATGCAGGCATGAACCCACTATCGAGCATAAATACTCCCTCTTGGAGTTAAGAGCAAAAACTTGGCCAGAGCCTCTACTAATAACGGAGAGCATGCAAGATCATAAACAACACATATGTAATAACTTGATAATTAACATAACATGGTATTCTCTATCCATCGGATCCCGACAAACACAACATAGAGTATTACGGATAGATGATCTTGATCATGTTAGGCAGCTCATAAGATCCAACAATGAAGCACAATGAGGAGAAGACAACCATCTAGCTACTGCTATGGACCCATAGTCTAGGGGTGAACTACTCACTCATCACTCCGGAGGCGACCATGGCGGTGTAGAGTCCTCCGGGAGATGAATCCCCTCTCCGGCGGGATGCCGGAGGAGATCTCCGGAATCCCCCGAGATGGGATCGGCGGCGGCGGCGTCTCGGTAAGGTTTTCCGTATCGTGGTTTTTCGCATCGGGGGTTTCGCGACGGAGGCTTTAAGTAGGCGGAAGGGCGAGTCGGGGGCTAACGAGGGGCCCACACCATAGGGCGGCGCGGGCCCCCCTTGGCCGCGCCGCCATGTGGTGTCGCCACCTCGTGGCCCCACTTCGTATGCTCTTCGGTCTTCGGAAGGTTCGTGGCAAAATAGGCCCACGGGTCTTCGTTTCGTCCAATTCCGATAATATTTTGTTACTAGGATTTCGAAACCAAAAACAGCGAGAAAACGAGAACCGGCACTTCGGCATCTTGTTAATAGGTTAGTTCCAGAAAATGCACGAATATGACATAAAGTGTGCATAAAACATGTAGGTATCATCAATAATATGGCATAGAACATAAGAAATTATCGATACGTCGGAGACGTATCAAATGCTCACGGCGAGGTGTTGTTGATCAATCTCTTTGATCGGTTTGCATCGGAGAAGATTGGCTCTAGATCGGAGGAGATTGGTTCTCGGTCGAAGGAGGTTGGTTGGAGAAAGTTTGGCGTTGTTTGGTACAGTTTGGAGTTCATCCATGGCGGTTTCGGAGGTCAAAATCGCGAAAATTCGCGTCTGGAATCGGGAAGAGGAAGACTTTTCGCGACGCGACCCGGTGCCAGGGCCGGCCGACCGGACCCAGGACCGGCCGGGCCGGTCAACCAGCCGGTCAACCGGCCGGCAAACCGGGTTCAGCCGGCCTGGACCGGACCAGCTGCTGGCGCCAACCGGCACCGTTACTGAGCCGCACAGACGCGCGGCCGGCCACCAGGCCGGTCTGACCGGGCCCTTGGCCGGTTCATCTGGTTCCCAGGCCGGTTTGGCCGGGCGCTGGGCCGGGAAGCCTGCTGCTGTTTCTGATGTTTCTCCGGCGAAATTTGCTGTTGCTACTGATGATGCTACTTCGTTTCCAGGCGATGTTCTGGGCATGAGGTGTCCTCTTCCGACGAAATCTAGTAAAGTTTTCAATGACTATCAGGATTGCTTGAAGGGAGAACAGCGTCCGCCATCCAGTCTTCGTTGGTATCTACACCATCTTGCGACAGTTCAGGAGTATGAAGTTTGGGAGAGGAACATGGAATTGGGTTTTGCTCGATGCCGCACATACAAAAGGAAGTTCAATAGTTCTTATGCCTTTTATCTTGCTATATAGCGTGTGGACGAGGCATTGGAACGTTGCTGGGAGAATGCGGTGGACAGAGGTGAATTTGCTGAAACTTGGGAAGACTACAAAACTTTTCTTCGTAGTGGTTTCATGGTACCATATGTGGAGGAGAGTGAGCAGCCGTCCAGAGTTGTGCATGAAATAGAGGAAGTGGACAAGTGCATAGTTCCTATTCAAGAGATTGTTCCACTACCAACAGTCACTAAGGTTGAGGTGAAAACTTCAGAGGAGAGGAAACCTGGCTCTGATACCAAGAGCGCTACTGTGACTGTTGAGGCGGATGTACCATTGAGTGGGCTGAATATGCAACTCAAGAAGGTACAAAGTGATGCTTGCAAGACAGTTGACAACAGTCAGCGGTGGAGTTTGTTTCAGACTTAGTGCTTTATCAAGGGCAAGGCTTGCAAGTTGATGGTTGATGGTGGTAGCTGTACTAATGACATAAGCAAGGCGATGGTGGCAGCGTTGGGATTGTCTACATGGCGTCTTCCTGAACCTAAGCGTCTTGAGTGGTTGAATATCTGTGGTATGCTGAAGATTACTCACAAGGTGCGTGTGCCATTTACAGTTGATGATTATGTTGATGAGATCGATTGCGATGTGTTGCCATTGGAGGTGTGCGGATTGCTGCTTGGGCATCCTTGGCAGTATGATCGCAATGTGACACATGCTGGGCGAGCAAATACATATTCTTTTATGCATGGTGGCAAACAGCGGACTTTGAAGCCTATGGGTGATGATCATATCAAGTCCGACGTGGAGTTAGTAGTGCGTAAAGACAAGTTGCACAAGCTTAAAGTACAGCTAGCGGTGCATGATGTTCCGAGCATTGATGTTGGTGATGTTTCAGCCAAGCCTGTAGATGACAAGCCAGTTCTTGTTGGTGACAAGCCGGATGAAGCTACACTTGTTGTTGATGTGGATGTTGCAGCATGTGCTACAGTTCCAGTTTGTGTTGATGCCAGTATACAAACTGATGATATTAGTGCTGATGATACTTCAGTACATGTGGCGCAGATGCGCGTGGGAGGAGTGGGAGGCGAGCGCATCAGTGGAGATGGTGGGCAGCGGCACTACCGTGCTAGGAGTACTGTCCAGTTTTCCGCGACACCGCGGATGCATCGAGGCAAGGATGGACGTGTGAGACATCTATGTGGCCCAGGAATTACACATCTTGTGCAGGGTTATGTGCAGCGACACAGGGGTCCATCAAAACCTCGCAAGAAGAAGGAATTGGCGCCGAAGTCCAACTTCATGTGGAGAAGAAAGGAGGCGCCAAGTGCTGTATCAAGTCGAGAAGGCCGCGAGGAAGGATGTGGTGTGGAAGGCAAGCAAGACTTGAAGACGGCGAGGACGTGTCATGTTCATATCACGTCACCTTTTCCAGAAGACCCTCACGCGTTGGGGACAACGCTTCTTGAAGGGGGGGGGGATGATGATATGGGCACGGAGGCCTATGTGGAGCCCCGATTCAGGACTCCACCAGCTTAGTTATCTTATTTTATTGCTATGGTCATATGTGGGCCAATTAGAGTTTTTTAATAATTTGTGTGTTTCGACTTGGGCCTGTCTGAGTCGAACTAGGGAGGCCCACTAGGGGCTTGGCCGGCCACCCCTCTCATATAAGGGTGGGCACGATTAGGGTTTTTGGTAGTTCAAGTTTAGACTAAAGTTAGGTTATACCTAGATTGCGTGTGATCACGTGTATCATCCCTCCGGGGATACGGCGCTGCCGTTATCTATTATATCCGCTGCGAAGGTTCTTGTGTTCTTCAAGAATTGTCTAGCTCTTGGTTTGAGGCGTATCGTTCATCGATCCGTTGCTTGCTGGATTCGTTGCCTCTTCTCCAGGCTACGTTCATCGCGTTGTTGGGAGGATTCTCTACCCCAGGTTCTCGCTGTGAAAGATCGGGCATCAACCAAGGAGGATCCAGTGGGTCGCTCCCTTATCAATTTGGGCTAGTTGTTTGCTAGCTTAGCTCGCCACCATGACCGGATTATGGAATGGCATGATCAACACGATCATGGCAATGCTAGTGGGCATCTTCGTAGAGGGTTGTGTGATGGTATGACCACATACTCTGCCGTGTCGCATCTCTCATTTTAAGTTTGTTTGTTTTTGGAAAGTACAAAGATGAATAAAGATAGACATAAAGTCTTCAATTCTAACACACAACACCAAAAACCAATTCTCTCTCTCCATCTCTCTCTTTCTCTCTCTCTCTCTCTCTCGGTCTGATTCAGTGCATTCGTGAGCGAGTATGATAGGAACACAAAGACAAGTGGTATCAGAGCCCGGAGAGCCCTGTCAAAGATGTCGTTGAAGAATATCAAGGGGACACATGTAAGATCTAAAATGGTACATTCCTCGAGAAAGAGTTTCTTGAAAAGTAAGTGTGAGATGAAAGTACAACTTGATGGGATTGTTGAATCTTTAGATACAGTCGAGAGGGTTGAGGAAGTAGAAGTTGCTCCACCTATATATGATCCCTAAGATTGAACCGAAAACTCTTGTATTGGATGCAGTAGTTTCAAACAAGTGTGTAGCTGAACCATGTAGGATAAACATAGTTCGACTACCTCCTCAATGGTAATAGAAGGAATTCTTCATCCTTGATGATGATGATCTCATGAGTTACAAGGAAGCAATGATGGGTCCTAGTTGCACTTAATGGCTAAAATCCATGAAATCCAAGAAGGAATCCATATATGAGAATCAAGTTGGAAGTTGATGTATCATCTAGAGGGTATTAAACCCATTGAAAGCAAATGGATCTTCAAATAAAAATAGATGCGGATGGCAATGTGACCATTCACAAACCTTGACTTTGCACAAAAGGTTTTCAACAAATTCAAGGAGTTGACTACACCAATACTTTCTTGCTGGTAGTGATGCTTAAATATGTTCAGATTTTGCTAGCAACTGCAGGTCATTTCGATTGCTAAATATGGTAGACGAATGTCAAAGCGGATTTTCTAAATGAAATCTGATCAAGGATGTGCATATGATACAACCCAAGGGTTCTGTCAGTCCTAAGGATGCTGGAAAGGTATGGGAACTTTAGAAGTTCATTTATGAGCTTAAGCAAATAGCGCGAACATGGAAAATCTTCATAGATATGGTGTCCAACAAGGACAACGAGGGGTCGCTAGAAACATCACAAGCACTCGTCGCTCATCGGGCCAAGCGTTGGTTAGAATTCATCCCACAAATTAGCATTTTTGGTCAACTTAGTCACCTCGTGGTTGCGCAGGCCATGAGAACGGTACAAGTTGGCCCAGTTCACGAGGATGCACCGGGGTCAATTTGCGGAGTAGACGCCTGTCACTTTTGGGCCGCTCGGTACAAGGAGCTGGACACGCCGCATGATTGAGGTCAATCTGGGACGCATGTGCGACTAATCAGACGATCAAGGATCTCAAGTAGATGTGATTACTCCTAGGTCGATGCATTTTACTGTTACTCAATTAAAGGCATTTGCTTCATCAAGAACGAATAAGAAGTTTACGTTTATAGGAAACTAAGTGGGTCAATAGCATTTCTAACCTTGTATGTGGATGACATGACGCTGATTTGAAATGATATATCTTTTCTTAACACAATTATAGGATCTTTGAAATCAAAGACTTAGGTGATGTTTCATATATATTGGGCATAAATATATATAGAGAGTTAGATCAAGGCGCCTAATTAGGCTTAACAAAAGGACGTATGTTGACAAGGTTGTAAAGAGGTCTAGAATGAAGAACGCCAAGAAAGGTTCAACCCCAATTTCACCTAGCACGAAACTCAGCAGGAAACAATCTCCTCAGTCCACTGATGAGCAAGTAAAAAAATGATGATAGTTCCATATGCTTCGGCAATTGGATCTATAAAGTACGCTATGATTAGTACAAGGACAAATATTTCCTTTATGCTAAGTATTAGCGGCAGGTTCCAAAGTGCTCCAACAATGGAACATCTCGGAGTGGAGTTAAAGGTATGTTCAGATACCTTAATAGGACTAACTAAATGTGCCTACAATTTTGAGGTGACGTAGAGCTAGTTGTAAGGGGTTACACCGATCCAAGCTTGTTTTACCGATCTAGATGGTTTTAAATCTCAACCACACTATGTGTTTACATTAAATTCATAAGCTAGGAGTTAGCTGGAAGAGCCCAAAAGGAATAGGTTGTGTAGTATACAACGTAGGCGGAATACATTGCGACTGCAAAAGCTACAAAGGAGGGGTGTTGGATTAACAAGCCCCTCACCGAACTTGGAGTGGTTCTCTTTGTGTTGGATAAAAAAAGCTCTATTGTTGTGATAATAGTAGCAGCGTGGCCTAGTCAACGGAACTAAGGTCTCACTCTAAATCCAAGCATGCTAAACATCATTATGATCTTATTATCCGGGATCAGGTGGATAAGACTTATACTAAAGTATGCAAGATTCATACACGGATCTAAATGTGTAGGATCTATTGACAAAGCCTCTACCACGAGCAAAGTTCAAACAATATCGAGAAGTTATTGGTGTTAGAGATTATTGATTCTAATGCAAGTGGAAGACCGACATAATTATGCCGTAGAGATAAATTTTATTATTTAATTACATGTTATATTAATTATTAATTACTTTATGCTATAATTTCTTTGGTTCTTGAATATGAGATTCAACAAAAATGAAAAAAGCATGTACAGAGTAGTAAACACCAAGTTGTTCCTACTCCACCTATAGAACTAGCTCTGGTGTTCGTTGATGGTCAGGCTTTTGTGATCATGGACATTGTTAATGTAACAAGGATGTCAAACAACAATGAGAGTACATTGTTAGGAAAATAAGGGTACTGAATCGATTCAGTTATAGGTGATGAACTATTAGATACTCTGGTCATCTGTTCTTAGTATCATCATCATATTGTTATCTTATGCTCAAAGTCTATAGACCACGCGAATATCAAGTGACCTCATATTGGAAGGTGCATTTTGGTTATCGCCAAACATTGCTGATGACTGAGCAATTATAACGGTGATGATCAGATGCATTCAAAGATGTGTCTAGTAACTTTGATAGTTTAAGTATGGGGAGTCACTCCTCTAGATGATGGAGAGATGCACTCTAGGACCTCTCGATATTATGGTATCACCCTGTCTTCTGGTCAGACACATTGTCATAATGATCACAAGGATATTGGAATACGTAACGAGAACACGGAGCGAAGCTGAAACGAGGATAGCGGGTATAGTGACTAAGTGTTGAGTCACGGGGTTACCAAAGTCTTGTCTCCGGTTATTATTAGTATCATGAGGTAATGTGAATAGCATTCATATTAACACAATGTTCGCTCGAAGTTATTCGTGTGTGTGTAGGATCTATCATGGGCATCGAGGCATTGTTATTGGTTACTGATCTGAAAGTATTTCAGATTCATGTCTACACATTAGTGAATATGTTGGGTCACACACTTAAGAGTCCTCATAATTGTTTCATACAAATTTAGGAAGTGTTTCGTATTTTATATAGGTGAAATCTGGGACTCCAAACTTTATTTTAGAGTGTCGTAGGGGCACCAAAAGGACCCATGGGATGCAGCTTGGCTGCAGCCCCATGGGTGGCCACATGGGCCCTAGGGGCCCCTATGGGATGGGCGACAGAAGCTTGAAAGTCCCCTTGCTTGTAGGTTAAGCAAGGGGTCGGCTAGTATTTGGGGCGCTGAGAGGTTTTGGTGTCGGTACCTGATACGTTGCAAATATATCTATAATTTTTATGCTCCATGCTTGTTTTACACCAATTTATATAAGTTTTGCTTACACTTCGTTGAACTTTTATATATTTTCTGGCACTAACCTATTGACAAGATGCCACGGTGCCAGTTCCCTGTTTTCTGCAGTTTTGCATTTCAGAAAAGTTGTACAGGAAATATTCTCGGAATTGGACGAAACATAAGCCGAGGATATTATTTTTCCATAACGAAGACGAAGTCCAGAGGGGGGGCGAAGAGGCGCCACAGGGCGGCCAGACCAGGCCTATGCGTGGCCCAGGCCTTGGCCGTGCCTAGCGGTGGTCTGGGGCCCCCTGGCCTCCACCAACCTCTCCCTTCCGCCTATAAGAAGCCTCCCGACGCGTGAAGCCTAAATAAAACAAGCCTCCGTCCACGAAAAGTTCTGTAGCTCCGCTACCGCCGAAGACAAGATTTGGGGGACAGAAGTCTCTATTCCGGCACCCTGCCGGGACGGGGAATTGCCCCCAGAGCCATCTCCATCGACTCCACCGCCATCTCCATCGCTGTTGCTGACTCCCATGATGAGGAGTGAGTAGTTCTCCCCGAGGTTGAGGGCTTTATCAGTAGCTATGTGGTCTATCTATCTCTCCATGTATGATCTTTATGTGATCATGAGCTTTCTAATCTAGTTGAATAAGTAGATGCTATTCTTCAACTATTGTGCTACTCAAGTGGTTTTATTATATGATCTCTGGGGACACCTTGTCCAACGGTGTGACGGTGATAGTGTGCACACCGTGTTTGTTTCTTAAGCTTAATTTATAGAAATACTTATGGATTGTGGTGACTAGTTAGTACCATCTTTGTATGCTCAAAGTGACAGCGTCGGGAGTCCATAGATTGGGAATGCGAACTTTAAGGAGTGCTTATGCATCCCTACGCACTGAATTTGTGTTTATTATCAAACCGGAGAGTGGTTCAGAGTAGCATAGTGAAGAGATAATATATATGTATTCAACTATGGTATCATTGTTGAGAGTGTCCACTAGTAAAATTATGATCCCTAGGCCTTGTTTCTAAGAATTGAAACACCGTATACAACCAGTTCTGCTACATGTTTGCTTGCTGCCATTTTTATTTCAGATTTCAATTACCACTTACAATCATCCTTATTACTTGTATTTCACTATCTCTTCGCCGAACTAGTGCACCTATACACCTGAGAAGTGTATTGAGTGTATTGGGGACACAAGAGACTTCTTGTATCGTAATTGCAGGGTTGCTTGAGAGGGATATCTTTGATCTCTACCTCTCTGAGTTCGATAAACCTTGGGTGATTCATTTAAGGGAAACTTGCTGCTGTTCTACAGACCTCTGCACTTGGAGGCCCAACACTATCTACAAAAATAGAAGCGTGCATAGTGATGATGCGTAAAGCACACGCCCGTTGGGAACCCCAAGTGGAAGGTGTGATGCGTACAGCAGCAAGTTTCCCTCAGTAAGAAACCAAGGTTTATCGAACCAGTAGGAGATGAAGGCCACGTGAAGGTTGATGGTGAAGAAGTGTAGCGCGGCGCAACACCAGGAATTCCGGCGCCAACGTGGAACCTGCACAACACAATCAAAATACTTTGCCCCAACGTAACAGTGAGGTTGTCAATCGCACCGGCTTGCTGAAAACAAAGGATTAAACGTATGGTGTGGAGAATGATGTTTGCTTGTGAAGAACAACAGAGAACAGAGATTGCAGTTGATTGTATTTCAGATGTAAAAGAATGGACCGGGATCCACAGTTCACTAGTGGTGTCTCTCCAATAAGAAATAGCATGTTGGGTGAACAAATTACAGTTGGGCAATTGACAAATAGAGAGGGCATAACAATGCACATACATATCATGATGACTAATATGAGATTTACTTAGGGCATTACGACAAAGTACATAGACCGCTATCCAGCATGCATCTATGCCTAAAAAGCCCACCTTCGGGTTAGCATCCGCACCCCTTCCAGTATTAAGTTGCAAACAACAGACAATTGCATTAAGTATGGTGCGTAATGTAATAAACACAAATATCCTTAGACAAAGAATTGATGTTTTATCCCTAGTGGCAACAGCACATCCAAAACCTTAGAACTTTCCATCATCGTCCCAGATTCAATGGAGGCATGAACCCACTATCGAGCATAAATACTCCCTCTTGGAGTCACAAGTATCAACTTGGCCGGAGCCTCTACTAGCAACGGAGAGCATGCAAGATCATAAACAACACATATATGATAGATCAATAATCAACTTGACATAGTATTCCATATTCATCGGATCCCAACAAACACAACATGTAGCATTACAAATAGATGATCTTGATCATGATAGGCAGCTCACAAGATCTAACATGTTAGCACAATGAGGAGAAGACAACCATCTAGCTACTGCTATGGACCCATAGTCCAAGGATGAACTACTCACACGTCAGTCCGGAGGCAATCATGGTGATGTAGAGTCCTCCGGGTGATGATTCCCCTCTCCGGCGAGGTGCCGGAGGCGATCTCGTGAATCCCCGAGATGGGATTGGCGGCGGCGTCTCCGGAACTTTTCCGTATCGTGGCTCTCGGTAATAGGATTTTCGCGACGGAGAGTTTAAGTAGGCGGAAGGGCGAGTCGGAGGAGGCACGGGGGCCCCACACCATAGGCCGGCATGGGCCCCATGCTGGCCGCGCCGCCCTATGGTTAGGGCGCCTCGTGGCCCCACTTCGTATCCTCTTCGGTCTTCTGGAAGCTCCGTGGAAAAATAAGACCCTGGGCGTTCGTTTCGTCCAATTCCGAGAATATTTCCCGTGTAGGATTTCTGAAACGAAAAATAGCACAAAACAGGAACTGACGCTTCGGCATCTCGTTAATAGGTTAGTGCCGGAAAATGCATAATAATGATGTAATGTGTGTATAAAACATGTGAGTGTTGTCATAAAACTAGCATGGAACATAAGAAATTATAGATACGTTTAAGACGTATCACATAGACATCAAGCTCTTTTCAGGCGCTGTTGCTGGGGAGGTAAGGTAAAAGGTACTCACATCATCTTGCTACTAAGTCTTTTAGTTGCTGGTGAGTGCTCAAAGTTATTTCCTTTAGATTCTGCAATTATATCTTTTTGTTTCTTGTTTTTATTTTCACTAGTTAGGCTTAATGGAAAACAACAACAAAATTAGAGAGCTTTATAGTATTTATCTTGAGTTAGGACATGAGGTGTTTGAAGAGAAAATTAAAAACCTATGGAACTTTATTTGCATGCTAATAGCAATGTTATTGGTATGAATTCTTGGAACACCATTATTGCTAATTCTATAGAAAATTCTAAGCTTGGGTAAGCTAGTTTTTATGAAAATGATCTTTTTAGTTCCCCAACTTTAGAGGAGAAAATTTGCTATGATGATACTATGCCTCCAATATATGATGACTGCAATGGTGATTATGTTATTTTCAGTCCACCTACTACTGAGGAGAAAATAAATCATGATTACAATATGCCTCCTATATTTGATGATTATGGCAATGAGAATAATAATAATGATAGCTATTTTGTTGAATTTTCTCCCACTACAATTAATAAGAATGACTATGCTTATGTGGGGAGTAATAATTATTTTATGCACGTGGATCATGATAAGAATGTTTTATGTGATAGTTATATTGTTGAGTTTATTCATGATTCTAGTGAAAGTTATTATGAGAGAGGAAACTATGGTTGTAGAAGTTTTCATGGTACTAAAACACCTCTCTATATGCTGAAAATTTTGAAGTTACTCTTGTTTTATCTTCCTATGCTTGTCACTTTGTTCTTTGTAGATTTATTTGTGTACAATATTCTTACGCATAGGAAGTGGGTTAGACTTAAATGTGTTTCATATTTTCTCCTTGATGCTCTCTTTTACTTCAATTCATATTTCTTATGTGAGCATCTTCTCAAATTACTGAGCCTAGAGGAAAGGCGTTAAAGAAAAGAACTCTAGAGAGATAATCCATGTTTATTTCTGTAATTTTTCTTTGGTTGAGTTTTGGAACTTATTAACTCTGCAATAACCTCTCTTTATAATTTTTATTTTGTTTTTGTGCCAAGAATATCCTCTAATATGAAGAAAGTAAGATTTGGGGAAGTTGTTGTCCTGAACAGATTTTGTGCATCACCATAAACATGCGTATTCCAAGCCAGAACGTAATTTTGAACTGCCAATTTTTTAGCATATGCCTCAGGTTATTATCTAACTTTTGTTAGTTGAACACTTTTCGATCTGAGCAACAGAAGATTTTCGAAACAATCGATCTTTACCCTATTGTTCTGTTTTGATAGATTTCTACCACTATTTGCATTTGCCTCTTAATCTCTTTCTTTTTGAGTTCTTTTGAGGAAAGAGTTTTTTTAAAGAAGTTTCTACAGTAGCTTATTTTTTAATAGATGTTTGATATATGTTAGAACTGAACCCAAGTGAATTTATTATTTTGATTACACTAATGTTGCTTATAAGGATTGTGTGAAGTTTTGTATGAAACAAGTTTTCAAGTGTAGGGAGGAAAGAATGATATAATGTGATGAAGTATGGACAAAATCTCAAGCTTGGGATGCCCATTTCACCCCAAGAAATATCAAAGAAGTACAAGCGTGATGACCCACAAGTATAGGGGGTGTATCGTAGTATCTTCGATAAGTAAGAATGTCGAAAGGCCACGTCCCTATTTTTCCAGAAGCTTCACGGAGTCCGAAGGAGAGACGAAGGGGGACCACGAGCTGGCCACCTCATAGGGTGGCGCGGCCCCACCTTCTGCCGCGCCGCCAGGTGGGGTGGGCCCCTCGGGACTCTCTGTTCCAGTCATATTTATTGCCCCAGATGCGAAAACCCTAAATAATCCAGTCATATTCCACCAAGGGTTCCGCAGCGCCGCCGCCACCGACGACAAGTTTTGGGGGACAAAATCTCTGTTCCGGCATGCCGCCGGGACGGGGAATTGCCCCCGGAGCCATCTCCATCGACACCACCGCCATCTTCATCGCCGCTGCTGACTCCCATGATGAGGAGGGAGTAGTTCTCCCCGAAGGTCGAGGGCTCTACCGGAGCTATGTGGTTCATCTCTCTCTCCCATGGTGTGATCTTTATGTGATCATGAGCTTTGTAATCTAGTTGAATATGTAGATGTTACTCTTGTCTATTATGCACTCTAGAGGGTTACTTTAATATGAACTCCTGAGTCACTCTCCACGGTGTGATGGTGACAAGTGGTGCGCATCGTGTGTGATTCCTTTATGACGTTGTGGAGCTTGTTTACTCCGCTTGAGGTGTGCTTTTGCAGCCCTACACAATGAATGGTGTTTGTTATCCAACAAGAGAGTGTTTGAGAGTAGCATTTATTTATTCAATTATGTGATCATTGTTGAGAGTGTCCACTAGTGAAAGTATGATCCCTAGGCCTTGTTTCTAAGCATTGAAACACTCAGCTTTCCAACAAGTTCTGCTACATGTTCACTTGCTGCCATTTTTATTTCAGATTGCAATTACTACTTATAATCATCCATATTACTTGTATTTCACTATCTATTCGCCTAACTAGTGCACCTATACATCTGACAAGTGTATTAGGTGTGTTGGGGACACAAGAGACTTCTTGTATCTTAATTGCAGGGTTGCTTGAGAGGGATATCTTTGACCTCTACCTCCCTGAGTTCGATAAACCTTGGGTGATTCACTTAAGGGAAACTTGCTGCTATTCTACAAACCTCTGCTCTTGGAGGCCCAACACTGTATACAGGAATAGAAGCGTGCGTAGACATCAGACGCCAGGATGAAAGCTTGGGTCGCCATATATCCAGCTTCTGGTGTCTTTGGAATAATATCCCCCCTTGTTTCTATCGACATAAAGGACATGTCGAGGTTTTGAATTGGTTCTCCCTCTCGGCTTCAGGTATATGCTGCAACCGAGACCTTGCCCTATTGCGAGCAGCTCTGTGACTATCTCCTCCCGAAGTACCTGATTGCCGGCTCAGCTCACTCTTCGCTCGCTTGACTCCTAAGTCTGCGGCTCTTTTCCTATCAAGCTCAGCTCTCTGTTTTTCGAGTTCCCGTCCAAAGACGGGCGAGTCTATATTGGTATGTGTTGGGGGGATGACCCCCGGTATGCCAAAGGCATGCCAAAATCGGATGGTTTAGGCCATCAAGATGCTGGTTTAATGTTTATACCGGAGCGCGAAGTTAAGAGTTTGGCTAAGTGAAGTTAAGCCGGTATCCCCAGGAAGGGTATACCGGAACCGGATAGAGAAGACACCGGGCTACCGGTAAGAAGTACACTGTAGCACGTCGGCAGGACTGGTCAAAGATTCTCTCCAGAGCTAGAAGACAAAGATGAGCTAAGCAAAGTAGCTTTAAACGAAGCCCCGACGATAAAGAGGAGGATGACGCTCGAAAGAAGCCGGAGGACGTCGACCCTCCTCGATTAAAGAAGACCCCGGTGTCATCTATGATTAAAGTAACTTTGTAAAGTAGTTTGTCTAGTCAAAGATGCCATTAGGGTTTCTTCCCCCGTAAGCCACCCTCTCCCCTATATAAGGAGAGGGGGCACACCCGTACACGGGTAGAAAAAATACGATTAGCTTAGAGGGAAATCCTGTAAACAAAAACCTGTACCATGTTGAGATCAACGAAGAGAAAGATCTAGAGCGAGTTCTTCCTTGTGTCTTTCTTCTTCTACCTCTAGCCTTGGCTGAGTTCTTGAGGAAAGCATCCGGAAGTTCATCCCATCTAATCACAAACCCTCCCCCGAATCCTCTAGCGTCCATTCGGCCCCCAACTTAAGCCATCCTATGGCATCCGTC
>NC_061510.1:159220227-159278874 GCF_022539505.1 Lolium rigidum | reverse complement strand
ATTATTCATGATCCTTTGTTTGAGTTACTTCTCATGTTATAACATAATTGCTAAGTTCTATTGTTAGAATCATATCTATCATGCATATGTTTAGAGTACTTTGATCCCAGCTCACAATGTTTTTACAATAACTTGATCAAGATTGTGTTGGCTGCATGTCATCTTAAAAATTATTTTTGTTATCAGTTACCTACTTGAGGATGAGCAGGAGTTAAGCTTGGGGATGCTGATACGTTGCAAACGTATCTATAATTTTTTATGCTTCATGCTTGTTTTACACCAATTTATATATGTTTTACTTACACTTTGTTGCACTTTTATATATTTTCCGGCACTGTCCTATTGACAAGATGCCACAGTGCCAGTTTCATGTTTTCTGCTATTTTGTATTTCAGAAAAGTTGTACAGAAAATATTCTCGGAATTGGAAAAAACAAAAGCCGAAGATCTTATTTTTCCGTAACGAAGACAAAGTCCAGAGGGGGGACGAAGAGGCGCCAGAGGGCGGCCAGACCAGGCCTAGGCGCGGCCCAGGCCCGCGCCTAGGGGTGGTCTAGGGCCCCTGGCCTCCACCAACCTCTCCCTTCCGCCTATAAGAAGCCTCTCGACGCGTGAACCCTAAATATAACCAGCCTCCATCCACGAAAAGTTAAGTAGCTCCGCCGCCGCCGAAGACAAGATTCGGGGGGACATAAATCTCTTTTTCGGCATCCTGCCGGGACGGGGAATTGCCCCCGGAGCCATCTCCATCGACTCCACCGCCATCTCCAGCGCTGTTGCTGACTCCCACAATGAGGAGTGAGTAGTTCTCCCCGAGGCTGAGGGCTTTACCAGTAGCTTTGTGGTCTATCCATCTCTCCATGTATGATCTTTATGTGATCATGAGCTTTGTAATCTAGGTGAATAAGTAGATGTTATTCTTCAACTATTGTGCTACTCAAGTGGTTTTATTATGTGACCTCCGGGGACACCTTGTCTAACGGTGTGAAGGTGACAGTGTGCACACCGTGTTTGTTTCTTAAGCTTAATTTATAGAAATACTTATGAATTGTGGTGACTAGTTAGTACCATCTTTGTATGCTCAAAGTGACAGCGTGGGGCGTCCATAGATTAGGAATGCAAACTTTAAGGAGTGCTTATGCATCCCTACATAGTGAATTTGTGTTTATTATCAAACCGGAGAGTGGTTCAGAGTAGCATAGTGAAGTGATAATATCTGTGTATTCAATTATGGTATCATTGTTGAGAGCACGGGCGGAGCCACCACCGGGTCGAGCCGGGTCGTTCGACCCCCCTCAGATTTTGGCAAAAAAAAGACCCCCAACCCCAATCGGTATTGGGCGACACAGCGCCACAGCCCCGGGGTCGAGCGACGGATCGAGCGCCAGAGCAAAACCTAGCCCCGCCGCCGCCAGGCCCCGCTCCAGTGGCTCGCCCGCTGCCACATCACGTTTCCCCACCGCTCCGCCGTGTTTCCTCGGTCCACCGCCGCCTTTCCCCTCCCCACCCCGCCACGTATCCCCTTCCACGGTTGGCTTCTTCGATGGATGGCGACGGTGATGAGGAATCACACAAGAGCGCATGCTGCCAGGTTGATTCCCCCCTCTTCTTGAGTTTTGATACTTGATTGCATCATTACAAGGTAGAAATCAGGGGTAATTTTTAGTTTCCCTTTTCAATGTTGTAGGCAAATGTTCTTGAAATTTTTGATCTAGCAAATGTGGTTGCCGATCCCGGAATTCGGAGAACAATTGAGTCATTTGGTACACCTGAAATCAGAGACAAAATGAGATGGGCATATTTATCGAGAGGCCGTACTCGTTTAGATGGTCATAATTATTGTGGTGGAAGAAAAATTACAGTACCGAATATGGATGATAACATTGCAGCTAGGGGTTACCCAAGGAGCTCACGCAAGATGGTTACTTGCTTGCATCATTACAAGGTAGAAATCTTTAATGAGGTGCTTCATAGAAACATAGTTGAGATGAATCATAGATTTTCTGAAGCTTCTACACGTCTATTATTGTGCAATGCATGCCTTGATCCTAGAGACTCATTCAACAACTTTGATAATGATATGCTAGTTGAGCTTCCAACCACGTAGTCTGCTAATTTGTCTTCACATGATTGTTCTCTATTGGTTGGTGAACCGGACATATATGTTGATGTGATGAAGATAAATCCTGATTTCATAGCTTGTGATAGTTTGAGTGATATTTCTCTCAAATTAGTTCAGAAGAGATACCATGAGACCTTTACATTGGTCTACTGCCTTATTACGCTTGCTTTGACATTACCTGTGGCAACACCATCAGTTGAGAGGGTTTTCTCGGCGATGAATATTATAAAATCATCTCTTCGGAACAAGATAGGGGATGATTTGCTCAATGATTTGATGATTTTCTATGTTGAGAAAGATATATTTACCAAAATTGATGACAATAAGATTATGCTACGTTTCCATTCCTACAACAACCGTAGAGGTCATCTTCCGCGGAGCTTTCGTCTTCCAAGCTTAGATGCAACTTAATGGTATGAAACTATCTTATCAAAATGTAGCTCTATTTTCGCGTTCTTGTTTTTTGTAGTTATTATGTCGTTGTACTTGATGAAATATGCAAGTTGAATCTATTTGGACCTCTTTTGTTGAATACATGTGCTCGTTTCTGTCAAAAAAATTTAGAGCTTGGTTTCGACCCCCCTCAGTTCAATTCCTGGCTCCGCTACTGGTTGAGAGTGTCCACTAGTGAAAGTATGATCCCTAGGCCTTGTTTCTAAGCATTGAAACACCGTTTACAACCAGTTCTGCTACATGTTTGCTTGCTGTCATTTTTATTTCAGATTGCACTTACTACTTACAATCATCCATATTACTTGTATTTCACTATCTCTTCGCTGAACTAGTGCACCTATACACCTGACAAGTGTATTGGGTGTGTTGGGGACACAAGAGACTTCTTGTATCGTAATTGCAGGGTTGCTTGAGAGGGATATCTTTGACGTCTACCTCCCTGAGTTCGATAAACATTGGGTGATCCACTTAAGGGAAACTTGCTGTTGTTCTAGAAACCTCTGCACTTGGAGGCCCAACACTGTCTACAAGAATAGAAACGTGCGTAGACATCACTGCCCTAGGCCTGCCCCTCTCCCAAGTTGACCTCCTATATAAAGAAGCAACCCCACCCTGATGACCCACAAGTATAGGGGATCGCAACAGTCTTCGAGGGAAGTATTACCCAATTTATTGATTCGACACGAGGGGAGGTAAAGAATACTTATAAGCCTTAACAACTGAGTTGTCAATTCAGCTGCACCTGGAAAAGCACTAGCAACAGGGGTGATGTGAAAGTAGCAGTGATATGAGAGCAGTAGTAACAATAACACAGCAGCAGTAATAGTAATATGAGAGCAATGGCACCAGAAAACAGTTGACATATAGAACGAGTATATGATGATGAAAGATGGACCGGGGTTCCCAGCTATCTACACTAGTGGCAACTCTCCAATAACAAGTGTTGGGTGAACAAATTACAGTCGAGCAATTGATAGGATTGAAATAGCATTAAGACAGAATATCAAGATCAATAATCATGTAGGCATGTTTTCCAATTATAGTCGTACGTGCTCGCAATGAGAAACTTGCACAACATCTTTTGTCCTACCAGCCGGTGGCAGCCGGGCCTCAAGGGAAACTACTTGGATATTAAGGTACTCCTTTTAATAGAGTACCGGAGCAAAGCATTAACACTCCGTGAAAACATGTGTCCCTCACATCACCGCCATCCCCTCCGGTTGTCCCGATTTCAGTCACTTCGGGGCCTTTGGTTCCGGACAGTGACATGTGCATACAACTTGTAGATACAATCTAAGCAATAATATAAAGCTCAAATCTAAGATCATGCCACTCGGGCCCTAGTGACAAGCATTAAGCATAACAAGATTGCAGCAACAATAACTTCATAAACTTTGTAGATAGACAATCATAATGTAACAATCCATCGGATCCCGACAAACACAACACCGATTACATCGGATGAATCTCAATCATATAAGGCAGCTCATGAGATCATTGTATTGAAGTACATGGGGAGAGAATACCAACTAGCTACAGCTAGAACCCGTAGTCCATGGGGGAACTACTCACGGAGCATGATGGAGGCGATGGCGTTGATGGAGATGGCTTCGGGGGCACTTCCCCGTCCGGCGAGGTGCCGGGACGGAGACTTCTGTCCCCCGAGTTGGAGTTTCGCGATGGTGGCGGCGCCCCTGGAGTCTTTCACGGAGTTTCGTCAAGAGTTACGGTGTTTTTAGGTCGAAAGGGGTTAAATAGGCGAAGAGGCGGCGCGAGGGGCACACTGGAGCGCCACACCACGGGCCGGCGCGGGCCCGGGCCGGGCCGCGCCGCCCTATGGTGTGGTGGCCCTCCGGCCCCTGTCAGAGCTCTTCTTCGGTGTTACGGACGCTTCCGGGAAAAATAGGAGGTTTGGTCTTCGTTTCGTCGAATTCCGAGAATATTGCCCGAACAGCCTTTACGGAACCAAAAACGAGCGAGAAAACGAGAGCTGGCACTTTGGCATCTTGTTAATAGGTTAGTTCCGGAAAATGCATGAAAACATTATAAAGTGCAAGCAAAACATGTAAGTATTGTCATGAAACAAGCATGGAACGACAGAAATTATGGATACGTTGGAGACGTATCAGCATCCCCAAGCTTAGTTCTCGCTCGTCCCGAGCGAGGTAAACGATAAAAAGAATAATTTACGTAGTGACATGCTACTTACATAACCTTGATCATACTATTACAAAGCATATGAAATGAATGAAGTGACTCAAGGCAATGATCTATAGTTGCTAACAAATAGATAACATATAGCAAAACTTTTCATGAAGAGTACTTTCAAGACAAGTATCAAAAGTCTTGCATAAGAGTTAACTCATAAAGCAATAAGTTCAAAGTAAAGGCATCGAAACAACACAAAGGAAGATATAAGTTTCAGCGGTTGCTTTCAACTTGTAACATGCATATCTCATGGATAATTGTCAACACAAAGTAATATGATGAATGCAAATATGCAAGTATGTAAGAATCAATGCACAATTGACACAAGTGTTTGCTTTTAAGGTGGAAGGAAGTAGGTAAACTGACTCAACATAAAGTAAAAGAATGGCCCTTCAAAGAGGAAAGCATCGATTGCTATATTTGTGCTAGAGCTTTGGTTTTGAAAACATAAAGAGAGCATAAAAGTAAAGTTTTGAGAGGTGTTTGTTGTTGTCAACGAATGGTAGTGGGCACTCTAACCCCCTTGCCAGGCAAACCTTCAAGAGCGGCTCCCATGAGTTATTTTTATTTTTGGGTGGCACTCCTTCCAACCTTTCTTTCAAAAACCATGGCTAACCGAATCCTCGGGTGCACGCCAACAATCTCATACCATGAAGGAGTGCCTTTTTATTTTAGTTTTATTATGATGACACTCCTCCCCACCTTTGCTTACACAAGCCATGGCTAACCGAATCCTTCGGGTGCCGTCCAACAATCACATACCATGGAGGAGTGTCTATTTTGGTTAATTAATCTGGGGCCTAGGAATCCCATTGCCGGCTCTTTTTGCAAAATTATTGGATAAGCGGATGAAGCCACTAGTCCATTGGTGAAAGTTGCCCAACAAGATTGAAAGATAAACACCACATACTTCCTCATGAGCTATAAAACATTGACACAAATCAGAGGTAATAAATTTTGAATTGTTTAAAGGTAGCACTCAAGCAATTTACTTTGGAATGGCAGGAAATACCACATAGTAGGTAGGTATGGTGGACACAAATGGCATAGTGGTTGGCTCAAGTATTTTGGATGTATGAGAAGTAATCCCTCTCGATACAAGGCTTAGGCTAGCAGGGCTATTTGAAACAAACACAAGTATGAACTGGTACAGCAAAACTTACATAAGAACATATTGCAAGCATTATAATACTCTACACTGTCTTCCTTGTTGCTCAAACACTTTTACCAGAAAATATCTAGACCTTAAAAGAGATCAATTATGCAAACCAATTTCAACAAGCTCTACAGTAGTTCTCCACTAATAGGCTTAGACTACATGAAAAAACTTAATCATGATCTACTTGAGAGCTCAAAACAATTGCCAAGTGTCAAATTATCCAAGACATATGAGGCATTTTCTGTTTCCAACCAAATATAAATAAGTGCAATAGCTTTCAACTTTTATCATTGAACATTAAAAGTAAAACGAAGAACACGAGTGTTCATATGAAAAAGCGGAGCGTGTATCTCTCCCACACAAGGATTGTTAGGATCCGAATTTATTCAAACATAAACAAAAATAAAAGCACACAGACGCTCCAAGTAAAGCACATATGATGTGACCGAATAAAAATATAGTTTCAGGGGAGGAACCTGATAAGTTGATGAAGAAGGGGATGCCTTGGGCATCCCCAAGCTTAGACACTTGAGTCTTCTTGAAATATGCATGGATGAACCACGGGGGCATCCCCAAGCTTAGACTTTTCACTCTTCTTGATCATATATCATCCTCCTCTCTTGACCCTTGAAAACTTCCTTCACACCAAACTTCTCATAAACTTCATTAGAGGGGTTAGTACTCAAAAAATTTGAATCCACCTTGGTCCTGTAGTGGCACATTGCAAGAACTCAATAAAACATTAGCTACAGCCCTCTACGTCTAGAAAACCTTGCTTAAAGTCCACAAGAGACAATGCAAAAAACAGAGACAGAATCTGCCAAAACAGAACAGCCAGTAAAGACGAATTTTAATAAAATACTTCCGTTGCTCAAATCAGAAAACTCAAAACTAATGAAAGTTGCGTACATATCTGAGGAACACGCACGTAAATTGGCATATTTTTCTGTGTTACCTAGAGGGAAAACAGCCCAGATTCGTGACAGATAGAAATCTGTTTCTGCGCAGAAATCCAAATCTAGTATCAACCTTCGATTAGAGGCTTCACTTGGCACAACAAAACACAAAACTAAGATAAGGAGAGGTTGCTACAGTAGTAAACAACTTCCAAGACACAAATATATAAAACAAAGTACTGTAGCAAAATAACACATGGGTTATCTTCCAAGAAGTTCTTTCTTTATAGCCATTAAGATGGGCTCAGCAGTTTTAATGATGCACTCGCAAGAAATAGTATTTGAAGCAAAAGAGAGCATCAAGAGGCAAATCCAAAACAAGTTTAAGCCTAACATGCTTCCTATGCATAGGAATCTTGTACACAAATAAATTCATGAAGAACAAAGTGACAAGCATAAGAAGATAAAACAAGTGTAGCTTCAATATTTTAAGCATATAGAGAGGTGTATTAGTACCACGAAAATTTCTACAACCATATTTTCCTCTCTCATAATAATTTTCAGTAGCTTCATGATCAAACTTAACAATATAGCTATCACATGCAGCATACTTTTCATGATTTCCAAACACATAATTTTTATCAAGTTCAAGAATAGTGGAATTAAAACTTTCAAACTTACTTTTATTAATAATATAACAAGGTAGTTGATCAATCTCAATAGATATGGGACTCATAGAATAAGTCAAGAACTCTCCAATCCCATTTTCATTAGTAGTACAATTAATATTATCAAGTAACATAGGACCGTCATCTAGAGCTTTATCATAGACAATTGCCAAACAAAATTCTTTAGTACCATGCATTTCGACATCAGGCACAAACAAAGCATTATCATAAGATTTATCAAAGTAGCATGGATTATCATAGATAACAGTAGCATAATCATTCTCACAAGTATTACTCATAGGTACTATTTCAAGAGAATCCACAGGAACATAACATTCAACCTCTTCAGGTAAGCATGGAGGACAATCAAATAGTGTAGGAGATAAAGAGTTACTCTCATTAGAAGGTTGGCATGGGTAGCTAATCCATTCTTCCTCCTTTTGTTCGTCGCTCTCCTCTTCTTTTTCATCCAATGAGCTTTCAGGTTCATCAATTTCCTCCTCTTTTTCATCCAATGAGCTTTCGAGTTCATCAATTTCTTCTTCCATCGGTTCCTGCAAATTGTGAGTGCATTCTTGTGCATTAATGTGTCTCTCTTTATAATCAAGGATATAAGGATTCCCCACTGTAGCATTCTATGCAAGAATTAAGGATAGTAGAGACATAATCTTTAAGGCCCTTACAAACAACACAAGTTTCATAATTCTCAACCATGAAGGATTCTATCTCGGAGGCTCCCATAAATAAGACAAATTGTTCTACCTCTTCGAACCCATAATGAATATAGCAATTCCGATTATAGTTCTTAATTAAAAATTCCTCACTAAAGCCACATTGAAATTTAAGATGTTTAGTATCTTGTTGAGAGCAGCAGTTTATATCTATGGCGTTCAAGCAAGATTTTAGCAATTGTATTCAATTTTTCTATCATAGCACTCATTATTTTACCAGTTCTTGATTCTCTATAACAATTATAACATTCTATAAGCTCCAAGTAGGTTGTTGGTTCTCCCATAATAGCAGTTTTTAATTTTTCGATTTTTCAAATTTTTATGGATTTTTGGGTATATGAGGAAAATAAAACAAGACAAAAATAAACTAAGCAAAAGTAAACTAAGCAAACTAATACTAGACAGAAATAAACTAAGCACAAATAAACTAGACAAAAGTAAACTAAGCAAAACAAAACAAAATAAAACAGAGAGAGATGTAGAGTGTACTCCCCAGGTGAACTTATGAGTAGAGCTATGCCTCCCCGGCAACGGCGCCAGAAAATAGTCTTGATGACCCACAAGTATAGGGGATCGCAACAGTCTTCGAGGAAGTATTACCCAATTTATTGATTCGACACGAGGGGAGGTAAAGAATACTTATAAGCCTTAACAAGCTGAGTTGTCAATTCAGCTGCACCTGGAAAAGCACTAGCAACGAGGGTGATGTGAAAGTAGCGATGATATGAGAGCAGTAGTAACAATAACACAGCGGCGAGTAATAGTAATATGAGAGCAATGGCACCGAGAAAACGAGTTGACATATAGAAGCGAGTATATGATGATGAAAGATGGACCGGGGTTCCCAGCTATCTACACTAGTGGCAACTCTCCAATAACAAGTGTTGGGTGAACAAATTACAGTCGGGCAATTGATAGGATTGAAATAGCATTAAGACAGAATGTCAAGATCAATAATCATGTAGGCATTTTTTCCAATTATAGTCGTACGTGCTCGCAATGAGAAACTTGCACAACATCTTTTGTCCTACCAGCCGGTGGCAGCCGGGCCTCAAGGGAAACTACTGGATATTAAGGTACTCCTTTTAATAGAGTACCGGAGCAAAGCATTAACACTCCAGTGAAAACATGTGTCCCTCACATCACCGCCATCCCCTCCGGTTGTCCCGATTTCGTCACTTCGGGGCCTTTGGTTCCGGACGGTGACATGTGCATACAACTTGTAGATACAATCTAAGCAGTAATATAAAGCTCAAATCTAAGATCATGCCACTCGGGCCCTAGTGACAAGCATTAAGCATAACAAGATTGCAGCAACAATAACTTCATAAACTTTGTAGATAGACAATCATAATGTAACAATCCATCGGATCCCGACAAACACAACACCGATTACATCGAGATGAATCTCAATCATGTAAGGCAGCTCATGAGATCATTGTATTGAAGTACATGGGGGAGAGAATACCAACTAGCTACAGCTAGAACCCGTAGTCCATGGGGGAACTACTCACGGAGCATGATGGAGGCGATGGCGTTGATGGAGATGGCTTCGGGGGCACTTCCCCGTCCCGGCGGAGTGCCGGGACGGAGACTCTGTCCCCCGGAGTGGAGTTTCGCGATGGTGGCGGCGCCCTGGAGTCTTTACGGAGTTTCGTCAAGAGTTACGGTGTTTTTAGGTCGAAAGGGGTTAAATAGGCGAAGAGGCGGCGCGGGGGGGCACACGGAGGCGCCACACCACGGGCGGCGCGGGCTCGGGCCAGGCCGCGCCGCCCTATGGTGTGGTGGCCCTCCGGCCCCTCTCCAGACTCTTCTTCGGTGTTACGGACGCTTCCGGGAAAAATAGGAGGTTTGGTCTTCGTTTCGTCGAATTCGAGAATATTGCCCGAACAACCTTTACCGGAACCAAAAACAGCAGAAAACGAGAAGCAGCACTTTGTGGCATCTTGTTAATAGGTTAGTTCCGGAAAATGCATGAAAACATTATAAAGTGCAAGCAAAACATGTAAGTATTGTCATGAAACAAGCATGGAACGACAGAAATTATGGATACGTTGGAGACGTATCACACCCCTTGAGATAGAATTCCTCATTTGGGTTGCAGGCTCCCCTCTCTCTTTCACTCTCTCCATGTCTGAGAGTTCTCCATGTAAGCCGAAAGGCTAGATTACTCTCGATGTGAGCGCAATGACCGGGACGGCAAGCCACTCGCATAATGAATCTCCATACGTGTGGTACTAGCAGAGGGATCAACCTTTAGATCCTCAAAGATAGGACGAGATATAGTACTCCCACCGGGGGGGGGATATGGCTATGTGTGGGGATCGCTATTTTTAGAGTTGTAATCGAACCCTTCCGCTTTATCTCCGTGAGAACTTTCTAGATCCAAATCTATTTACTTGAATTTTCACAGATATGATCTTGGTGCATAGGTCAATTTTTTTTGCTTTCTGTCTACGAATCGTAACAGTGCATCCATCAGATGGACGTCAAGTTAGCATTATTGAACGATTACCTATCAGATGAGGTGTACGTCGTCAAACATCCTGGCTTTCTTGAGGACAAGGAGCCGCCCCATGTGCTGAAGGTGGACAAGGCGCTTTATGAGCTTCGCCAGGCTCCGCATGCATGGTATGCTAAACGTGATGCCTCACCATGTTCACTTTGCTTCGTATGCAGTCCACTGGAGCACACGGTGTACCAACAAGGCAGTGGCAATGAATTCTTGCTCGCCGGTGTGTACGTGAATGGCCCGATCATCACAAGACCAACAACGGCGATATTCAGTAGTTCAAAGCAGATATGCACCGCCTGTTCAAGATGAGTGATCCAGTGCTTCTCTACTATATATCCTTGCAGGTGACACATGAGAACGACAAGATCTCGTTGTGTCAAAAGAGCTATGCAACAAAGATGTTGGAGCAAGATGAAATGGGGAGCTGCAATCACCGATTGAGTGCCTCCTAAAGCTCACCAAGCAAGACAATGATGCAACAACGGATGCCACGCCTTATATAGTGTCATCAGGGGCCTATGTTCCCTTGTAATCACGAGGCTGGCATTGTTCATGTCGTGGCAATCTCGAGCAGATACATGGAGGCACCCAACACACATCAGCGGCTTGTTGTCAAGCAAATTTTGAGGTATCTGGAGGGCATCTTTATGTACGGCTGATCTTACAAGAGCAGAGGAGAAGCTAAACTTGTTGGGTAAAACATCAATGACTTCACTGTAGATGTGGATGGCCGAAAGAGCACGTTTTGTGTTGTCTTCTTCCTCGGAGGTAACCTCATCAAGTCGGTCTCACATATGCTAAAGACTTTTGTCTTTTCTTCATGTGAGGTGGAGTGCATCACAGCGTCGACCACGACATGCCAGGGCTTGTTATTGAACCGCCTCACTGGCGACCTGGTCACACACACTCAACCTAAGTTCATTCTTCGGATGACGACAAATCTGCCATTGCTTTATGCAAGAACCCGGTGTAGCATCGAAAAAGAAAGCACATCAACATCAAGTTTCATCAAATCTACGATAGACTTGAGAACGGATAGCTAGACGTTGATCATGTGGGCACCAATGGGCATCTCACTCACATATTGGCGACGGCAGTTGGAAGAACCAAGTTCATCGAGATGCATCAGAAGCCGGGCGTGCAAGAAACTGGCGCAAGGGAACAAGACTAAAGGGCTGATTTGTTGGGCTCTATATCTTATTTCATCGATCAATTCCATCTCTGAACCGAAGTGTCAATAAGATCGGTTAAGTGTTCGGTTCATGGTTTTAGGAGTCATTTTTAGTTTCATCACGTAAGACTCCAAGCGTGATATTTGTTTGATCACTACCCGATCAATTTTGGTTAGTTGTTAGCTAGATTAGCTCGTCGTCATGACCGGATCATGGGATGGCATGGTCAACATGATCATGTCAGCGCTAGTGGGCATGTTCGCAGTGGGCCGTGGAATGGTATGGCCGCACACTCTGTCATGCTCGCGTCTATCGTTTTTAGATAGATTGTTTTTAACAAAGTATAAGAGGATTTTTTTTTGACAAAGTAAAAGATGAATAAAGATAGACATAAAAGCTGCAATTCTACACGCAACAGCAAAAACCAATTGTCTCTCTCATTCTGATTTAATAAATCCGCGAGCAAGTGTGGGAGGATCATAATGACAATTTAGATATTTTTACCTTGTTCAAGGTATTGTTTGGAGTTATGTTGGAATTGCTATCTAGGGTACAATCTCAAGATATGTCCTTCGGCGGTTTGATCTGACAATGGGAGCGTCATCTGGGTGTCGCTCCCTTCCTAGATGAGTTGCTTTAAAAGAACCTTTCTCAAAACCAGTGTGTTGTCAAGGGAGGCGTATGATTTTTTTTTCTTGAGATGGCGTATGGTATTGATGCTTATTGTTGCATCCGCTGATCACTTCTGCATGGCTGATATGTCATATTTTTCAATACTTTGGTTGTGTGGATTATTGATCTTGATGTCTAGACTAATTTAATGGCATTGTATTGTTGTAGAGGCGGGTGTAATTGGCATCAAGTTTATATTAATACATTGGCCTTTATTGGAAAAATATGCTAATCAAAGATAACTAAACAAATTACCAATTAAGTAAGAACAAAAGAAACAAGTGGAAGGATCGGTAAGAACCATAAAAAGTTGTATTTTCCCCTCTCTTTTTTATTTCACCCCATGAGTTCTACCAATTTTTTTATACTTATAATTACTTCTACTTTGATGCATAAGTTACAGTACATATAGAGACTCTAGTGATATATTCACGAGATTGTTTCCCCCAAAAAGCAAGAACAAGCGTCCCAAATGTATTTACAGGCATAGTGATAGGTTTACTATTTATGTTTCTTGTCATGTTTCTGAAATAATTTTTGTGAACGTTGAGGAGATGATTGGAAGGAATCTAATTTATGCATGTTCGTAAGAGAAAATATATGAGATGTTCTTTGATTATTCAGAAAAAGGGCAGTTTCCCATATCCAACAAGGAAAAGGAAAGAATCATAGATATACTCTCTCGCTGAAAAATCTAACTGCAATGATTGAATGTGCACATTATCTCCAAACTAGAACTACCAATGCAATTCTGAATGGAAGAGATAAGAGATGAAAACTACCGCTATACCAACACTGCTGTCTGATAAAAACAACGAAAAGAACTAGATGGGTACGTGCGGGAAAAATATCATGTATGCACAGGGAACTGTGTTTCACCCACAGTGATATAAAAGTTCTACAAAATCCTTCAAAAAAAATCTACATAACAGGGACAACAAGTATCCACCGTTCAATAAAGATTCTGATCTAAGGATAGCATGGTTCTCAATTCAACGAGATTCTACAAAGAAAATTAACAGATAGTTTACAGTTTCAGACCAAAATATTCATATATCATTTCAAAAAATATGGTGATGTTTGAATTTGATTTGAATTAAAAAACCAGTTTTTATTAGTTTTCTTGTCTTTGTAGTAACCGAAACCAAAATTGTAGAACTTAGACATATTTTGACAAAAATCTAGATAGTTAGAGCATCTCCAATGGTGCCCCTAATAAATATTCCGGATGCCCCCATATTCTGTCCATTTGGTAGGCATCTCGACACAACGTTGGGACCCCCAACGGCACCCCCTAAAGATGCCAGCCCTCATCTGTTCTGTCTATTTTCATTTATGTCTTCATATTTCTAACAAGGAAAAGGAAATAATCCTAAATCTATCAATCATGACCTTTCACATATCCAACAAGGAAAGGGAAAGAATCCTAAATATGACACAAGCAGTCATGACCTTCCACATTTCATCTATCAATCATGTTCTAGCAGGTGTGGATAATAGTCCAATGAGCTTGGAGGACACCAAATGTTTGCTCCACATCCTACCTATACAACCCTCTTGCCGCTAGTTTTCAAAAATGTCGTCCCATAGAGGATACATGTCATCGGATAGGTATAACCCATCAATGTCGGTGGCCATTGAACTCGTAGTTTCACTTTGTACTATTGCCTTCATCCTTCCTTGTGAACATGTTCAGCGGTGCAAGACCTTCATGTTATTGTGCAATAATGCCATTTTGAAAAAAATGCCAACTTAATCTTCAATAGATTCAACTATGAAAAGTGGACGACCCAACATGACTTTTATATTTACCTTGCCAACCAAATGTTTCCCAATAATGCAATCGATGTTTCCGAACATCTCAAGCAACGCTTCTAGTGGCTAAATTTCCATGAGCCGAGTTGTGCTTGAAACATTTGGTTCTCTCAAGTATTCATCTCCAAACACCTTTACAACTCTACTAAAAATTGTACATGGTTTTAAGGCATGTGGACTCACCCATGCGAAGGTACTCGTCAACCAAATCTGCATCGACTCCATAAGATACCAGTAGTGCATTTCCGACTAGAAGAGAACGTAAGATTACCAGCGTAAAGTCTCTTTAGTATGAAATAGTCATCATATTCCCTCACACGTGCCACAAGAACGACAACCCTTTTACTATTGGCCGACACCCATTCTCATGTCGAAAACCGGTGGCAGCGCAATGCATTCTTCCCCACATCCAAACATATAAGAGTCGTTGCAATCATTAGGATCTTTTCATCATTGGACGATCTATCCATATATTCATGATAGAAGTACTCGTAGTAGCTTCCCATAGTCTATGAATTAATATAAAAAAATGCAGAAGTCAAACATGTGGCCGGGACCAAGGTGGGCACATGTATCGATGACGAGATGCATGCGCTGAGAAGGATGAGCTGCAGCCGGCGAGAAGGACGAGCTCAAATTGGGGTTTCCATGGATACTGTGGTGTGGTATGAAATGGCCAGATCCATTGCGCTCGACCTCACACAGGGCAAAAAAAAAACAACATGGGAAGCGTTGGCAGGAGCGGTGACGGGTCAGCCGGTGACATCGCGGGGACAAGGATGGTGGTGGTTACATTAAAGTGGAATGTCAGTGGTTTAATTTGTTTGTGGGGATGGGGACATAGTCGCAGCCACCTAAGAGAGGAGGGGTGGGTCGAATGACATGTCCAAATACGCCGAGGTGGCCCAAAATATTATAAGGTGCGAAGGGATGTCCGCAGTTTTTTTTCTACAAACGGAATTATGAGAGGCCTGTTGGGGCTATAGGGTCACACGATCTTAGATTTGATATATCCTTTTCGCTGTCCGGAAAAAATACAAAATCTCACCGGGCGCATGAAATCCTGTACAAGAAGTTTTCTTTTGCCATTTTTTTATTGCTTTGTTCTCGTACAGTTTTTTGAGAGAATATGCACTTCATTGATTATACCATATTAATACAAAGAATTTGCCGGAGACAATCTGGGACAAAACGAAAAATACAACTAGAGAAACTACTCTCACTTGACTTTGCTAAAATATGCGCCACCTCATTCAGAACTAGCTTCACATGGCTGAACGATGCCGATGAGAAGCCAACTACCAAGAACACCGACAGGCCGGACCTGTCCATCGCTGAAGAAAGGAGTCGTTGCAGCAGCGATAAGTAGTCCAAAGAGAAAATCATCCTGTCAAAACCTTCATCGCGAGCAAGACAGACTGCTTGGCGAATTGTAAGGGCCTCGGCAAACTCAGGATCTGCAGACCGGTCAAAATGCTCCTGGTAGGCCACCAGAAAATCATGGCGATGGTTTCGAATCAACACACCTGCCCCTATGCATGTTGAAGCTTCAAAGATAGCTGCATCTGAATTGACAAGAACCGTTTCCGGCGGCAGCGGTGTCCATTTGGGTACTGGCGAGATGGACTCACACCTTGCTTTGGTACTCGGTTTGAACAGATGCAACTTGATCAAATCAACATAAGCCAAAATATTTCCTAATGTACGACTTGGGTTAGACTTGACCTTAGAATTCAAACCCCTTAAAAAATAGGAACTGTGTTGAATAAAGAACTTAGACGAGCAAGCAAAATTGTAGGCAGAGAGGACACTATAAGCTCCATGCTCTCGTACATAGTACAAATTACCTATGTACGTATGTCGACGACAGACCAATCATTCCGGTTGAAATAAGGGCCATTGATAGGTGAGCCTGCCCATATGTAAGCGCATCTTACAACCGACCGCGCTGATATATATTCCCTTTGATAAGAAACGTACCCGCACAAGCTAGGGAAAGGAGCAGTGAGTCGGATGATGATTGATGAGATAAAAGTATAAAACGATTCCAATGCTAGTGGCCCGACGTGGCAGGGACCCAGGGAAGAGTATCTCAGTCGCTGCTTTATTGACCGCCTGCAGCATCTGCCATATAAGTTGCTTGCCGAATTCACATTTTCATGAGGGGTTGAGCAATGTCGAATTCACTTTTTTTGAGATGCCACGACTCAAGTTGCGACGAGAATCACGCCAGCGTGTGCAGTGCAGTCATGATATTTAGAGCATCTCTTCATCTTGCAACAACTTGGGGTTTTAGAGCTAAGGCCCATCCTCTCAAGGGAGGCTTTAGGCACGGCCCAGCTGACGAAACTTGGGTTTTGCCAGTTCAATAGTTGGGGGGCTGCTTTACACCGACCTGGTCGGTGCCAAGCGTGGAGCCGCACACCCCCGGCCGTTGTTGGGCCCGGCCCACTATCCCCCGACAGGCTATTTCATTTCGCTGCCCGTGTGTGGCTGCAGTGGCTAGCTGGGCCGCGGCCCACTAAAAGGTAATTCTCGTTTCATTTTTTTTTCTGCTGTTTCTTTTTTATTTTCCATAATCCGGGTTTTTTCAGAAAAATTTCTATTTTTCACAAACATGAATTTTTTTAAAAAAGAATATTTTTAAAATATAATTTTTAAAAAATTAGAACAATTCTCAAATTTGAAAGATTTTTAAGTTTGAACGATTTTCAAGTTTGAACGATTTTTAAGTTTGAACGATTTTTTAAATTTGAGCGATTTTTTATTTTGAGCGATTTTTATGTTTGAACAATTTTTTGAATATGAACAAATTTAAAATTTGAACGATTTTCCGATTTGAACATTTTTCGAATTTGAACGATTTTTTATTTTGAACGATTTTTATGTTTGAACAATTTTTTGAATATGAACAAATTTAAAATTTGAACAATTTTCCGATTTGAACATTTTTCGAATTTGAGCGATTTCAAATTTGAACATTTTTTAAATTTGAACAAATTTTAGATTTGAACTTTTTAAAATTTAACAAAAAGAAAAGAAACGAGAAAAGAAACAAAAAAAAAAAAAAAGAAAAAGAAAAGAAAAGAAAAGAAAAAGAAACAGAGACGAAAAAGAATAACGAAATGGGCCGACCGGCCGGACCATACTGCGCGCTGCGGTGTGTGTGGCGTGCGGTAACCACCGACCTGGTCGGTGTATAGGAACCCGCTTTACACCGACCCGGTGGGTGCCAAGCGTGGAGCCGCACACCCCCGCCGTTGTTGGGCCCGGCCCACTATCCCCGACAGAGCTATTTCATTTCATTCGCCCGTGTGTAGGCTCAAGGTAGCTAGTCGGGCCGCGGCCCACTAAAAAGGTAATTCTCGTTTCATTTTTTTTTATCTCGTTTCTTTTTTATTTTCCATAATCCGGGTTTTTTCAGAAAAATTTCTATTTTTCACAAACATGAATTTTTTAAAAAAGAATATTTTTAAAATATAATTTTTAAAAAATTAGAACAATTCTCAAATTTGAAAGATTTTTAAGTTTGAACGATTTTCAAGTTTGAACGATTTTTAAGTTTGAACGATTTTTAAATTTGAGCGATTTTTTATTTTGAACGATTTTTATGTTTGAACAATTTTTTGAATATGAACAAATTTAAAATTTGAACGATTTTCCGATTTGAACATTTTTCGAATTTGAACGATTTTTTATTTTGAACGATTTTTATGTTTGAACAATTTTTTGAATATGAACAAATTTAAAATTTGAACAATTTTCCGATTTGAACATTTTTCGAATTTGAACGATTTCAAATTTGAACATTTTTTAAATTTGAACAAATTTTAGATTTGAACTTTTTAAAATTTAACAAAAAGAAAAGAAACAGAAAGAAACAAAAACAAAAAAAAGAAAAAGAAAAGAAAAGAAAAGAAAAAGAAACAGAGACAGAAAACAGAAATAAACGAAATGGGCCGACCAGGCCGGCCCATACCGCGCGCGCGGGTGTGTGCGGCGCGCGGTAACCACCGACCTGGTCGGTGTATAGGAAGCTTTACACCGACCTGGTCGGTGCCAAGCGTGGAGCCGCACACCCCCGGCCGTTGTTGGGCCCGGCCCACTATCCCCCGACAGGCTATTTCATTTCGCTGCCCGTGTGTGGCTGCAGTGGCTAGCTCGGGCCGCGGCCCACTAAAAGGTAATTCTCGTTTCATTTTTTTTTCTCATTGTTTCTTTTTTATTTTCCATAATCCGGGTTTTTTGAGAAAAATTTCTATTTTTCACAAACATGAATTTTTTTAAAAAGAATATTTTTAAAATATAATTTTTAAAAAATTAGAACAATTCTCAAATTTGAAAGATTTTTAAGTTTGAACGATTTTCAAGTTTGAACGATTTTTTAAGTTTGAACGATTTTTAAATTTGAACGATTTTTTATTTTGAACGATTTTTATGTTTGAACAATTTTTTGAATATGAACAAATTTAAAATTTGAACGATTTTCCGATTTGAACATTTTTCGAATTTGAACGATTTTTTATTTTGAACGATTTTTATGTTTGAACAATTTTTTGAATATGAACAAATTTAAAATTTGAACAATTTTCCGATTTGAACATTTTTCGAATTTGAACGATTTCAAATTTGAACATTTTTTAAATTTGAACAAATTTTAGATTTGAACTTTTTAAAATTTAACAAAAAGAAAAGAAACGAAAAGAAACAAAAACAAAAAAAAGAAAAAGAAAAGAAAAGAAAAGAAAAAGAAACAGAGACAGAAAACAGAAATAAACGAAATGGGCCGACCAGGCCGGCCCATACCGCGCGCGCGGGTGTGTGCGGCGCGCGGTAACCACCGACCTGGTCGGTGTATAGGAATTGCCCAACTAACGGCCCCCCCTTTATCTAGACGCATCAGTTTCGCCGAAAAACCTAAACCATATTTTTCCTAAAATTTATTGAGTAGCGTCGGAGTCGAAAGTCCTCTCCTACTCCGGGAGACACTAGTAGGGAAAGGCTCATCTGTAGCGCACCTAAATTCACATTTTGTGGCGCATGGGTGGTGTGCCACAGAATCTTCCCCACAAAAATAAGAATTATGTGTCGCATTTGTCCATGCGCCACGGAATTAAGACATTTTATGGCGCACTTAGACTTCGGTGCGCCACCGAATTAGTGTTAGGGGTGCCACTGAATTTGCTCGTATTATACACGATTTTGTACTGCCTGCTATACACATACGGATTATATACAACAATGTACATATATTATACAGATTATATACAGAAGTATGCAGATATAATATAAATAGCATGTACATTGCACAGATATAATATAAACTATCATCATAACATTACTTCGAGCCCGCTCGAGATACACATATAGTTGCAAATATCAATTTTTTTACATACAACTCTTAATTCATACAAAGTTCACCATCTCGATACAAAGTGGTCTTCATCCGGTTCCTCATCTGCTCCCTCCTCTCTCCCGCCAGGCTCGCTTGCATCGGGGTCTTCATCTGGTTCCTCATCTACTCCATCCTCTCTCCCGCCAGGCTCGCTTGCACATTCTAATCATAGGCGAATTGTTTGTGGTGATGCCTCATACTTTGTTGGTCGAAACAAATATTAACATTTAGGGACAGTGTCAGTGAGGCCAGGTAGGATGCACAAGAGATTGATATTTGTGCCATCACACCAGGCTCGCTTGCACCACCCCCGAGTGTACATGTGACCAAACATTCTAATCATCGGCACTAAAATGGAAGAAAAAGCCAAGTGGTATCAACTAGATAGCATATGATTCATACTTTGTTGGTCGAAACAAATATTAACATTCAGGGATGGGGTAAGTAAAGCCAAGTAGGATGCACAACAGATTGATATTTGTGCCATCACACTAGGTTTGCTCACCCCACTCCAGAGTGCAGTGACCAAACATTCTAATCATCGGCAAGTACAAATAAAATTAAAGACCAAATTATTTATAAAGAAATCATTTATAACCAGTACATCAACCAAACATCAGCATTCTCCAACATTCTCCAAACATTCTCCAACAGTGCATCAACATCCACTTGTCTGATGCAAGTTTTTTTCATTTACATCAGGTACATGTCAACACTTTATTAACCAGAGAACATAAAAAAAGCTCGTTTTAAATCACCATTTGGTGGCAGGGGACTAGCTCATTTTATATATCCACTTTCTTCATTAAAACAAGTTTATAAATATAACCAGAGAACTAGTGAGCATGAGCATGAGCAGTAGCATGAGCATGGGCATTCAACCAGTGAGCATGAGCATGAGCATTCAACCAGTAGCATTTCATGAACCCTAAAAATAGCACTTGTTCATTTCATTTTTTACTAAACTAGAGAACTAGCTCTTTTTTTTTAAACAGGAGAGGTCCCGAAGGACCTAGAGCTTCATTCCATTATCAGCGGTGGAGGTACAAATTACATAAAGGGCCCTGAAGAAAGGAGAAATTACAAGCCGACCCATACATTTTGCACTAAGGACCTTTGACTGAAAAGAGAAAACGCCATCAAGTCTAGCTCCAGTTCCACCATCGTAGGGCTCGCTGGAGCCAACCTCCACGCCACCGGGGACAGAACCACTTGGGGCATGGAAGTGGGAGCTAACTCCGACGAAGCTGTTGAGCCTCCGCTTTGAAACTGATTGGAGGTTGAAGAAGGCCTGAGGACGAACGAGTGTCATCGCACCAGGTTGGAGGGGCCGCCCTAGGGCCAAAGAGTACGGCGACAACGGCGCCGTGGTAGACCTCCAGGGGTGGAGGGGCCGCCTTTCGGCCATGAGATACGGTGACATCGGTGCCATGGAAGTCCTCCGATGAGAAGCCATCATGCTCCCCTGCTGCAGATGCGGGAACCAGCCACAGGCAGCAAGTAGCCAACCCTCTTCTCTCTCACCACCATGGTGAACAGAGAGGAGCAGGCTACCGCTGCATCGCCGGTTACCAGATCCACAAGAAACAGCCTTATTTACTGAGATCTTCATCTCCCTCCGCCGCCACACCTTTGGCTCCGACCGCCGGAGCTCCATGAGGTTGAGGAAGAAGACGACGCAGTGCCAGATCCGGCCGATGGGACCCGCCACCTCTCTCTCGGCATGAGCGCCATACGCCACTAAGGACCATAACCTAAACCTAGTACTACTACTATCTACTCCGGCGCCTTCTCCTCTCCATCTCCGGCCTGTTATTCCGGCGGAGAGGAGGAAGGAGCGGCCCGGTGAGAAGGGAGAAGGGGCAAGGTACTGTAGCGGGCTGAGAGCGCGTTGGGGGGGGGGGGAGATGAGAGCCTCACTAGCTCATTTTCTAACAGTAGCATTTTACTAAATGAATTCAGTCAACTAAACCAGATAACTAGCTCAACCTAAATGAATTCATTAAACTAAATTTTACTAACCAGTATCATTTTATACTAACCTTAAATGAAGTTAAAATTTTATACTAAGCAGTAGCATTTTAAATGAACCCTAAATCAACAAGTACCTACTTCATTAGGCATTTTCATTTACAATTTTAATTTTTATTTTCTACCAGAGAGCAACATGATGTATTTTCATTTTCAAATTTCAATTTCAATAGCAAAACCAATTTAGCAGTAGGTAAATCCTAAACCAGAGAACTAGCATCAACCATAGCACCAATTTTTATTTTCCAGAGAACCATGTACATCGGCAAGTTTATTTTTATTTTATTTTCTCTGCCTATTCAACCATAGCATGAACCAATGAACCCATTTCATAATTTTTTTAAATGAACCAGAGAATGAACCCTAAAGTGTTCATTTCATCATTTTTTTAAATGAACCACAGAATGAATCCTACACTAAACCGGTAGCTACTTTGTAGCATACACTAGATGGCAGGAGCACACACAAGTAGCTTACACCACACATACATGGAATGTGCTATCAACCATACAACAGCAGTATAAAAGCCAAACATCATCATAGATATATGGGAGGAAATAAAACAAATAGACAAAGTAAATCCCATCTCACTACCCTTCAACTAGGTTTTCACCTAGGAGGATAGAGAGATAGATTTATCTTAGTCTTGCATAGAGGTGCTATGCAAAATCATCACATAGAATTGAAAACCCCTATAAAAGTATCTGTTCTTATCAAAAGAAAGTGCATCAGCCTCTACATCATAGGCAGGGCCAAGAAGTCAAGCGCAACATCTGTTCTGATCAAGATAGCCACAAGGAGGAGGTGGATCAACATACCAGAGGACCAATCTATTCCTTAACAACAGGTGGTTAGGCAACAAGTTAAGCATATTATTTTTCTTAGTTTGCATAGACATATGGGAGGAAATAAAAGAAATAGACATAGTAATCTCATCTCACTACCCTTTAACTAGGTTTTCACCTAGGAGGATAGAGAGATGGATTTCTCTCGGTCTTGCATAGAGGTGCTATGCAAAATCATCACAGCGAATTGAAAACCCTTATAAAAATATGTTCTTATCAAAAGAAAGTGTCTTAGCCTCTGCATCATAGGCAGGGCCAAGAAATCAAGCGCAACATCTGTTCTGATCAGTGATAGATAGATAGAAGGAATAGGCCAGCAGAGAGGGGAGCTAGATCACCCAACTAGAGTTGGTGATCCCTGGTAAAACCAGGAGCTCATACCCTTGATAGAGAGGGCAACAAATCACACATAAGTAAATCTCACCAAGTAAACCATGTCCAGGAAAGTAATTCCAGGTCAACCAAATAGCACATAGCCATAGCAAAGCCACAAGCAATGCATATGAGCTCACTAGCAATTCATTAAATAAATCATGCCTTTATAAGCAACAATATAGTGATAATGAAACATAAGCATAACTGAATATCTTCAGTTAAGTTTGTACATGATAGTATGGCAGCAAACTACCATGCCAGGGATGATTAAATCATCCAAATGGGGGCATCATAAATAGTCTTTGTCAATGATTAAGATCATTTGAGCCCATCAAGTTTCAGCAACATGTCATAGAGAAAATAAGTAACCCACAAACTACAATGACAATTCTAAAGTTAATATATTTGTTTAGCTCCAGTACCACACTGCCATAGAACAAGTTAATAGTAGTACATCACACCAACAGATTGTTATAGGGAATGTAAAGATGAGAAAATATAGCTCACAATGTAGACGTAGGGGATTCATGGGCGCGCCGCAGATGGGGTCAGCAGGATGGCAACGTAGGGTATGTCTCGTCCTGCAGCAAGGATGGACTTGAGGGCGCCGCAGATGTGGTAGAAGCCGTCGGAGAGATTCTCGTCGTATCCAACGACATTGTGGTTCCAGTAGCGCGCGGCGAGGGCCTCCATGGTGGTCATGTCCCCGGGGGCGGCAGCGGGCGCGCGTGGTTGCAGACGCCGTGGTGGAGGAGACAGACGTCGTGGTGGAGGAGGTCCTCCCGCAGACGCCGTGGTGGAGGAGACAGACGCCTGGCGCGTGTCCTCCCCTCCCTATCCGAAGCGGGTTCTTCTGGTGGTGGCGGGGATGCGTGGAGCGTGGAGGCATGCGGCCGTCGCGGAGGAAGGAGGCGGCGATGGCGCGCTCCATCTAGGCCGGCCGTCGTGGTGGAAGGAGGCGGAGGCGGCGCAATCCGTGGAGGAGGAGGGGAGAAGGGGGACGAAGGGGTTCGATTTGGGGGAGACAGTGGCGTACGGGCGATGATATAAGGTTCTATTTCTGTGGCGCACCAGGACTAGTGCGCCACAGAATGTCTTATTTTTGTGGCGCACTGGTGCTAGTGCGCCACAGAATGTCGTATTTCTGTGGCGCACTAGAACAAGTGCGCCATAGAATGTCTTATTTCTATGGCGCACTGGTGCTGGTGCGCCACAGAAATAGCTAAATCTATAATTGGGGCTGGCTGGGTGTGGGCCCCACCAAATTTCTGTGGCGCGTGCGCTCCTGTTGCGCCACAAAAATAAGCTTTTTCCTGTCCCGGGTGCGCCACAGAAACAATTTCTGTGGCGCATGCAAAGCCAGTGCGCCACAGAAATAGAATCCCATCTATAAGGCTTTTCCTACTAGTGAGAGAGCAGATCCTGCCACACCGATGCCTCCGGTGAAGGGAAAATAGACGTCATCGTCATCACCACTCCTCCTTCGTAGGGGGAGGCATCTCCATCAATATCTCCATCAGCACCATCATCACCACCATCATCATCTACGAGATCGACTTCATCCCCCTCATAGTTTGTGTTCGATTGAACCCCGGATATTATTTTAAGGGCTAATGGCATTTTGTTATTGGTACTTTGTCATTATTTGGTGGAGAGATTATATATTCAGATTGTGTTGTATCATTATGCCTCTGGTCCATATCATGTTTGACACTTCTGAGTGGTTTCCCATGTTTCTCAGGGCATAGGATGATATGGCTATGATTCTATATGATGTGCAATGAGTATTTGATCAAGTTTGTATCTTTCATGTTGTTCTATGATGGTTTTATGCAAACATCGACTGCATATTACTTCACCTACATGGGCTTATAGGGTTACACTTAATGAATGAGTGTTGGAAGGGACAGAATGATAGAAACCGTTTTCTAATACTTTGAATTGCATTAAAGGAGTTTATGTAAGGGACCAATGATCTTATTTCTATGGTGTGACATTTAGGTCTTAATGATTCCTATACTTGCACATGAGATGGCTCTAGGACCCATCATAAGGGGTGCATTTTCTCATATCTATGGCTACATCATCTAATTTAGGCTCCGCCCCTAAGGGATTGAAACTTGACAAAATATTTACCACGTTGTGTAAAACTCTAAATGCTAGTAAATCCATGTCGGCCTCGGAAACACTTGTCAGATATAAGCACACACACAGTTAAGCTTATACTCTTGCTGAATAGAGGATTGGGAATTGTCTCACTGTGAGCATTTACATATTGCTATATACTTTCTGTACTTTATTTTATTGTAAACTATACATCCAAAACATCAAAACTACTGTATTTTTTACCAACAAAACTACTGTATTTTATTATTGTTTACTTTTCAAATCCGCTAACCAATATCTTCAACTTCTCATAGATTCGACAACCTTTCTTATTAAAAAAGTATTACAATTGATCTCCTACACTTGGGAGCCATCATGGGCGATAAGGCAGTGCTCGTGCCGCTGGCCGCGGGTTGCGGCAGCAGGCGGCCTGGCTGGCAGCTGAGGCGAGGGTACCCTTGTGCGTCCGGATGAAGAAGAACAAAGTGGGTCATGGCTCACATCGCCCTGCTGCGTGCAGTGTGTCGCTTCGGTGCCGCTTTAGGCGGTGTAAACGACCGTCTCGCTTAAGCATTGCATCTCATGGGCTCGGCCCATTAATTCCTTCGCTCGCTGGTGGCAGTAGATGCTGTGTTTTTTCTCTTGCTGTTGTTTCGTCTTATGTTCGGCTAGGTAATAAGTTAACATCCTATTCGTTCATTCCTTCTTGTAATGTTTTTCCATTTTCATATATTTTTTATTTTTCTATTTTTAAAACCATATTTCTGCATTTTCCATGATTAATTGTTTTTGTTCCATCTTAGTTGTTCTTCGTATTTTTTCATGAACTATTTTCCAATTAGTCTAGAAAGTGTTGAGTCTTCCTTCCATCTAATGGACCGTGACACAATTCATCGGTCTACCATCTGTTGAGCAACGGAGATGCCCCACCGTAGACAACCCTTCTCTTTCTTCGCCGGCACCGCCTTCGCATCGTTGGCATGTTCTAGCATGGGAATATGGCGTTGTGTGTGCTCCCTCCAAGGGACGCGGGCGTTGAGGGTTTCGTGGTCCCATTGGTTCCAAGGGGGGGTTTGGGGTGCTGCCTCCAGAGGTCGCAAGCGGCTTGGCCACAGTGTGGGCCATCTCCGCAATGGCGGACCTATAGGGTAGGGTAGGGCGCACATGTCTAAGGTACACCTGCGGCCCATCCGTGCAAGCTCCTCTTAATCAGCTAGCTAATTTCATCAAGGTGAGCTGATCCTTGTACTAGCATGTGCTATTTTTGTAGTATTGGAAAAACAACCCTGGACACTATGGTTTTGTAATACTTCAGTTTTAGAATAATTCCTTGGATGCAGAAGCTGGGGTGATTTTTCTGCCATTTCGAAATAAAAAAGCATACTACAACTGCGGAGCTCCTCTGTTATTGACACATTGACAGTAGATGCAGAACATCGGGAATGTCATCTGAACAGTAATTGCACGGTTGGTATAGATAGCATCTTATTAAGACAGAAGATAAGACAGATAGTATTCCTATTTTTCCTTGTACAGTTTTGCCGTGTCATAACATCCCTAGCATTTTTGTCTTAAGCCCATATATATTTATTTGCACTAAAATATATACAGGCCATGTTTCATGTCAATGATTGGTGTGAATGTCGGTTCTGCTTCAAGACAAACCCTATAGCTGCCTCATTCTGAAAGCGAAAATTGCAAGGTAAGTAGCATACCCAGAAGCTACGTGAGTACTGGAAATATAAGTGAGCACAACAGTTAACATAGGTAAGTTTAAAACACACATCAACTCGTATAGTTTTTAAGAATCTACTACAATTCATCTTCAGAAGTAAATGTCTGTGCTGTTGTCTTGTCTGTCTCAGCTTAAATCACTCAAAATGAAGGACAGTATACTTCTCTTAGGGTGTGGAGATGATTTATATATCCAACGGTTTATGAAAAACTAGAAATTACAAGTTAAAGAACACCATAAATTGACAGGTGTTGACATTGGTTTAGACTTCACACAAACCTGAAGTCAAATTTACTAGGATGTTAGTCCTCTGATAATTACACACATGCAATGCTAGCATATCGAGCACTACATCGCTACTGGAATTATGAGAAGTGATCCAGAGGGAAAATGGAAACGTATGAAGATGTATAATCTAGATTGAGGGATTGCTACAACTAATAACCAAGTAGAGTCTGGTTTAGATATTCTAAAATAACACCATGCTACATGGAGCATCCCGCAGCCATGAGAACCTGAACCAAATCATAAGTAATCAGCAACACCGATGTAATAGCAAACAGGGAGTTGAAAATAATTACTCCTAAATATGGTTTCCATCAAAGATTAAGCAAGCTAAGATATGAACAATAGTGTCATATAGATTTTTTTTCGATAAAGAATAGTGTCATATAGATGTATGAATGGATCAATAACATATAGATGCTCTCCAAATAAACAACATTACAGGACAAAAATAAATTTGAGAACATAGATGTGTATCATCTTGATAGAAAGACGGGGGAGGTTTCAGAGAACAACAGCAGCTCTATGGCTATGGTTGCAGAAAAGTTTGGGTTTCTTGGCTAAAATTAGAATCTGACCATAGAACATTTGGGTTAAGTACAAGTAGCCAAGAATTCTGTACTTTTTCTGCATCCATGACCATAGAGACTGGGCTCTACATAGACAGATAAGAAGAGGCCGGGTGTAAGCTATTGTATCGCCTTATGCAAAGTAGAATTCAACAAAGCACCCTTTATCCACAAAACATGGACAGATAAAAGACAGGTGGAATCTATCATATCATATCATCGATCGTGGGGTCATTCTCCTCGTTGAAGTCGGCGACCAAGAGGCGATACTCAGCAACCATTCTGTCAAAATCTTCGGAGAGAGCTAGTCGGGTCTTTTCCCTGCGCGTGAAGTAGTCGGCTTCGACCTCGACGAAGCCTTTGGCAGCGTACTCGCGGCGGACCCAGTCCTGGTACTTTGAGTACTCCTCCCAGTGCGCCTCCATCGCCTCGAGGTTTTCGCGTAGGAGTTCCTTTGTATCCTCGTCCTCGCAGTCTTCGGGGTCATCCACGGTGCCCGGACCCATGGGCCTGGTAAGGATCCGGTCGATCTCCTCGTGCGGTAGCCTAACCTGCTCCCTTACCGGAGCCTCAACGCCGTCGTCTCCATCTCCACCATCATCAGTCTTCGGCACCTCCAGTTTCCTCTTGGTGGCACAGCTCCAAAGACAATCAGTCACCTCCTCGGCCTTCCTTTTCGTGGCGCAGTGGCAATCCATCGACGGGATTCCGTGGAGAGATTAACTTCAAGCTGGAGATCGAATGCTATGCTCCTTGCTCTCGATGTTACAATGGGGATTTCGAGCCCTAGGCTCACTCTCGATGCAAATCTGGTCTCCTAAAACGACGTCGGCTTGATTTTTATAAGCTAGCTAGCTCTCCGTCTTCGGTAAGGATCCACGCCCATAAGTCCGAGTCCGACCAGGCCTCCATGGGCTGAGTCCGCGACCTATGGGCAGTGATTTCTCTTTTGGGACAAACTCTCGCCCACCCATACATGCTACATACTTCCTTCATATATGAATATATAAAGCGCAAATAATCTTCATCAAACCAAAAATTAATCCACATATACGTATATTTTGATGTAAGTTGGTATTATTAGAAATTGTTTTTAATACAAATCTGACAATTTCAACGTCGTTGTACAACATAATCGAGATATTGTTGCTTACCTTTTGTTTTAATCAGAAACCCGCCTTAAATAAAATGTGCGAGTTATTTGTGGAAACCATAGGGAGTACATAAAAGAGTTTGTTTCATCTTGATGGTCAATTTGCCTCCTTGAAATCAACATTGTTGGATTGGAGCGAGAGAGGCTGAGCTGGACATGGTAGAATCCACCCTTAACCTATGACTCCAGATTTATCCTTTTCTCTGACTCCCCTTCTCGCTCGCCATGGCGTCCACCTCTAGTCCTGACACCACTCTAACGAAATGAATCAATGATGATTCATCTGGTGTCTCACTTTAACCTAACCTCGACGTGAAATGGCACTGCAAAGCAACGTCGAGGTTGGTCTTCGCCGAATGCAGTCAGTGGTGAAAACTTGGTATTCGCAATCAAGTTGAGGATATGATGTTGCACCTCTAGATACATATTTGGCGTGTTGGCTGTCAAGTTTTTGATTTCTCTTTTTTTATCCAAAATTCCAATGCTTTCAACTTGATTGTGGTGTCAATCTGAGGGGAGAAACCTGACTGCGATTGTGGTGTCGCAACGGATCTCTTGGTAAAAAGACGTGGAAGAAAGAGAAGCGCTCCTTGATCGGCCCCACTGTGGTGCTCTCTTGGCTTCCACCTGCGCTCAGCGGTTAGGCCGTTGTTATCTTGCTAACTTGCCAGTCACGCTGAGCCCTTGGCATCCAGTGAAGGCTCCACTGCAACCGCCACCTCCATCGTCGCCTTCTTAACTCTGATCGCACCACCTGTAACGGTCATGCCGTCCTTCGGGCAGTCTCCGCCTCTTGTGCCTACTGCAACACATTCGGCTTCTCACAAGGCTTATAACCACGAGGGAGCGAGAGTTGCGGCATCAGCAGCGGTGGCAAACGAACTGCAAGGGCGACGGTGAGCACTCTGAAGAAACGGGACCAAGGGCAGGAGAATGAAATGAGAGAGGGGAAGTGGTAGGAAACTAGGAAAGTAAAGTAGCTAGGGTCTTGGTTGTGTCAATAAAAAATCTCATCGACAAAATGCAGACGGAATGCGGCCCACGGACGCGTCCGTATTGTCCGTGAGGCGCGAGTATTTGTCCGCCCCCGGCCAACGAGCCAGACGCACTATCTTACGAGTGAGCTCCTCGGCAATATCCACCATAAGGGGCTTAGGGTTGACGGAATCCTGCAGGCTAACACGAGACATCGGATACCAAACGAACAGGGAGAGAGATTTGCCCAGGTTCGGGACCCTCGATGAGGTAAAACCCTTACTTCGTGCTTGTCTGATCTTGATTTATCGAGTAAAATAGGTTACAATGGGGCAGCCCATAGACTGCTATATATGGTGATTGATACGTCCCAAACGTATCTATAATTTCTTATGTTCTATGCTACTTTTATGATGATACTCACATGTTTTATACACATTATATGTCATATTTATGCATTTTCCGGCACTAACCTATTGACGAGATGCCGAAGAGCCGATTGCTTGTTTTCTGCTTTTTTGGTTTCAGAAATCCTAGTAAGGAAATATTCTCGGAATTGGACGAAATCAACGCCCAGGGTCCTATTTTTGCACGAAGCTTCCAGAAGACCGAGGGATAGACGAAGTGGGGCGACGAGGCGGCGACACGCCAGGGCGGCGCGACCCACCTCCTGGCCGCGCGGCCCTGTTGTGTGGGCCCCTAACGTCGCCTCTTGACCTGCCCTTCCGCCTACTTAAAGCATCCGTCGTGAAACCCCCAGTACTGAGAGCCACGATACGGAAAACCTTACAGAGACGCCGTCGCCGCCAATCACATCTCGGGGGATTCAGGAGATCGCCTCCGGCACCCTGCCGGAGAGGGGAATCATCTCCCGGAGGTCTCTTCATCGCCATGATCGCCTCCGGATCGATGTGTGAGTAGTTCACCCCTGGACTATGGGTCCATAGCAGTAGCTAGATGGTCGTCTTCTCCCCATTGTGCTATCATGTTAGATCTTGTGAGCTGCCTATCATGATCAAGATCATCTATTTGTAATCCTTCATGTTGTGTTTGTTGGGATCCGATGAATATTGAATACTATGTCAAGTTGATTATCAATCTATCATTTATGTTATTTATGTTCTTGCATGCTCTCCGTTGCTAGTAGAGGCTCTGGCCAAGTTGATACTTGTGACTCCAAGAGGGAGTATTTATGCTCGATAGTGGGTTCATGCCTCCATTAAATGCGGGACGATTGACGAGAAAGTTCTAAGGTTGTGGATGTCTTGTTGCCACTAGGGATAAAACATCGATACTTTGTCTAAGGATATTTGTGTTGATTACATTACGCACCATACTTAATGCAATTGTCTGTTGTTTACAACTTAATACTGGAGGGGGTTCGGATGATAACCTGAAAGTGGACTTTTTAGGCATAGATGCATGCTGGATAGCGATCTATGTACTTTGTCGTAATGCCCTGATTGAATCTCATATACTCATCATGATATACGTATGTGCATTGTTATGCCTTCTTTATTTGTCAATTGCCCAACTGTAATTTGTTCACCCAACATCTGCTATCTTATGGGAGAGACACCGCTAGTGAACTGTGGACCCCGGTCCTATTCTTTACATCTGAAATATAAACTGCTGCAATTGTTCTTTACTGTTCTTCGCAAACAACCATCATCATCCACACTATACATCTAATCCTTTGTTTACAGCAATCCGGTGAGATTGACAACCTCGCTGTTACGTTGGGGCAAAGTTCTGTGATTGTGTTGTGCAGTTTCCACGTTGGCGCCGGAATCCCTGGTGTTGCGCCGCACTACACTCCTCCGCCATCAACTTTCAACGTGCTTCTTGACTCCTACTGGTTCGATAAACCTTGGTTTCTTACTGAGGGAAACTTGCTGATGTACGCATCACACCTTCCACTTGGGGTTCCCAACGGGCGTGTGCTTTACGCGTCATCAAGCTAAATTTCTGGCGCCGTTGCCGGGGAGATCAAGACACGCTGCAAGGGGAGTCTCCACTTCCAATCTCTTTACTTTGTTTTTCTCTTGCTTTGTTTTGCTTTACTTTATTCACTACTTTGTTTGCTGCACTTATATCAAAACACAAAAAAATTAGTTGCTAGCTTTACTTTATTCTTGTCTTGTTCTCCATATTAAAAACACACAAAAATTAGTTACTTGCATTTACTTTATTTAGTTTGCTTTATTTACTACTTGCTAAAATAGGTACTCGTTGAGAATACTAAGTTGTGTGACTTCACTAGCACAAATAATAATGATTTCCTATGCACACCTATTGCTCCACCTGCTACTACGATGAGAATTCTTTGAAATTAAACCTGCTTTCTTGAATCTTGTTATGAGAGAGCAATTTTCTGGTGTTAGTTCTTATGATGCTGCTGCCCATCTTAATAATTTTGTTGAACTATGTGAAATGCAAAAGTATAAGGATGTAGATGGTGACATTATAAAATTAAAAAAATTTCCTTTCTCCTTAAGAGGAAGAGCTAAAGATTGGTTTCTATCTCTGCCTAGAAATAGTATTGATTCTTGGACTAAATGTAAGGATGCTTTTATTGGTAGATATTATCCTCCCGCCAAAATTATATCTTTGAGAAGTAGCATAATGAATTTTAAGCAATTAGATAATGAACATGTTGCTCAAGCATGGGAGAGAATGAAATCTTTGGTGAAGAATTGCCCAACCCATGGACTTACTACTTGGATGATCATCCAAACCTTTTATGCGAGATTGAATTTTTCTTCGCGGAACCTATTGGATTCAGCTGCTTGGAGGTACCTTTATGTCCATTACTTTGGGGGCAGCAACAAAGCTTCTTGATGATATGATGATAAATTACTCCGAATGGCACACGGAAAGAGCTCCACAAGGTAAGAAGGTAAATTCCGTTGAAGAAACCTCCTCCTTGAGTGATAAGATTGATGCTATTATGTCTATGCTTGTGAATGGTAGATCTAATGTTGATCCTAATAATGTTCCTTTAGCTTCATTGGTTGCCCAAGAAGAACATGTTGATGTGAATTTCATGAAAAATAATAATTTCAACAACAATGCTTATAGGAATAACTTGGGTAACAACTATAGGACATATCCTGCTAGTGGTAATGATCATTCTTACGGTAGATATGAGAAAAAGATGCTAGAAATTGAAAGATCCACTAAGAGCTTTATGCAATCACAATATGAGCAAAATCAATTGTTTACTAAAACTATGAATGAACAACCTACCTTGTTGAAAAATATAGGAAATCAACTTGAAAATTTGAATATGGGGATTTCGGGTTTGCAAACTAAGATTTCAAATGCTGAAAACCGAATCTCATACACTGCTGCGTCACAATCCTCTTTAATTAATAAAATGGCTGCTAAACCTGAGGATATTGATAATAAGATTGTTACTACAGCAAATGCCATCCAAGTTTGAATTAATGAGAATATTAGATTGATGGCTGAATTGCATGCTAGGTGGGAAAGAGAAGAAAATGAAAAACTAGCTAAAGAGAATAAGGTAGCTAAAGTTTGGACTATTACCACCACTAGTAATGTTAATGATTCACATGTTGCTACACCTCCTACTATCAATGGTAAAATAATTGGTGTTGGCAATATTACTACTCCTAGTGCAAAGCGTGCAAAATTGCACAAGCTGCTAAAACTGTTGAAATTGATAAAACTGCTGAATTTTTTTAAAATATTGGGGACAATGCTCCCATTGCTGTAGATCATAATGGTTTAGAATTTGATGATTGTCACATCTCTGAAGTTATAAAGTTCTTACAAAAGCTTGCTAAAATTCCCAACGCTAGTGCTATAAATTTGGCCTTTACAAAACATACTACAAATGCTCTCATAAAAGCTAGAGAGGAGAAACTAAAACTTGAAACTTCTATTCCTAGAAAGTTAGAAGATGGTTGGGAGCCTATCATTAAGATGAGGGTCAATGATTTTGATTGTAATGCTTTATGTGATCTTGGTGCAAGTATTTACGTTATGCCTAAGAAAATTTATGATATACTTGACTTGCCACCATTGAAGAATTGTTATTTGGATGTTAATCTTGTTGATAATGCTATAAAGAAACCTTTGGGGAGGATTGATAATGTTCGTATTATGGTTAACAATAACCTTGTCCCCGTTGATTTTGTTGTCTTGGATATTGAATGCAATGCATCTTGTCCCATTATATTGGGAAGACCTTTTCTTCGAACTGTTGGTTCCACCATTGATATGAAGGAAGGTAATATTAAATATCAATTTCCTCTCAAGAAAGGTATGGAACACTTCCCTAGAAAGAGAATGAAGTTACCTTATGATTCTATTATTAGAACAACTTATGATGTTGATGCTTCGTCTGTTGATGTTACTTGATACACACTTTACGCGCCTAGGCTGAAAGGCGTTAAAGAAAGCGCTTATGGGAGACAACCCATTATTTTACTTCTGCACTTTGTTTTATATTTGAGTCTTGGAAGTTGTTTACTATTGTAGCAACCTCTCCTTATCTTTATTTTATTGCATTGTTGTGCCAAGTAAAGTCTTTGATAGTAAAGCCAATACTAGATTTGGATTACTGCGCAGGAACAGATTTCTTGCTGTCACGAATTTGGGCAGTAGTCCCTGTAGAAAAATCAAAAAAATCTGCCAATTTACATGCGTGATCCTCAGATATGTACGCAACTTTCATTCAATTTTGTCATTTTCATCTGAGCAAGTCTGGTGCCACTTTAAAATTCGTCTTTACGAACTGTTCTGTTTTGACAGATTCTGCCTTTTATTTCGCATTGCCTGTTTTGCTATGTTAGATGGATTTCTTTGTTCCATTAACTTTCAGTAGCTTTGTGCAATGTCCAGAAGTGTTAAGAATGATTATGTCACCTCTGAATATATGAATTATGCACTGACCCTCTAATGAGTTTGTTTCGAGTTTGGTGTGGAGGAAGTTTTCAAGGGTCAAGAGAGGGGGATGATACAATATGATCAAGAAGAGTGAAAAGTCAAAGCTTGGGGATGCCCCCGTGGTTCATCCCTGCATATTTTAAGAAGACTCAAGCGTCTAATCTTGGGGATGCCCAAGGCATCCCTTCTTCATCGACAACTTATCAGGTTCCTCTAGTGAAACTATATTTTTATTCCGTCACATCTTATGTGCTTTACTTGGAGCGTCTGTTTGTTTTTATTTTTGTTTTTGTTTGAATAAATTGGATCCTAGCATTCTTTGTTTGGGAGAGAGACACTCTCCGCTGTTTCGTATGAACACATATGTTCTTAGCTTCATCTTTAATGTTCATTGCGAAAGTTGAACTATTTCATTCATTGTTATATGGTTGGAAACGGAAAATGCCGCATGTGGTAAATGGTTTAGTGTCTTGAATAATGTGATACTTGGCAATTTTTGTGCTCATATAGATCTTGTTTAAGCTCTTGCATCATGTACCTTGTACTCATTAATGAATAACTACATAGAGCTTGTTAAAATTTGGTTTGCATGATTGATCTCTAGAGTCTAGATATTTTACGGTTGAGGTGTTTGAACAACAAGGAGACAATGTAAAGTCTTATAATAGCTACAATATGTTCATATGTGAGATTTGCTGCACCTTTTATACTTGAGTTTGCTTCAAACAACCTTGCTAGCGTAGCCTTGTATTGAGAGGAATTCTTCTCGTGCATCCAAATCCTTGAGCCAATAACCGTGTCATTTGTGTCCACCATACCTACCTACCACATGGTATTTCTCCGCCATTCCAAAGTACATTACTTGAGTGCTACCTTTAAAATTTCTATTCTTTACCTTTGCAATATATAGCTCATGGGATAAAATAGCTTAAAAACTATCGTGGTGAAGAATATGTACTTATGTGTCTTATTTCTTAATAAGTTGCTTGTTGAGCGGTAACCATGTTTTCTGGGGACGCCATCAACTCTTTTACCTTTGTTGAATATCATGTGAGTTGCTATGCATGTTCGTCTTGTCCGAAGTAAGGGCGATTTTCACAATCAAATGGTTTGAGTATGCATACTTGTTAGAGAAGAACATTGGGCCGCTAACTAAAGCCATGATTCATGGTGGAAGTTTCAGTGTGGACAACTAATCCTCAATCTCTTATGAGAATATTAACTGTTGTTGAATGCTTATGCATTAAAGAGGAGTCCATTATCTGTTATCTATGTTGTCCTGGTATGGATGTCTAAATTGAGAATAATCAAAAGCGAGAAATCCAATGCGAGCTTTCTCCTTAGACCTTTGTACAGGCGCCATAGAGGTACCCCTTTGTGACACTTGGTTGAAACATATGCTATGCAATGATAATCCGTGTTAACCCAAGCTAATTAGGACAAGGTGCGAGCACTATTAGTATACTATGCATGAGGCTTGCAACTTATAAGATGGCTTATACATAACTCATATGCTTTATTACTACCGTTGACAAAATTGTTTCTTGTTTTCAAAATGAAAAGCTCTAGCACAAATATAGTAATCCATGCTTCCCTCTGCGAAGGGCCTATCTTTTACTTTATTGTTGAGTCGGTTTGCCTATTCCTTCTATCTTAGAAGCAAACACTTGTATCAAATGTGTGCATTGATTCTTACATGTTTACTTATTGCACTTGTTATATTACTTTGTGTTGACAATTATCCATGAGATATACATGTTAAAGTTGAAAGCAACCGCTGAAACTTTATCTTCCTTTGTGTTGCTTCAATACCTTTACTTTGAATTTATTGCTTTATCAGTAACTCTTATGCAAGTCTTATTGATGCTTGTCTTGAAAGTATTATTCATGAAAAGTTTTTGTTATATGATTCATTTGTTTACTCATTATCTTCATCATTGCTTCGAATCGCTGCATTCATCTCATATGCTTATAATAGTATGATCAAGATTATGATAGCATGTCACTTCAGAAATTATCTTTGTTATCGTTTACCTACTCGAGGGCGAGTAGGAACTAAGCTTGGGGATGCTTGATACGTCCCAAACGTATCTATAATTTCTTATGTTCCATGCTACTTTTATGATGATACTCACATGTTTTATACACATTATATGTCATATTTATGCATTTTCCGGCACTAACCTATTGACGAGATGCCGAAGAGCCAGTTGCTGTTTTCTTCTGTTTTTGGTTTCAGAAATCCTAGTAAGGAAATATTCTCGGAATTGGACGAAATCAACGCCCAGGGTCCTATTTTTGCACGAAGCTTCCAGAAGACCGAGGGATAGACGAAGTGGGGCGACGAGGCGGCGACACGCCAGGGCGGCGCGGCCCACCTCCTGGCCGCGCGGCCCTGTTGTGTGGGCCCCTCGCGTCGCCTCTTGACCTGCCCTTCCGCCTACTTAAAGCCTCCGTCGCGAAACCCCCAGTACCGAGAGCCACGATACGAAAAACCTTACTGAGACGCCGCCGCCGCCAATCCCATCTCGGGGGATTCAGGAGATCGCCTCCGGCACCCTGCCGGAGAGGGGAATCATCTCCCGGAGGTCTCTTCATCGCCATGATCGCCTCCGGATCGATGTGTGAGTAGTTCACCCCTGGACTATGGGTCCATAGCAGTAGCTAGATGGTCGTCTTCTCCCCATTGTGCTATGATGTTAGATCTTGTGAGCTGCCTATCATGATCAAGATCATCTATTTGTAATCCTTCATGTTGTGTTTGTTGGGATCCGATGAATATTGAATACTATGTCAAGTTGATTATCAATCTATCATATATGTTATTTATGTTCTTGCATGCTGTTGCGGTCAGAAACCCACCGGCGGGCAGCGACTGGCAACACCGTAGAGCCGGGAACAACAAGGGCTGCGGCTGGCCCCAGTCCCTCGGAGCGACGGCCCGCAAAGCCTTCTGGTCACACGTCCGATGCTATCGCAAGGGCGTGCCACCTGACCTATACCTGGTCAGGAAGGTGTTGGATGATGCCTCGCTTAGTTCCCGCATGGCATACACGTAAATATTAAATACGAGCCTCGATCGGCTCTCGAGGTTGTCCCGTGAATCGGCTCAAAGAGCCGATCCACCCATGATTCGTACGAGGTGCACGAATATATGGTGGTCCTGCTTGATCAAGATAAAGCTAAAGCGATCTACGACGATTTAGGGTTTTCACCGCATAATCGGATCATCCTACTCACGATTGGGCCTTGCGCTCGCGTACGGTGACCGTAAGCCGATCCTAGACAGGGCCTAAAAACCAACACGAAGTTGATCCCCGGAACATCCTGTCTAGGGCTAGCAAACTCCACCCTACACGCCGCTGGATCCTCCAACCCTTTGTAGGGCCTAACTATTGCGGATGTTAAACTAATCCTTGCAGAACAAGGAGCAACCGTAACGGATCGGATCTACTAAACGATGATCAAGCGGGGTGCCGCCCCTACACCTAAAATAGGTGTAAGGGCGGCTAGATGCATAAGGGTTGCACTACGACAGCATATGATACGAAGAACAATGCTAACCCTAACACATCTAAGATAACTACGTTGCTCGCCATAAAAAAGGCTTCAACACGAGCAACGCATGAACAACGTAAATAAGCTTGTGCTGCCTAGATCGCAAGATGCGATCTAGGCAGCATGGTGCTTACCAGGAGAAACCCTCGAGACGAAGGAGTTGGCGATGCACCGAGATTTGTTTGTGTTGAACGTTGGTTGTTGTTTATTTCATAAACCCTAGATACATATTTATAGTCCAAGGGACTTTCTAATTCAGGCGTGCACCTAACCGTGCACGGGTAAAACTCTATCTTCTACTCTAAAATACGACCTACTATATTACAGATACACGGGCATGCTAGCCCAAACTTTGCATATAAGGCCGATTCACGTATTTCTTCCGTATATAATCTTTAAGCTCATCTTGATCGCGGCCCACCTCTGACCTGGTCAAATTCCGGTGATAACACATGCCCCCCTGGTTTTGGAATTGATAATTCCAAAATCACTCTGTTTTTTCTTCGTCGGGTCATGTCATGGCAGAGCAGAACCGTCGCAGTATTTTTTCATCATGACAACTTGCCTTCCCAACTTCTCTGCACGATTTGACAGTTTTTTGGCACCACCTCCTCGAAAACTGTTCGAACATTAAATCCCCACTTCTTTTATTTAACCGCACCGAACAGTTCTCTTCCTCATCCTTTCCGCATTAGCACTCCAAAAGCCCTTCTACGCACCATGTCTTCTTCTTCCTCCGCCTCATCGGGACTTTCCCTCGAGTCCTCTTCCTCCCACGAGCCGACGCCAGAACGGGACCCACGAGAGGTCCATGCGGCCAACACCCGCCGCGCCATAGAGGCCGGGGAGGAGCCCGGCCATGACTTCTCCATCTGGTCCGAGGACGACAAGTCCTCGACGGATGGGGAGAGCGACCTCCGCTTCCTCGCCGACGGGGAATCGGAGGAGGAGAGCGATGACGATCGCTTCTCCTGGGATGACTTCACCTCCTCCGAGGAGGTGAACGAGGAGGAGGAGGAGGAGGAGGATGACGACGACAGCCCCTCCGACGAGCCGCCGGCCAAGCGCCACTGCCCCTGGCCGGGGAATCTCAGTGACTACGACAGCGACGACGACGACGACGATGAGGAGGATGAAGACAACGAAGGTCCCGCCGGCGGCCGCTACAGCAGCGACGACGAGCCCGCCGGGAGCAGCGCCGACAGCGGCGGCGAAGGTGACGACGAGGGCAGCGACGGCCCGTAGATAGGGCCCTTAGCATAGGATCAGTAGTAGTAGGCGGGGCAATGTATCCCCTTAGTACCCCCTTTTGAGAGCAATCAGCTCTTCTGTGTAAGAGATCTCGTTTATCAATGAAGAAATTCCCCAATTTGATTTTGCCGATTTCCTTTATGCTAATTTAGCCGATTTCCCTTCATACTGATCCCGCCAATCGTCACTTAGCCAATGCTCAAAAGCTGATGTTAACATAACAATCCTTCACGGTCTATCTATCACTTTTTTCGACCAATGACTTTGAGCTCTGGTGGACAACGAGGCAGACCAACGCCTTTAAAGAGAGCCCCAGAACCGCTGCCGAAACGGCTTGATGCTAAAGCCGATACCTCTGGACATTCAGATATTCAGTAATACTCTTCAAACCTGCCCAATCCCCTTGAAAAGGGTTATGATGGAAGGCCATCCGATGAAATCTCAATCGGCTTCTTAAGAACAGAATATCTACGCAGTCAGTTGCCCCCCGAGCCTCCATCAAGGCGAGAACAGCAGCGGGCCACCCAAGCATGTCACCATCGGTTTCCAAGTCATGATGCAGAGACAGTCGATTTCAACAAAATCGGCTCCCAAGAGCAGAGAACCTCCAGGGTGAGCTGCCCCCCGAGTTTCCTCAGTCCACTTCTCGCGCCTTGCTGGTCAGATCGGCTCCTTTCCTTCGATGGATCGGCTCCATTGACTCTCTGATTATAACGGTTATACCTCTTGAGTCGATGGCCATGCATCGGCTTTACAAATTTTTTGAATTTTTTACGGCCGATTTATGTATCGGCCCCCATTCTTCAATACCCATCATCAAAGGATATCTTAGGCTGCTGGGCATTTGTAAGACGCTTTCCTCGTGCTTTATCCACCTGGGTGCCCCCCGAGCCGATTCGTTCAAGGGATTTGATGGTATCGGCTCTGTTGGATCAAATGTTGAACCCAGGCAGAATGGATGGTGAGGATAATTTTGGCCGATTGCTGGAACCGGCCTCCACGTTGCTTGTTCGATGAAGGTTTTGTAATGTTCCTCCATAAATTTTTGGGGCCGATCACAAGGATCAGCCTCGCCATGTTTGCTCATTGATTTGCTCCAGCTACATGGTTAGGCCAGTGGATACGACCAGCCTAATCTTCATCCTCTGTCACGTCGATGCGCTCGCCGTCGTTCACCTTGAGTGCATCGTTTAATCCTCGAGCAGTAAACTCCGTTGGAAGGATGAAGACCATGTTTGTGCCAGCCGATGTCTCATCATCGGCTTTCCTTTGCTTGGGGCGCCACTCTTTTCTTTGTGGCCGACCTTCTTCGTCCGGGGTTCGCTGAATTTTGGCGGCCGGATCAGGCCGTGCCTTCCTCAACGTGTGCGGTATAATCTTTCAGCTTCTTCCAACCCACGCGGACGCTCGAACCCTTCGCTTCTGGGAACGGCTGAGCCCATCAAGGCACCATCTTGGCCGATGATACTTGTCTTCTTCATCATCGTCCTCTAGTTCCTCGAGATCTTCCACCCGAGCGGACTCAGCATGCTTGTTCCGAGGCGGGAGAGGTCCTAGACGCTTGAACACAGACACGTTAGTTGCATCCTTCTTCTTCTGTTTGCATTCCGGGCAGTTGCCGATTGTTGGCAATCGGCTCATTCCTGAATCTCAGCAGTGTCTGAAGAAGGGGCAGTCCCAGTGCCTATCCTCGTCGTCTTGTTCCCTGGACCTTTCCTTGGCGTGGCGCTCATATCGCTCCTCGTCGTGATCATGCCGACGACGTCTCCTGTCGTCCCTAGCCAGACGATCTTTTTCATCATCGTCGTTGTATCGCCGGCGTTGGTCGTACTGACTCACATACTTGTTGAGGAGGTGATCGCGAGAGAGGTCGCCGATATCTTATGTTCTTCACTTCTCCCTCTCGTGACGTAGCGCTTGCCGTCGTGGCGGAGCCGATCGCGCGGGGCGGCTTCCTCTGTGTCTTTGCTATGAGAGCAGCTGCCCTCATCTCCATCCTTACCAGAGTGGTGCCCAGGTCCCACCATATTGATATTGCACGGGAAATCTGGCTGGCACCCTCCATGGTAAGTATACTCACCATGTTAATGGCGGGGAAGGGGTGTGTGTCGACCTTCATGGCGTATTGGTTGAAAATTAACCGCCCTTTTTCTATCGCCATTTGGATCTGCTGCCGCCACACCCTGCAGTCGTTAGTGGTGTGGGTGAACGTGTTATGCCACTTGCAGTATGGCTTTCCGTTCAGCTCCTGCACCGTAGGGATCTTGTGGCCTTCGGGTACCTTGATGTGCTTCTCCGTGAGTAAGAGATCGAAAATCTGCTCAGTTTTAGTCACGTCGAAGTCGAACCCTTTTGGAGGGCCTTGTGGCTTCACCCATTTGCAGGACACGGGGCCTGCCGCTCGAGTCCATTCAGCCACTGCCACCTCTCGATCTCCTGCAGTACCTTCATCCTCGTCGTGATCAACCAGGGCCACCGCACGCTTGAATTTGTCCTGGTAAACATCTGGGTGGCGCTGTTCATATGCCGACGGCTTCGCACCATGTGCGCCAATGAAGGGTAGTCCGCTTGGGAGGCCACGTCTTTGATCGATGATGAGAGACCCACCACCGCCAACTCGACTCGCTTCTTTTTCACTTACGTGAACCGAATAGCATCGGTTCCTCACGGTCCTGAAGCGCTGGATGTATTCCGACACCGTTTCCCGCGCTTCGTCGTACTTGTGCTAGATCGGCAATGCCAGCCTCGGAAGCCTCTCGAGTGATACCGCTCATGGAACTGCTCTTCCAACCGGCTTCCAAGTCCGGATTGAGTTCGGTGGCAGCGATGTGTACCACCCGAAAGCCGATCCCGTGAGGGACCGTGCGAAGAACCTCACACGCAGCTCGTCCGATGCTGAGATCGTGCCCAGCCTGTGCCAAATATCGGCTCACATGCTCGATGGAGCTGGAACCATCTGATCCACTAAACTTCGTGAAGTCCGGGAGCCGATATTTGGGTGGTAGCGGGATCAATTCGTACTCGTTAGGGTACGGCTTGGTGTAGCCGAACGTCTTCCTTTTCGGCATCATGCCGAACTGATCTTTCAGAATTGTACAAATCTGATCCGCGGTGATGGCTGAAGGTGTCGAACCCTGAAGATTCGCCGGGGTGGCATACTTAGCCAGCCATGCTTGCTTTTCCGGTTCCGAGCCAACCGCAGGAGCTGGGCTCTGGAGGTTTGTCGGAGTGGCGTACTTAGCTAACCACGTTTGCTTCTCAAGATCTCGCTCCCGACGTTCCTCCCGCCGTTCCGGAGGCCCCCGCTGTTGCAGCCTCGGTTCGAGAGTGCCCAGTGCACGCCGTCCGGTATGTATGCGCACGCGTATCCGTGCGGGATCTCCTTGGGCGCCTCAGGTAGGAATTGGTAGTCACTAGGATCACCACCAATCTTGTAGACGACGTATGCCGATGAGTTCGGCACTTCTGGTGCTGCCCATGCGAACGGCAGCGGTGGATGGCACTGGAGTGGCATCTCTCCTTTGTAAGCCCCCAGAGCTGGTCCCGATGGAGAATACCGATGGCCCATGATTTCCTGGATCACGCGCAGAGCGACACGCTCCAAAGTGTTCACCAGGCTCTCAGAGTGGCGGTGCAGCGAGTGAGCCACCATGTAGTTGATCTCCTGACGCAGCAACCTGGTGCGTAACTCGACGGGGCAGACATGTCCACTCCATCGAGTGCGCCTTCGAGTGAGAACCCCTTCCACCCGACGCCATGGGAGCGGGTTCCGTGGAAAGAGCCGATGAGTTCGGCTTCGAGGACCTGCCTTGATCTCGTCATGCTTCTTCTTGAGCTCGCCGGCCGGATCCTCGTACTTGACCGGAGTGCTCTCCGCCATCTCGGATGTAGATGGCGATGCGGTGGATGTCGAAGATTGTCCCACCGGCGTGCCGAATGTGTTGCGGTCGAAACCCACCGGCGGGCAGCGACCGGCAACACCGTAGAGCCGGGAACAACTAGGGCTGCGGCTGGCCCTGGCCCTCGTAGCGACGGCCCGCAAAGCCTCTCCGGTCACACGTCCGATGCTATCGCAAGGGCGTGCCACCTGACCTATACCTGGTCAGGAAGGTGTTGGATGATGCCTCGCTTAGTTCCTGCATGGCATACACGTAAATATTAAATACGAGCCTCGATCGGCTCTCATGTTGTCCTGTGAATCGGCTCAAAGAGCCGATCCACCCATGATTCGTACGAGGTGCACGAATATATGGTGGTCCTGCTTGATCAAGATAAAGCTAAAGCGATCTACGACGATTTAGGGTTTTCACCGCATAATCGGATCATCCTACTCACGATTGGGCCTTGCGCTCGCGTACGGTGACCGTAAGCCGATCCTAGACAGGGCCTAAAAACCAACACGAAGTTGATCCCCGGAACATCCTGTCTAGGGCTAGCAAACTCCACCCTACACGCCGCTGGATCCTCCAACCCTTTGTAGGGCCTAACTATTGCGGATGTTAAACTAATCCTTGCAGAACAAGGAGCAACCGTAACGGATCGGATCTACTAAACGATGATCAAGCGGGTGCCGCCCCTACACCTAAAATAGGTGTAAGGGCGGCTAGATGCATAAGGGTTGCACTACGACAAAGATATGATACGAAGAACAATGCTAACCCTAACACATCTAAGATAACTACGTTGCTCGCCATCAAAAAGGCTTCGAAGACGAGCAACGCATGAACAACGTAAATAAGCTTGTGCTGCCTAGATCGCAAGATGCGATCTAGGCAGCATGGTGCTTACCAGAGAAACCCTCGAGATGAAGGAGTTGGCGATGCGCCGAGATTTGTTTGTGTTGAACGTTGGTTGTTGTTTATTTCATAAACCCTAGATACATATTTATAGTCCAAGGGACTTTCTAATTCAGGCGTGCACCTAACCGTGCACGGGTAAAACTCTATCTTCTACTCTAAAATACGACCTACTATATTACAGATACACGGGCATGCTAGCCCAAACTTTGCATATAAGGCCGATTCACGTATTTCTTCTGTATATAATCTTTAAGCTCATCTTGATCGCGGCCCACCTCTGACCTGGTCAAATTCCGGTGATAACACATGCTCTCCGTTGCTAGTAGAGGCTCTGGCCAAGTTGATACTTGTGACTCCAAGAGGGAGTATTTATGCTCGATAGTGGGTTCATGCCTCATTAAATCTGGGACAGTGACAGAAAGTTCTAAGGTTGTGGATGTGCTGTTGCCACTAGGGATAAAACATCGATGCTTTGTCTAAGGATATTTGTGTTGATTACATTACGCACCATACTTAATGCAATTGTCCGTTGTTTACAACTTAATACCGGAGGGGTTCGGATGATAACTCGAAAGTGGACTTTTTAGGCATAGATGCATGCTGGATAGCGGTCTATGTACTTTGTCGTAATGCCCTGATTGAATCTCATAGTACTCATCATAATATACGTATGTGCATTGTTATGCCTTCTTTATTTGTCAATTGCCCAACTGTAATTTGTTCACCCAACATCTGCTATCTTATGGGAGAGACACCGCTAGTGAACTGTGGACCCCGATCCTATTCTTTACATCTGAAATACAAACTGCTGCAATTGTTCTTTATCGTTCTTCGCAAACAACCATCATCATCCACACTATACATCTAATCCTTTGTTTACAGACAAGCCGGTGAGATTGACAACCTCGGCCGTTACGTTGGGGCAAAGTTCCCGTGATTGTGTTGTGCAGCAGTTCCACGTTGGCGCCGGAATCCCGGTGTTGCGCCGCACTACACTCCTCCGCCATCAACCTTCAACGTGCTTCTTGACTCCTACTGGTTCGATAAACCTTGGTTTCTTACTGAGGGAAACTTGCTGTTGTACGCAACACACCTTCCACTTGGGGTTCCCAACGGGCGTGTGCTTTACGTGTCATCAGTGATCTCGTCGGGAAGCAAGGTTTCTAGGGCTCGTGTATGCTAAGTTGCGAGGGTTTCGTGTGTGTTGTTGTTCTGCAGGCCCTCTCCTGGCCTTTATATAGGAGGTCAGGTCTCGAGAGTCCTGTCCAAACTCGACTAGGTTACATTGAGACCTAATGTAATCATTCTTTTATTGACATATTCTTGCCTTGTTCGTCAAGAATCCATCTTCTGGTAAGTTTCCTCCGCTGCAACCGACATATGAGCCCACCTTGGATCAGGACAATCTTCATGGGCCCCTAGTTGGGCCAAGGGAGGTAGACTAATGTCGGGTACCCGAAGGGTAATGCCCACATCAGTAGCCCCCGAGTGACTGGCCGAAGAAAATTTTCGGGCAGGGACTATAGTTATCTTCATCAAAATATCTTGGTAAGTCGAAGAAGATTAAGTCTTCATGTTCGTCGTCAGGTTGAAATTGCTTGGTATCGGGTGCGCGTCCAGCGCTCCCGATGGGAGTAGCCCCCGAGTCTAGGGACAGATGTTTGTGATGGGATTCGTAGCATACAAAACAAAAAATTTCCTACCGCAAGAACGAAAACACAAGCCAAGATCTAATCTAGAAGACGGTAGAAACGAGGGGATCACGAGACTAACCCTTGAAGATTTCCAAAGCCTACGAGATTAGATCTCGTTGTTGCAGAAGATGATCACTTGCCGCTTTCAAAAGCGCGTAGAAGATCTTGATGGTGCCACAATCGGCAGCACCTCCGTACTCGGTCACACGTACGGTGTTGATGAAGACGACGTCCTCCTCCCCGTTCCAACGGGCAGTGGAAATAGTAGATCCTCCTCGGAATCCCGGCAGAACGACGGCGTGGTGGCGGTGGTGGAGAACTCCGGCAGGGCTTCGCCTATGCGCTGCGGGAGTATTATGTGGAGGAGGAGAGGCTAGGCTTTGGGGAGAGGGGGACTTGGGCGCCACCATCAAGGGGTGCGGCCAACTAGGGCTTTGTCTAGCCGGCCCCCTCCCCTTGCTCCTCATTATATAGGTGGAAATCCCCAAGTGTTGGTATCCAAGTCTTCGAATAAGACCCGAAACCAAAACCTTCCTTAGGGACAAAACCTACCCAAGGGGGGGATCCTACTCAAGGTGGGACTCCCACCCCTTCCTTGGGGGGGGGGGGGGTTGGCCGGCCACCACAGGTGGAGTCCACCTGGGACTCCTCCCCCTTAGGGTGGGCCGGCCATGCAAGGTGGAGTCCCTCCGGGACTCCACTTTCCATGGTGATTTCTTCCGGACTTTTCTAGAACCTTCCATAAATGCACCGGATCATTTCCAAACTTGGAAAGTGACTTCCTATATATGAATCTTATTCTCCGGACCATTCCGGACCTCCTCGTGATGTCCCGGATCCCATCCGAGACTCCGAACAAAACTTCGAACTCCATTCCATATTCCATATCTACTTAAACGACATCAAACCTTAAGTGTGTCACCCTACGGTTTGTGAATTATGCAGACATGGTTGAGACCTCTCTCCGACCAATAACCAATAGCGGGATCTAGAGATCCATAATGGCTCCCACATATTCAACGATGACTTAGTGATCGATTGAACCATTTACATACGATACCGATTCCCTTTGTCACGCGATATTTTACTTGTCCGAGGTTTGATCATCGGTATCTCTATACCTTGTTCAACCTCGTCTCCGGACAAGTACTCTTTACTCGTACCGTGATATGTCATCTCTTATGAACCATTCATATACTTGCAAGCTAATTAGACGACATTCCACCGAGAGGGCCTAGAGTATATCTATCCGTCATCGGGATGGACAAATCCCACTGTTGATCCATATGCCTCAACTCATACTTTCTGAATACCTAATCCCACCTTTATAACCACCCATTTACGCAGTGGCGTTTGATGTAATCAAATTACCCTTCCGGCATAAGTGATTTACATGATCTCATGGTCGAAGGAATAGGTAACTATGTATCGGAAAGCTTATAGCAAATGAACTTAATGACGTGATCTTATGCTACGCTTAATTGGGTGTGTCCATTACATCATTCATCAATGACATAACCTTGTTATTAATAACATCCAATGTTCATGATCACGAAACGATGATCATCTATTAATCAACAAGCTAGTTATACAAGAGGCTTACTAGGGACTCCTTGTTGTTCACATAACACACATGTATCAATGTTTCGGTTAATACAATTATAGCATGGTATGTAAACATTTATCATAAACATAAAGATATATAATAACCATTTTATTGTTGCCTCTTGGGCATATCTCCAATAGTTTGCAACTGTGCGTAGACTCAAGTTGTACTACTCGAAGATCTTGTTGTCGATGCTTTTGAACTTCCTTCGTCATCCGATACTTTTTTTGTGTATTGGGCCCTCTAAGACTTCGGGTGGAACCGAACAGTTGTACGTAAGGGATAAAAGTAACGAGCCCAGTTTTACTCGATAAATTGATGTTGGTTAACTTCTGATGGGAAAACAACGTTACCCTACACAGAATCAAGTCCCCGGGCTTGATCCTGGATTTACTGGAACCTTCGGGTCCGTTCTTCTTTGAATTCCTTCTGTTGTTTATGCCATTGTTGTTTTTATCGGGTGCACATCCAGCGCTCCCGATAGGAGTAGCCCCTGAGTTAGGGATGGATGACTCAAGTCGGGTAGCTGAAAGTTGTGAATTCCATCAAGTGTTACTTCCATTCGAGTGCTCCATCATAGGGAGCCGATAACTTTGATGACATCATCAATGATGTGGCAACAGTAGCAGCAAGACTGACGGGACATGACCTAGCGGGCCCACCCCTTGTCTATGCAGTCAGTTTTGTAAACGGCCCAACATTGTGCACTAACCAAAGCGTCTCCTCGATTCTTGCGCGTAGTGGAGGTAATGGGAGCCCAATTTGCCTCTTACCGCGACACGTGTTTAACTAGATCTCCATCCATTTTTTACAGCACGGATCTGTTGGCCCAATTCCAAAGTAACTTTCCCTTTATAATGAGGACCTAGGGGTTCTCCTATCCCTCCCCTGCCATCATGTTCTTCTTCTTCTTCCTTTGCTCCTGCGCTCCATTGTTGCTGCGCCCAAACACCAAAACTCCCAAAAAACCTCCACTGAGATAGGCAAGAAGAAGGGAGACGTAGCTGCTAGCGCCGCCACAAGCGCTACTGGCTCGAAGGCTGCCACGGCCGCGCCGAAGAAAACCGCACCGGGAGCATCCACCGCCGTCGCCAGAGACGCCCCATGCGACTGGTCAGCATCTACCATGACCAAGCGCGATGAAAAAAAGATGTGAAGCCTTGGACTGATCTTCGACGACGAAGGAGATATTCGCCTCCCAGGTTTAGACTCCCGTCCTAATCCCCCTGTTGGGTTTACTCTCATGTTTGCTGCTTTCTTGTTTGGAGGGTTATCTTTGTCGTCACACGAATTCCTCCGGTGCTTTCTGTTCTCGTATGGGATCCAACTTTGGCAGTTGACCCCGAATTCCATTCTTCACCTTGCGATCTTCATCACTACTTGTGAGGCTTTTCTTGGTATTGATCCTCATTGGGGCCTATGGAAGAAGATCTTCTTCGTCAAATGCTACAGCGGCAGCAACGGACCGTTCATTATTGGTGGGGTTGGTTTTATTGTCCGAAAGGAAGTTAATTACTTTAACTTTCCGATGAGGGAATCTGTCCAAGGCTGGAGGTCAAAGTGGTTCTATCTTAGGGATCAATCGATATCAGGGCGCAACACAGGCCTGCCGAAGTTTGTCGATGTACTGGAGGAAACACCGAAGAAGTCCTGGAGAAATATTCTGCCTAACGAAGAAAAAGTAACAGCCGATGATTTGTATGAAAGAATCTTGGAAGTGAAGGATGCCGATGGTCAAACAATGATCGGCACTGAGACTGTTGTCGTATTCCTGAAGCGCCGCGTCCAGCCAATAATGTCCAGAGCTCATCAGATGTGGTTATATTCTGGTTCCAAGGATGAGACCCGAGTTAACGCCGTAGAATTATCGGGTAAGGAATTGTTAGATGAAGTCAGACGCTTGACTTATTTTAGCCAAGAGGATTCTATCCCCCTAGCGGCCCTTCAAGATCCGTATGAACTTACTCATCAGCCAGCTGAGGTAAACCCGATTTTCTTGTACTTGCTTTGATACTTGTATCTGATCACTTTGGTTCTAACTTGTTAAGTTATTGCTTGCCTCAACAGGTCCCTCAAACTGCTAGATATTATCCCACTGTATTCGAGACTGAGAAAGAACCCGAGGATGATGAATCCACTGGCAATGTATAAGCCTATGTTGAAGTAGTCGAGGACAGTGAGGCCTCCGAAGAGGAAGAGAATATCCCTTTCAACCCCTAAGCCCCTTCAGGCGAATACCATAAAACCCTTGATGATGAATTAACCAATACATCGGACCCGAGTCCAAGTGGCCAATACGACAATGATGCTGATCACGTTCTCTTTGTTGGTGCAGCTCCGAAGAGGTCCACTGCTCAGCCGCCGAAGAGGCCATCAGACGGCTTTGCAGACGAAGATGAGCTGCTCTTCGAATCATAAGTGTTTTTCTTTCGCTTCCAAGCTTGATATATGTCTTTTTATCCATATTGCTGACATAGCCATACATGTTTATGTCGTGACGAAGGATATGCAGAGCCTCCTCCTCCGAAGATTGCTAAGACCAGCTCCAGCAAGCAGACTTCAGCTGCAGTTGAAGTGTTGCATTTGCCGAAGGAAGCGCCAGATTCTCCTTCTTTACCAAAGGGAAAAGAAATACCTTTGGCAAATGCTTCTTATCCTTCGGATCCTGAAGGGCACGTAAGTACCGTAACATTTCTCATATTTGATGATAATTCTTCCTCTATCAGTCTCCGAGCCTATATTCGGTTGTTGACAGTCGAATGTTGGTTCAAGGATAACATAATATGTACATAAAGATTTTGTCTTGTGTCACATCATAGCCCACCAAGCCACCGTTGCAATAATAAAGGACTTCGCCTCCTGATTCATTCACCTTGAAGCTGAGAACGTTCGACTTCAGCAAGCCGCTCAATCGAAGTCTGCTCAACTTGAACAAGCAGTGAAGATGGCATCTACTGCTCGGCAAGAGGCCGATAAACTGAAGAAAGAACTGGGCCAGCGACGAAACTGAAGGAGGAGGAGAAAGAGAAGATGAAGGCCCAGATTCAGACGAAGGAGAAGGAGGACAATCTCCGCAACTCTGTCAAGGCCCTACTGGGTAATTTACTGTAACAACTTTAATCTTTCTTTCTTGCTTAGCTTTACTAATTTCTTGTTCTTGCCTTCACGTTTGTAGGAGCGGCCGATATTCCTGCAAATCTTGTAGGCAAGCCCTCGGTTGATTCTGCAGATGACGCCATTACTTTCACTGTCAACTCCAGCGAGCTTTGTTCGAGTTCTTCTCCAAAATAAATAAGGCAGCTTTGTCAAGGCTCTTTGCTCTGATCTTCCCGAAGGCAGGTCAGGACAAGACTCTGAGGCAGGTAGTGGATGCATTTTTTGTCGACACCGAAGGCACCATCGAGGTATTCAAACATATCTCGCATACCTACGGAGCTCTTCTTGCATTCCAACTTCTGATGGGGTACGACTTCAAAGCCAACATGGAATCATTGACAACAGAGCTGCCCAAAGATCAAAATGGCCTAGCTATTGACCTTAGCCATTTTAGTGTGCCAGCGCGCAAGTGTGCGCACCAACTTCTTGATTTAGTAGAGGCTAATAAGCAAGCTACTGGCGAAGTCGCCCCAGGCATGTCAACTTAAACCCAAGCTCTGTGAAGGGATTTTGTCAAGTTGTAACCGATACTTTTTATCAATGGCTTTTTCTAAAGCCTCACTTTGTAATGAATTTTAGATGGCAATATTGCTAGTTCTTTCCTTTATAACTGTGATGTCTAGTTTTGATTGTGCACTCCCGATGGGAGTAATTGGAGTTCTTGATACTTTATTTTTTTTAGCTGAATATGCGCACTCGGCGCTTTATTGCATGTGATACCAGTTGCACCTTTTGTCTAAAGTCCTTCAGCTGCTGGCTCTGAGTCTCTGAGTCTGGCCTTGTGCAACAAATGAGGTGCAGAATATCTCGGATGGAAAAAACACATTTTAGGTATCCATGCCATGGCGGCAGTGTTAAAGAAGAAGGGTGAACTAGCCATGCAAGTAGAGCAGTACGAGTACGCATTGAGCGAAGGCCAGGAATGTTTAAACTCTAAGTATTCGATAATCCTTCATGTTCTTCACTCTTTATAGTGAATCTCCTTGATAACTGAACTTTCCCTCATCATTTTTTATTAGTTATTGCTCTAAACTTGTCTGAAGAGAACAAGCGAGTTCATGAATGAGTCGAAGTCCTGACTGATCAGTCCCAAGCACACGGCATTTTCTGGACCAATAAATTGAAGGCTGCGATCATTGCAAAATTCCAGGATCGGGTGCAATAGATGCACCAATTCTTTGACAAATGTCATGCAGGCTTGAAGATGATATGGAAAACTATGTTTCCACTTAACCCAGCTCCTCACACATTGCTTGCCTTGATGTCGAATTTTAGAAATGCTGCAAGGGTCCGAATGTTGGTGCGAAGTCAACTTCTTACTGGGACGGAAACAACTTTTGCCTTTGTGTTGGCTCATCATCCTTTACTAGATTTTGAGGCGATTGCCAAGTCTGACTTCCCTGTCGTCAGACACCCTGCCTCCATTTTAGTTGATAGATTGGAGGTGAGTTCCGAAGCGAACTGTGGAGCTGAAGTGCCAAATGAATAGTCTGATACTTTGCTCAGCTATGTAGGTGATACAATTTTTGTATACTATTTGTCAATGGTACTTCTCCTTCTCCCGAATGTTCGGGTACCTTCGGATGTAAGTTTATTCGTGTAAATGATGTAACTTGGTTTTTCCAACTTATGCTTTTATGCATATTGATGTTGATGCTCCCGAAGAAGAGCAAATCTTTGAAGTCTATGACTTTTCATCATGATAGAGCATTGTTGCTCATAGAAATATGTGCGGATGCCGATGGCAATTTGTGAGTGTTTTGATTGAATTGCAAGCTTTGGCGTGCTAGTTCTTTGGGCACCGATAGTATGATGCTTGTAATTTATAAAATGTTGGTATCAAATTTTGAGCGATCAACTCATGTTGGAGGCCCTACGGACCCGTAGTAATCGCAACTTTGCTAAGCCGTATGTATATGTTTTGAAATATATCGGCAGCAGCCCCCGAGTCAACGAGGGAACCATGTGCGCGACAGGCTTCGTAGCCCAGGTATCGTAAATACGAAGTACCGGCGTGGGCCTTTTGATTTGTATAGTTTCCATCAATTGCAGGACTCGCATGTTCCGTGAGGCTTTGTGGAAATGTTTGTTTTTCAATGTATCATAGATTTTCATCAATTGTAGCACTCGCATGGTCCATGATGCTTTGATGAACTCGTTTGTATTTTTTGATGATGATCCTTTGACTATCACCAATTGTAGCGCTCAAATGTTCCATGAGGCTTAAATCAAATTTTTGAATAAAGGCTATCGTCTGCAGCCCCCGAATATTTATCGGGTGCGTCCGCTGCAATGATAGTATTATGAAAATTTTCTAAGATCATGGTACGTGACGTTTTATGTGAAGGGCTTCGAAGATTTGTCGGGGGTCCCGAATAAATTGAATACGTCATACGAAATAGCACCTGTATAGACGAACTTGAACTTTATTAATAAGTTTGCAAGGAAGTAAACTAAACTGCTATGGCTTGAAAAGCCTTATTTGAAAATAAAACTGCTTGGAAGATAAAGATATATGTCACCACTCAGGAGGGTCTGCTTGGACTGTGCCAACGTCCGTTGACGTGCCGATAGCTTTTATTGCGGTACCGATAGCTTCTGTTGTAGCGTTGATAGCGGCTACCGAAACATTAGTGGCTTCTGTCGAGGCACTAACAGCTTCTGCCAAGATTTTGACGACTTGTACTGATGTAGCAGGATCATCGGCTGCTTCTTTGACATCTTGCCGCTGTCAACCTCTTCAGGTTTAGATGCCCTATCGTCAAGATGTGATTTCTTGGGGACAATATCCAGAGTCTTGATTTCCTGCTTTATCCCGAACTTGGTGGCAATCTTCTGAAATTCTCGGTCACAATTGTCTGATCGAGAAAAACTTCCATGAACCGTGATATTGGTTCCATTGTTGCCTGGCATCTTGAGCTTTAGATATGCATAATGAGGTACGACCATGAATTTGGCATATGATGGTCTTCCAATGATAGTATGATACTGTAATTTCCAGTTTACTACTTCGAACTCGAGCCTTTCCCTCCTGAAATTATCGGGTTTGCCGAAGACGACATTCAAAGAGATCTTGCCAAGAGGGTATGCTGGCAAGGTCGGAACAATGCCATGAAAGCCCGTGTCAAATTCCTGTAACATATCGTCTGTAATGCCCATCGCCTTCACCATGCTTGCGAATAAGAGATTTAATCCGCTTCCTCCATCCATAAATACTTTTCTCATGGTGAATCCGCCAATTTGTGCTTCGAGTACCAGAGCGGCGTGGCCTGGCATTGGAGTAGACATCGGGTGGTCAGCCCTGCTAAATAGAATGCTTTGCGCAGACCAGTTGATGAACTCAGTAATGTTTGCCATGGTGACTTCTGCAAGATTGATTTCTTGCGTAAGTGTCTTCAATTCCCTCCTGGAGACACCAGTTTTGTGGATCATGCTCATATGTCCTCGATGTGGGGGACACGCTTCATTGGATGTGCGAGGCTGGACTAGCTGAACTTGATGATATGGTGCAGGTGGAGGGTTAGGCGGTTGCGCTCTAGGTACCGTCGGGTACGTTTACCCTTTGGCTGATTCATAAAACTTCTGGAGATCGAGAAACTGCCGATAGTCCCTAAGCAGATGGTTCGACTTCTTCGTGTTGTCTTTCGGATCGATGTATGCATGTATGTAATAGGGAGCGTTCAGCTGCTCAGCAAATGGTAGTTCCGGCACCCCTGGTGGTCAATCCTTCAAGTTGCCTCGACTTCCTCCGGACCCGCTGCGGTTGCTATCCCGACGATCATCGCGTCGGTCGTTGCGCCGATTGTCATACCGGTCATCGTGTCGATCAGTGTAGCATGTTGCAACAATGTTGGTGTCACCGAAGGTTTCATACCCATGATCTCTCCTCTTTTTGCGACGGTCGTGTCGGTGACCCGAATCGTTTCCGTGCTTCTGATCATCCTCTTCATCATCATTGCGTGGGCGCGGCTTTCGTACGTGGTCCTCACCATCAGCCCAGTTATTGGCAATTTCCAGTTTGGTGATAGTCTTCGGCTTCTTACGACCGAGTTCTTCGATGTAGGATTCTCGTCGGATGCCATCGCTGAAAGCGTCGATTGCCCTGTCGACAGAGACATCTTCGGCAGCGTTCAGAAGCTTGTTGAAGCGCCCAATGTATGCACGCATCGAATCCTTTGGCTTTTGGTGGAATTGGCGTAGTTCTTCGATTCCAACGGGTCTCTTGTATGTAGCTTGGAAGTTTTTTACGAGCATCGACCAAGTCTTCCGAGGAATTGATGGACCCTTTCGGCAGGCTCTCAACCATGCCCGTGCCGAATCTTTGAGGTACAACTGCAAACACTGCATCGCCGCCACCTGGTTCCCTTTGTGCAAGATCACAGTTTTTAGATAGTCATCTATCCATGACCTCGGCTCCTGTTGACCGTCGTATTTGGTAGCATCGGTAGGTCTTGGCTTGAATCTCTTTGGTGGCATTGCCTCCCGAATTTTGTGGCTCAGGTATTCAGCACCACGGAGCTCACTGTCGTCCTCTTGAGTTTCTTCAGAGTCATCGTTGTCGAAGCCAACATGCGCAGCGCGTCGGCGGCGAGCTTTATCAATTTTATTTTGCGTGATATCGTCTCGGCCTCTCGGGCGTCCTTTGATGATGAGCGATGCCGAGAACCGCTGCCATGGTGTGTAGTCTTCTCCTTCCTAGGAGTGAGCTTGTCTTCGAGGATCGCAAGACTTTCCAAGGCACCCCGATGAGCTGGTGCCATTGGATTGTTGGATGTCGGCTGATTATTGATCAAATAGGCCGCAAGGTTTGCTGTTGCTCCTTCGACAGTTTTGGGCCTGAGCATGCCTGATGTATCCATTGTCATGAAGGAATTGGAGAGGTTTGATGTAATCTCCCTTGCGTCTGCCTTCGAGAGGCGAGGGATACGCAGACGATACCTCCCAAGCGCCTGATTTCTTATAGAAGCACTCCCAAGAGAGGATAGCACCCTTCATCGCTCTGCCGACGTCCATCAAGGTAGGCTTGCTCGTTAGCTAACCAAACTCGTTTCTTCTCCAGAATAACATGATATGCACTGAGGGTGTCTGCTGATTCAACGATGGGGAGTCGGGTGTTGTTGACTACGGTGTTGCGAGCAGCTTCCCACTCTTTCCTGGAGATAGTGTATGTGCTATCGGCATTGCTGCCGCTGGCTTCCCCATCACGTCGCCTCTCGTGATTGACGCGTGGTGTGTGCTCACCCGCGGAGATCTCGACTCCCGTTTGAGGGTCGAGGATGACGCAGACTTAATGATGAGCCACTCGCATCGTGGCTATAGGGGCGATGTTGTCGATATTTTCTTCGTCGAAGGAATACTTGGTGCCGCACACGAATGGTAAAGCGTCCGAGCCAAGTCCATGTCTGGTGTCGCAGTCGAGGCAGTAATACGTTGTCATATCCGATGACCAGAGTTATCAGATCCAACAGACATGGTGGACATGGTATGGCATGATGATGATAATGGAGATGCCGGTGTCGACACTAATGGCGCAACCGATAGATCGACTGCGGTTGGTGATGAAACAGTAGACATAGTTGTCGATGAAGTCGCGGCTTTCGCTGCGCCAGAAGCGATCGGGTCCGGGAGCCGAAAAACGCCACCAGAGTTGACGCGAAAGTGGACGCTCCCGAGCGTCATGTCCATCCCGCCGCGCAGTCCTAAGAAGGCCGAACGCGATGCGTTGACGTGCGGAGTGAACTCGAAGGACCCGAAATGAATCGATTTCCCCCAGTTCAGCGACGATGGAGCCGATGGTCGTGGTGATGCCGGCGAAGATGTTGCCGACACAATCGGAACAGCCGATGAAGTGCCTTGTACTAGCAGGTTTCCCACATACGGCACCAATTGGCGAGGGAGCTCCTCGGCTATGCCCACCATGAGGGGCTTAGGGTTGACGGAATTATGCAGGTTAACACGAGACATCGGATACCAAACGAATAGGGAGAGAGATTTACCCAGGTTCGGGGCCCTCGATGAGGTAAAATCCCTTACTTCCTGCTTGTCCGATCTTGATTTATCGAGTAAAAATATGTTACAATGGGGCAGCCGATAGACTGCAATGGCGATCTCGCCGGGAGGCAAGGTTTCTAGGGCTTGTGTATGCTAAGTTGCGAGAGTTTCGTGTGTTGTTGTTCGGCATGCCCTCTCCTGGCCTTTATATAGGAGGCCAGGTCTCGAGAGTCCTGTCTGAACTCATCTAGGTTACATTGAGACCTAATCTAATCTTTCCTTTATTGACATCTTCTTGCATTGTTCGTTAAGAATCCATCTTCTGATAAGTTTCCTCCATTGCAACCGACATATGAGCCCACCTTGGATCAGGACAATCTTCATGGGCCCCTAGTTGTGCCAAGGGAGGTAGACTAATATCGGGTACCCGAAGGGTAATGCCCACATCACTATCGGTGCACCCTCCTTCACGAGATCCCCCCTCCCCCCGCCCCTATCACCCCTCGGTCCCGGCCTCACAGGGGTCGCCAGCAACGGCTGATTTGGGCACTGGTTTGGCCGCACATCGTGCAACACTCGCCCGGGCCTCTCGCCGTAGTTTCCTGGAGGCCAAGCTCCACGCTAGACGTTTGTGCCCCGATCACCACCCCTCTGTGGTCCGTGATGCCCGCAACGTATTCGAATCCAGTCCCTACCAGCCGACAAGGTATTTTTTTAGACCTCTCAGTCCCTTTTTGTTGCACACCCGTGTGCTTACCGTTGCTCATGCGGCCTTCTTCTTTCTCCTAGATCATGGCTGATAGTTCGGACGAGTTTTCCTACGACACCACCATAGATGCATCGTTGGATGAGTCCTAGTCTGACGATGACACCGAGATCCTGGTGGCCATGACCCTTCTCGTTCATGACCCGGGGAACCATGTAGAACAAGGAATGCATTGTGGCGAGGCCGCGCAATCAGGAGGCCAGCCATGAGCAACTTTGGCGGGAATGTTCAAAGCACTATATTTTCGGTGTAATTTTCGGATGTCACTGAAGCTCTTGGGTTATGCACGGAGTGAGGTTCTACGATGACTACTTCAACTTGAAAAAGGATGCCATTGGTAAACTTGGCTTCACTTCTTATCAGACATGCACCGCGGCTATTCGGATGCTCGCGTACAGAGTATCCTGTGATCTAGTAGACGAGTACATTCGCATGAGCGAGTCCACTTGCCATGACTCAATGTATAGGTTCTGTAGAGCAGTAGTTCAAATGTTTGCAAAAGTATACTTGAGGCAACTAAATGTTTTTGTCACTGGTTCTTGGCAATCGATACTGCTCAAATATTTCCTATTATGCTTGGAAGCATTTTTTACATGCACTGGAAATGGAAAAACTATCCATTCGCGTGGCACGGGCAGTACTATTTGTGTTGCTATTTTACGTGATTTGTGTTAATATTTTTTGTACTTATTCAAACAAACACGGCGTATTTTCTGAAATCATACTAAAAAATGGCCCCTAAAATTAAAACAAGGCCACGGAACAAATACGGTCTGCCGTTGGACCAGCTGCTAGGTAAAAACGGATATGGACCTCTTTATTGTCTGCTGGACACCGCATACAGACCAAAACGAACAAAATAGATGTCCGAAATACGGTGGCCCGTTGAAGGTAGCCTTAGCCTTGTTCCCTCCATCGCTACCAGGCATGCTCCCTATGCGCCGGGACTGGGGCACGATTATTGGGTTGTGCCAAACAAATTATTGGTAGTATGGGTTATATCTTTCTATACGATACCTCAATAGCCTGA
>NC_061510.1:159196170-159220127 GCF_022539505.1 Lolium rigidum | reverse complement strand
AATGTAACATTTCATTGCTGCCGATGACTAAGTAATTGTGACCTCATCGTCATAATTTCTTACATTATTAACTATAGTGATGCATTAGCTTTTTTAAGCTCATTGAACATATGATACTACCTATGATATACTCCAAATTATGGATGTTCTTCTCGGAGGTGTTGCTTCCTGGAAGGCGTCGTGGCTACCCTATGTTTTCTTCCCACTGTGTGTCGGGGGAAGCCCTAGGACCAAGTGGTCCGGGCAGCAGCGTCTCGATTTCCTTTTCTGAAGGTGTTGCTTGGTAGTTGGTACAGACGTGTCGATGCTAGGAGTATGGTGGTACTTCTTCGAAAGGCGCAGAGGTTATGGATCGTCGTCGCTTAGTTGATCCGCCTAAATCTTCATTTTGTTTCTTCTTTTCTTTTGGGCATGGTCTTGTTGTCGCCCTAGTTTCTTGTTTTCAGTTCCGAATCTTTCGTCAACTCTATGTTGTGGTTGTTATATTAATATAGCGGAATGAAAGGCTATTTCCATAAATAATACTCTTATCCTTAGTTGGTGCCTTGCAATTATGCAATTCGAATTGATTATGAGCGGGAGACACATGGGGATGCACGTCACGCTCATGCTTATGCACATGATGGGCGATGCCCAAGGAAAATCGACCTGATGATAGATCCAGGCGGGCAGCCCATCTAGTTCTACTCATGTGCTATGTTTGATCAGCTGCATTTGACCGCAGAAACAATGCCCAAGTTGTTAACCCATGTCACGTGGCCTCTAGATGAGAACGATGCTTTTCTTTTTCTTTTCTCTCTAATTCTTGCTAAATCTGCGACATAATATCTCTCTCCATAAAAAAATCGTAAATTTATCTAAATTTAAATTTATCTAGGTACTCTTTAATGTATAAATACATTCAAATTTAAATAAATTTTGGACATCTTCTTATGGATAGAGTGAGTACTTATTTTTCCATCGAAAACATCCTTACTTGGCCGCATGATACACGTGTTGGAAAAGCAAACGTAAATGTACGATACACATTTGTTTCCGATATAGAAACTGCGTGGATTAGAGCATCTCCACTCGCCCTTTCTATAGCTCCACCAAAACAAAAATAGGGGCGCCGGTACCAAAATGCTTCCCCAGCCGCACGCCCTAAAAAGGTTTTCGCGTCGGCATGGCGCGTATTTTCATCAGGCGTCCCCAGGCCGAACCCAATCCGGTGGGAGGCCATCGAGAGCGCCAGATGGCGCTAAAAGCGGGCTAGCTTTGTTGGCGAGATAGGACTAGTTTCTCCCAAAAAAACATTATCCAGAACGCCAAGTCCTATTGGAAGAGGGTGAAGGCGGCGTTCGACGAGCGTCGGCTATTGGATCCCTAGCTACTTCAAGGCGCTGACCGCCGATCGCAACATCTCCACCATGTCTCACCGTTGGCACATGATCCAGCACGCCTGCAACAAGTGGCACGGCGTTGTCAAGGAGGTTGATGACCCACAAGTATAGGGTCTTCGAGGGAAGTAAAACTCAAATTTATTGATTTGATACAAGGGAGGTAAAGATTACTTATAAGCCTTAACAACGGAGTTGTCAATTCGGCTTCACCTGGAAAAGCACTAGTAACATGGGTGGTGTGAAAGCAGCAATAATATGATAACAATGGAAATAGTAACACAACAATAGTAGCAGTAACACAGAGGAGATGGCACCAGAAAATATTCCAATGCAGAGTTGACTGTAGAGCAATGATGCTGACAGAATGACCGGGGTTCCCAGCTATCTACACTAGTGGTAACTCTCCAAATAACATGTGTTAGGTGAAAAAATTACAGTTGGGCAACTGATAATTGTGAGGGCATGACAATACATGTTGTGATAAGATAAAGGTTACTATACTATTTAATTGGGCATTATAACATAATACATAGACCGTAATCCAACTGCATCTATGACTAATAATCCACCTTCAGGTTATCATCCAAACCTCTTCCAGTATTAAGTTGCAAGCAACAGATTATCGCATTAAGCAATGTGTGTAAAGTAAACAATAGAATTATGCTTAGATAAAAGTAAACAATAGAATTATGCTTAGACAAAATATTGTTGTTTTCTCCCTAGTAGCAATAGCACATCTACAATCTTAGAAGTTATTCTCACTCTTCCAGAAAACTTGATGCATGAAACCACTATCGAGCATAAATACTCCCTCTTGGAGATACATGCAACTACTTGATTAAGGTAACTACAAGTACCGGAGAGCATGCAAGATCTTAAATAACAGTAGTATGATAATATTATGAACAATCTGATCACAATTTCACAATTTATCGGATCCCAACAAACACAACACCGATTACATCATATGGATCGCAATCATGTAAGGCAGCTCACGAGATCATTGTATTGAAATACATGGGAGAGAGAGTACCAACTAGCTACAGCCGAGAACCCGTAGTCCAGGGGGGGGCTACTAACGAACCATCATGGAGTCGAAGCTGAGGCGGTGGAGTCGATGGAGATGGCTCCGGGGGTTGATCCCCGTCCCGACAGGGTGCCGGAATAGGAACTTCTGACCCCCGAAACTTGTCTAGACGATGGCGGCGGTGATGGAACTTTTTGTGGACGGAGGCTGGTTGATTCAGGGTTTTCGCATCGGAGGCAATTTATAGGCGGAAGGGCGAGGTCGGTGGACGCCAGGTGTCCCAGACCACCCCTAGGCGCGGGCCAGGGCCAGGTCGTGCCTAGGCATGGTCTGGCCGGCTCCTAGCCCCCTCTGTCTCTCCTCTGGACTCCGTCTTCGTTTCGGTAAAATAACAATTTTGGCTTTTGTTTCGTCCAATTTCGAGAATATTTCATGTACAACTTTTCTGAAATATAAAACAGCAGAAAACAGGGAACTGGCACCGTGGCATCTTGTCAATAGGTTAGTGCCGGAAAATGTATAAAAGTGCAACGAAGTGTGAGCAAAACATATACAAATTGGTGTAAAAAGGCATAGGGCATAAAAATTATAGATACGTTTGAGACGTATCAGAGGTTCGTCGCGTCCACATTAGCGGCACCAACTTCGAGGATCAGGTACTGTCGCTGCTCCCACCGTGCATTGCCCTTGATCACCAGCGTTTCAATCGTTCGCCATTTTTTGTGGATGCGCGCCATGATCACCGCCTACCGCAAGGACAACGACGACGTCGAGTTCAAGTTCGCGCATTTTTTCGCCCGGATCGAGATGTGCGACAAATGAAGGAGGTCCGGACTACCCTAGCCAAGGCCAACGCGTCGTTTGACCCCAACAACGCGCCTACACCGGCTACTGTTGGCCAGCCCGTCGGGACAAGAAAGGCAAGGTAATGAGGGATGCCACGCCGACCATCGAGAAGCTCCACTCGTCCATCCTGGCGTGCATCGCTGATGCCGCCGCGCACGCTGCCACGCGGGCGGAACAAGCCGCGAAGATGAAGGAGGTGGCGTCGGCAAGGTGGGCGTCGGTCATGGAGAGGCAGGTCATCAAGCTCGACCTGATCAAGGCCAACATCGTCGCCAAGAAGACGAAGGAGGATCTGGTGATCCTGCTCGTCGACACCAGCGGCATGGACGACGACGTCAAGGCATGGTGCGCCGCGCAGCGCGCCACGATCCTATCGGAGAATCGAGCTCCACCCGCGCCCCAGCCATGCACCGCGACTCCATCGATGGCTACTACTCCACTGGCATCGATGATCCCTACGCTGACGACGCCCACCATAGTCCCCGATTCCCCGGTTGAGGAAATTGCTTGATTCTCGTGTTGTCGGCCGACCTGCGTGCCCCTTTTTTGGTTCGCTAGACATTTCAATTCCGTGATTTGTGATGATGTGTTCGTCGAGACTTCCATTTGCGACGATGTGTTTCGTCGAGACAATAATCATGTGGGCGCGAAATCTGATCGGCCTACGTTTTTTAAGTTTCGAATTTGGGAGCAGGCGTTTCGGGGGTGCGGCTGGGCGCCGGTGCCCCCCTATTTAGGGGTTACGCGCCGGTACCCCCCATACGGTCAGGCGCCAAACGCCGTATTGGGGGGGGCGAGTGGAGATGCTCTTAGTGAATGTCTCGTGTAGTGGCGAAGCTTGGACACAATTCATGAGTGGGTCAAACAACATTCTTTTAGAAACACAGTACAAACACAGATGCTCACATACACGCGCATACACTCACCTCTATGAACGCATACACACACACCCTACCCCTATGAGCACCTTCGAAAGACTGGGCCGGCGGACCGAATCTTGAAATTGACGAAATCACCACATGAGGATACAACCACCCTCCTAACCACCCAACCAATCTAGGGTTAGTTCTCGGGTCAAACAATAATTTTAAACTGGTATATCATGAAAATGAGAAAATAAAGTGTATAAACTGGATATGTTCTGAGACACGGTGCAAGAGATGGGCGGGCCATGGCCTTGGTTTGTTTCAACTAAGCTCTACACTGGTTTTGTGTCATACAATTAAATACTATATGTAAAATAAGCTCCCTCCTAGCCCATTTGGAATCCCTTCTGAGGCCCAGGTTGCCTCCATAACGAATATATGCGTGGCACCGTAGGGAAAACCCTATACACCGCCCGTTGTGGTGCGTATGGGCGGCACCGCATACCCTCATAGGCGTATGTGGTGTGTGTCGGGCCCGTTAGCGAGGCACGGGTGGGGGTCAACGCCTTCCTCTTCCTCGTCATCAGCCGACAATCTTAGAGGCAACGAGCCAGCAATGACGGAGCCGCTACGACCGCTAGGGAGCTACGGTGGAGAAGGAGTCGGCGAGCCTAGAGCAAGGCGGAGTGATGAGTGCATTTTTAGCATGTTTTTACATCGTTATTTTATCAAGTTATCATTGAGTAGTAGTAGGATTTTTGTATTTCACCGCGCTACCGCGCCCTTTTATGCTTGTCCACACAGGATCTTGAAATAATAAGTCAATGATGAAATATCAATGAAAACTGTCACTTTCTGGTATTTTGACGTGATAGAAATCATTTTAGCACTTAATTATGCACCTAGGCGAAAGGACAATGCGAGGACAACTTCCAGTAACTTTAACGGGCATCGGTACGGGCAAGGCCCGCCCGTACCCGTCCGCCCGTACCACCCTCCAGGAGCACCGCCTCGTCAAATACTTTCACCTCCCGCAGACGTATCAGAGATCAGAGACACACAGCTCCGCGAAATAGAGAAACACCACCCATATCAGATCTCAAGAAGGAACTTTGGAGAAAACAACATCCGGGCCGCTACGTGGATCCTCGGAGGACAAGCATCATCCCGTTCATCGTCATCAACCGCTGCACCATCACCATCATCATCCTCCAACCATAGTTGTAATCTTGATTGCTATTGTGGATTTGTATTCAAATTCATTCCATTCATTTAATCTCATCCATAAGATTATGTTGATGTTCTTGATTGCTTCCATGTGTGAGTAGTCCTATTAGTTTATGGGGAGATGGAGAAACCCTAGCTAAATATGAGATGGATCCAAGATGATCTATGGTTTTAAGTATTAACGTGTGTTAGTTCTCTCTCTTGATATTATGTGTTGTGCTTGTGCACCATGTAATATTTTCCTTATGGTCTCGAGAGGGAACTACCCTTTGAAGTGTGGTAAAGTGAACGACGGGAAGTGACATTACTGTATTGGCGGTTTGACACATGAATAAGGGGGATAAGAGGGATTCATTAATCTCATATCGATAACCATGGGGTAAAATCCTTAATAGCAATAGTCAATATGTGGCTTGCAGAAGACTAGTTGTTGTGGTTATTTAGAGATGCGATGACCGATGGCTTTCTGGGCGCATCTTATTATGGAGCTCTCCCACACACAATATGGTTAAAAGCATACTTTATCTTGATTAACATGAATCCTAGTGCTAGAGGTGGATCCAATAATCTTTGAGAACAATTTGTCTTATTAAGTTTCAACTCATTTCCTATAACGCTTTTACTGTTTTATTTACTTTATATTCAACCTTTTACAACACCCCCCTTTAAACATTTTGAGATTAGAAAACAATTTATAAGTAATCTTTAGTAGAAAGTAGCAAGGGGCATTAAGACCCGGACCAGTAGCTACTCGTGGTTCGATACTCTTATTTCAAAACTAGGTACAATTGATCTATGTTCTTGCAGTTACCAAGCTATTTTCTGGCGCCGTTGTCGGGGAGCTCAGCGCTTTTGGTCTTTGTTCTTAGTTGCTTATCTATTATTGTTTTACTGAAGTTTTTTAATAGTTTCGGGTAATACCGTGGGTGCTCTTGGGCTTATGAATAATTTTGATGCAGTTGAATACCTCGGGAGATTCAACCGAGGGTTTGTTGAAGAATTCCCAAATGGGAGTGACGTAGAGTATGCTATTCATCTGCGCTTTATTGATATTATGAAGGAGAATAGTTTTGCAGGAGATGATCCCGATGAGGATCCTTATAGTCATTTACATTCTTTTACTGAGTTGTGTTGGATAATTAAATTGAGAAACTACACTGATGATGAATTAAAACTTAAATTGTTTAGTCAATCGCTAACGAACACTGCATTATCTTGGTATAGAACTTGCCCTACAGAAAAGATTGATACTTGGTGAAAGGATCGTATGCCGCACCTAGAGGGGGGGTGAATAGGTGCTAACCAATTTTTAGTTCTTTTTCAATTTAGGCTTGATACAAAGGTAAATTCTCTAGATATGCAACTAAGTGAATTTACCTATGTGACAAGGTTAACAACTAAGCAAGATATAGCTACTGAAAGAACATCTCTCATATTATGTTTTGTGTGTTTGATGTCAATGTATGAGATACACTAATCTTTGTTTAAGTGGTACAGGGATTATATAGATACTTTTATATGTGTGATGAATGTTGTAAGTCGTGTCAAAAAGAAGCTGTAACAGGATCACCAGGCCGGATAATCCGGGCCGGATATTTCCAAAATATCCGGCCCCCAGTTTTCGGCTAAGGACTTGAGGAATTGTGGCTCAGTATACCCTGGACATGGGCCGGAAATTTGCCCGGATTTGCCACAAGGCCGGATATTTCGGGCCGGATATTTCCAAAATATCCGGCCCCCTCGAAATTGGCTAAGGACCTAAGGAAAAGCAGCTCTGGACAGGGGCCGGACATTTGGCCGGATTTTACCCGGAGCCGGATTTTCCGGGGGGGAGGGGGGCGGATTATCCGGCCCTTACTTAGACCGGATTATCCGGCCCCCCGGAAGCCCCAACGGCTGGAAATTGGAAGGGGGTATTTATACCCCCCTTCTTCTACCTTGCTCCTTGCTCATCATTGCACAAAAATCTGCCAAGTCTTCACCACCATTAGAGCCACCTCAATAACACAAGATTTGCAAGATCTCCTTCCTCCCCCAACCAAAGCTCTTGATCTTTGGAGATTCGAAGGAGAAGACACCGATCTACATCCTCACCGAAGCGATTTTCATTTCCCCCTCATTTGTTTGAGGGCCCTCTTGCTAGTGTTCCTTTTGGTTCCCTAGTTGATTGTTGTTGATGTGTTGTTGTTGTTGATTCTTGTATTGTTACAGATTTGGGAGCCTCCAATTCGGTTGTGGATGTGTGCCCCAAGAACCTTGTAAAGGCCCGGTTTCCGCCTCGAGGAAATCCCTTAGTGGAAGTGGGCTAGGCCTTCGTGGCGTTGCCCATAGGAGATCTGAGTGAAGCCTTCGTGGTTTGGCTTTCATAGCAACCACACTCCTCCAAACGTAGACGTACCTTCTTGCAAAGGAAGGGAACTACGGGAATCATCTCCGTGTCTCCGCGTGCTCCACTCTCGGTTACCTCTATCCTATTCTATCTCCTATATATTGCGTAGCTATATCTTGCTAGGTTGGTTACCTTGTCATATAGGTAAATTCACTTAGTTGCATATCTAGAGAATTTACCTTTGTGTCAAGCCTAAATTGAAAAAGAACTAAAAATTGGTTAGCACCTATTCACCCCCCTCTAGGTGCGGCATACGATCATTTCAATTGGTATCAGAGCCTCGGCTCTTATTTCGGGCTTAACCGCCTAAGAGTATGTCGGACGAGGAGCCTCCGGTAGAGGCCGCTAAGATGGTCTCCATGGATGACTTCAATTCGTTGAAGTCCTCCATGGAATCTCAAATGGAAAGCATGAAAAAGATGATTTCCGAGCTTTTGACTCCGGTCCCACCCAAGGCTCCCATCGTAGAGGTTAAGGACACGGGTGCGTTAGAAGAGGGAGATGCTTCGGCATTACCCTCCTCTACCAAACCCGTGGAAGGTGATAACTTAAACACTATCAAATCTCCCATTGCATCTCCTAGGGGAACTAGTGGAGGTGAGAGCTACAATCGAGTACCTCCACCTTTTCTATCTCCCGATATACCGGTTCCCCATCCTCATATGAACATTCGGGGCGACCCACCTAAGTTTTCCGTTGAAAATTTCGATACTTGGCAATTTGAGTTTAGCTCTCATGTTCGCAGTGCCTCCAATGAACTTTGGAGAATCATCGTGGAAGGCTTCAATCCCTACAACCCCGACAAGTTGACTAGAAGAGAAGCGGTTGATAGTCAACTCAACAACACCGCCTTGCACATGATTCAAACTAGTGTGGGGACAAAGGATTTGTCTCGTGTTCGAATTACACCACCGCCAAGGAAGCTTGGGATGGTTTGGCCGCTAGTTGCATTGGAAGTGAGAGCACGAGAAGGAACACGTATAATGCTCTTCGGAATAAAGCCGAAGGATTCATGAGGCTACCGGATGAAGATCATGAAGTCATGTATGGAAGACTTCTCACCGTTGTCGATTCCTTCCGGCTTGTTGGTGCCACCCACATCAATGACTCTTGGATCAAGGAGAAGTACATTGAATGCATGATGCCGTTTGAACCCATTGATGTCAAGACTCTTGTCGGTAGAGAATGCTATCCCTCTCTCACTTCTCAACAAGTCGTGCACGAGATGCAAGCTCTCAAGGTGCTTGAGCAAAACTCTCATGATTCTCGCAATCGAGCTCTTGGGATGTCAAAAGGGTCCAACCTTGCCTTGGCGGTCAACTCCGTTGAAGAAGTGATTCCTCAAGAATCTTATAGGGCATTGATACGTCCCAAACGTATCTATAATTTCTTATGTTCCATGCTACTTTTATGATGATACTCACATGTTTTATACACATTATATGTCATTATTATGCATTTTCCGGCACTAACCTATTGACAAGATGCCGAAGAGCCAGTTGTTGTTTTCTGCTATTTTTGGTTTCAGAAATCCTAGTAAGGAAAAATTCTTGGAATTGGACGAAATCAACGCCCAGGGGCCTATTTTTCCACGAAGCTTCCAGAAGTCCGAGGGAGAGACGAAGTGGGGCCACGGGGCGCCGACACAATAAGGCGGCGCGGCCAAGGGGGGCCCCGCGCCGCCCTACTGTGTGGCCCCCCTGTCAGGCCTCCGACTCCGCCCTTCCGCCTACTTAAGGTCTTCGTCGCGAAACCCCCAGTACCGAGAGCCACGATACGAAAAACCTTCTAGAGACGCCGCCGCCGCCAATCCCATCTCGGGGGATTCAGGAGATCGCCTCCGGCACCTCGCCGGAGAGGGGAATCATCTCCCGGAGGTCTCTTCATCGCCATGATCGCCTCCGGATCGATGTGTGAGTAGTCCACCCCTGGACTATGGGTCCATAGCAGTAGCTAGATGGTTGTCTTCTCCTCATTGTGCTATCATGTTAGATCTTGTGAGCTGCCTATCATGATCAAGATCATCTATTTGTAATCCTTCATGTCGTGTTTGTTGGGATCCGATGAATATTGAATACTATGTCAAGTTGATTATCAATCTATCATATATGTTATTTATGTTCTTGCATGCTCTCCGTTGCTAGTAGAGGCTCTGGCCAAGTTGATACTTGTGACTCCAAGAGGGGGTATTTATGCTCGATAGTGGGTTCATGCCTCCATTAAATCCAGGGCGATGATGAGAAAGTTCTAAGGTTGTGGATGTCTTGTTGCCACTAGGGATAAAACATCGATGCTTTGTCTAAGGATATTTGTGTTGATTACATTACGCACCATACTTAATGCAATTGTCCGTTGTTTACAACTTAATACCGGAGGGGTTCGGATGATAACTCGAAAGTGGACTTTTTAGGCATAGATGCATGTCTGGATAGCGGTCTATGTACTTTGTCGTAATGCCCCGATTAAATCTCATAGTACTCATCATGATATATGTATGTGCATTGTTATGCCTTCTTTATTTGTCAATTGCCCAACTCGTAATTTGTTCACCCAACATCTCGCTATCTTATGGGAGAGACACCGCTAGTGAACTGTGGACCCCGGTCCTATTCTTTACATCTGCAATACAATCTACTGCAATTGTTCTTTACTGTTCTTTGCAAACAACCATCATCATCCACACTATACATCTAATTCTTTGTTTACAACAAGCCGGTGAGATTGACAACCTCACTGTTACGTTGGGGCAAAGTTCTGTGATTGTGTGGTGCAGGTTCCACTTTGGCGCCGGAATCCCTGGTGTTGCGCCGCACTACACTCCGCCACCAACAACCTTCAACGTGCTTCTTGGCTCCTACTGGTTCGATAAACCTTGGTTTCTTTCTGAGGGAAAACTTGCTGCTGTGCGCATCACACCTTCCTCTTGGGGTTCCCAACGGACGTGTCATCTACGTGCATCAAGACTGTTTTCTGGCGCCGTTGCCGGGGAGATCAAGACACGCTGCAAGGGGAGTCTTCCACATCCAATCTCTTTACTTTGTTTTTGTCTTGCTTTATTTTATTTACTGCTTTGTTTGCTGCATTATATCAAAATACAAAAAAAAATTAGTTGCTAGCTTTACTTTATTTACTGTTTTGTTCTCCATATTAAAAACACGAAAAAATTAGTTACTTGCATTTACTTTATTTAGTTTGCTTTATTTACTACTGCTAAAATGGGTACTGTTGAGAATACTAAGTTGTGTGACTTCACAAGCACAAATAATAATGATTTCTTATGCACACCTATTGCTCCACCTGCTACTACAGCAGAATTCTTTGAAATTAAACCTGCTTTACTGAATCTTGTTATGAGAGAGCAATTTTCTGGTGTTAGTTCTGATGATGCTGCTGCCCATCTTAATAATTTTGTTGAACTATGTGAAATGCAAAAGTATAAGGATGTAGATGGTGACATCATAAAATTAAAATTGTTTCCTTTCTCCTTAAGAGGAAGAGCTAAAGATTGGTTGCTATCTCTGCCTAGAAATAGTATTGATTCTTGGACTAAATGTAAGGATGCTTTTATTGGTAGATATTATTCTCCCGTTAAAATTATATCTTTGAGAAGTAGCATAATGAATTTTAAGCAATTAGATAATGAACATGTTGCTCAAGAATGGGAGAGAATGCAATCTTTGGTAAAGAATTGCCCTACCCATGGACTGACTACTTGGATGATCATCCAAACCTTTTATGCAGGATTGAATTTTTCTTCGCGGAACCTATTGGATTCAGCTGCTGGAGGTACCTTTATGTCCATTACTTTGGGGGCGGCAACAAAGCTTCTTGATGATATAATGATAAATTACTCTGAATGGCACACGGAAAGAGCTCCACAAGGTAAGAAGGTAAATTCTGTTGAAGAAACCTCCTCTTTGAGTGATAAGATTGATACTATTATGTCTATGCTTGTGAATGGTAGATCTAATGTTGATCCTAATAATGTTCCTTTAGCTTCATTGGTTGCCCAAGAAGAACATGTTGATGTAAACTTCATTAAAAATAATAATTTCAACAACAATGCTTATAGGAATAATTCGGTAACAACTATAGGCCATATCCTGTCGCTAATGGTAATAGTTATGGTAATTCTTATGGGAATTATTACAACAATAATAGGAGTGTACCCCTGGTCTTGAAGCCATGCTTAAAGAATTTATTAGTACACAAACTGCTTTTAACAAATCTGTTGAGGAAAAGCTCGATAAAATTGATATTCTTGCTTCTAAGGTTGATAGACTTGCCTCTGATGTTGATCTTTTAAAATTGAAAGTTATGCCTAATAAGGATATTGATAATAAGATTGTCACTACAGCAAATGCCATCCAAGTTCGAATTAATGAGAATATTATATTGATGGCCGAATTGCATGCTAGGTGGGAAAGAGAAGAAAATGAAAAACTTGCTAAAGAGAATAAGGTAGCTAAAGTTTGGACTATTACCACCACTAGTAATGTTAATGATTCACATGCTGCTACACCTCCTACTATCAATGGTAAAATAATTGGTGTTGGCAATGTTACTACTCCTAGTGCAAAGCGTGTAAAATTGCCTGAAACTGCTAAAACTGATAAAACTGCTGAAATTTTTCAAAATATTGGGGACAATGCTCCCATTGCTGTAGATCATAATGGTTTAGACTTTGATGATTGTCACATCTCTGAAGTTATAAAGTTCTTACAAAAGCTTGCTAAAAGTCCCAATGCTAGTGCTATAAATTTGGCCTTTACAAAACATATTACAAATGCTCTCATAAAAGCTAGAGAAGAGAAACTAAAACTTGAAACATCTATTCCTAGGAAGTTAGAAGATGGTTGGGAGCCCATCATTAAGATGAGGGTCAATGATTTTGATTGTAATGCTTTATGTGATCTTGGTGCAAGTATTTCTGTTATGCCTAAGAAAATTTATGATATGCTTGACTTGCCACCATTGAAGAATTGTTATTTGAATGCTAATCTTGTTGATAATGCTATAAATAAACCTTTGGAGAGCATTGATAATGTTCGTATTATGGTTAACAATAACCTTGTCCCCGTTGATTTTGTTGTCTTGGATATTGAATGCAATGCATCTTGTCCCATTATATTGGGAAGACCTTTTCTTCGAACTGTTGGTGCCACCATTGATATGAAGGAAGGTAATATTAAATATCAATTTCCTCTCAAGAAAGGTATGGAACACTTCCCTACAAAGAGAATGAAGTTACCTTATGATTCTATTATTAGAACAAATTATGATGTTGATGCTTCGTCTCTTGATGTTACTTGATACACACTTTACGCGCCTAGCTGAAAGGCGTTAAAGAAAAGCGCTTATGGGAGACAACCCATTATTTTACTTCTGCACTTTATTTTATATTTGAGTCTTGGAAGTTGTTTACTACTGTAGCAACCTCTCCTTATCTTTATTTTATTGCATTGTTGTGCCAAGTAAAGTCTTTGATAGTAAAGCCAATACTAGATTTGGATTGCTGCGCAGAAACAGATTTCTTGCTGTCACGAATTTGAGCAGTAGTCTCTGTAGAAAAATCAAAAAAATCTGCCAATTTACGTGTGTGATCCTCAGATACGTACGCAACTTCCATTCAATTTGGGCATTTTCATATGAGCAAGTCTGGTGCCACTTTAAAATTCGTCTTTACGAACTGTTCTGTTTTGACAGATTCTGCCTTTTATTTCGCATTGCCTGTTTTGCTATGTTTGATGGATTTCTTTGTTCCATTAACTTTCGGTAGGTTTGTGCAATGTCCGGAAGTGTTAAGAATGATTATGTCACCTCTGAATATATGAATTATGCACTGACCCTCTAATGAGTTTGTTTCGAGTTTGGTGTGGAGGAAGTTTTCAAGGGTCAAGAGAGGAGGATGATACAATATGATCAAGAAGAGTGAAAAGTCGAAGCTTGGGGATGCCCCCGTGGTTCATCCCTGCATATTTTAAGAAGACTCAAGCGTCTAAGATTGGGGATGCCCAAGGCATCCCTTCTTCATCGACAACTTATCAGGTTCCTCTAGTGAAACTATATTTTTATTCCGTCACATCTTATGTGCTTTACTTGGAGCGTCTGATACGTCTCCAACGTATCGATAATTTCTTGTGTTCCATGCCACATTATTGATGTTATCTACATGTTTTATGCACACTTTATGTCATATTCGTGCATTTTCTGGAACTAACCTATTAACAAGATGCCGAAGTGCCGGTTCTCGCTTCTGCTGTTTTTGGTTTCGAAATCCTAGTAACGAAATATTCTCGGAATCGGACGAAATCAACGCCAAAGTTCCTATTTTCATCGGAAGCATCCAGAACACCCGGGAAGGACCGAGAGGGGGCCACGGGGCCACCAAACCCTAGGGCCGGCGCGGCCGGAGGGGGCCGCGCCGCCCTATGGTGTGGCCCCCTCGTCAGCCCTCCTGCGCCGCCTCTTCTCCTATAAAGAGCCCCCGGATCGGAAAACCCGATACCAATTGACGAAACCCACGAAACCTTCCCGGAGCCGCCGCCATCGCGAAGCCAAGATCCGGGGACAGGATCTCCGTTCCGGCACGGCTGCCGGAGCGGGAAGTGCCCCCGGAAGGCTTCTCCATCGACACCGCTGCCATCTCCACCGCCATCTTCATCACTGCCGTTGCTCCCATGAGGAGGAGTAGTTCTCCATCGAGGCTCGGGGCTGTACCGGTAGCTATGTGGTTCATCTCTCTCCTATGTAGTTCAATACAATAATCTCATGAGCTGCCTTACATGATTGAGATTCATATGATGATGCTTGTAATCTAGATGTCATTATGCTAGTCAAGTGAGTTTTACTTATGTGATCTCCAGGAGACTCCTCGTCCCACGTGTGTAAAGGTGACGAGTGTGTGCACCGTGTGGGTCTCTTAGGCTAGATTTCACAGAATACTTATTCACTCGTTGAATGGCATAGTGAGGTGCTTATTTATATCTCTTTATGATTGCGGCATGTTGTATCACAATTTATCTATGTGCTACTCTAGTGATGTGTTATTAAAGTAGTTTATTCCTCCTGCATGTGTGCAAAGGTGACGAGTGCGTGCACCGTGTTAGTACTTGGTTTATGCTATGATCATGATCTCTTGTAGATTATGGAGTTAACTATTGCTATGATAATATTGATGTGATCTATTCCTCCTACATATGCATGAAGGTGACAGTGTGCATGCTATGCTAGTACTTGGTTTAGTAGCGTTGATCTATCTTACACTGAAGGTTACTTAAACATGAGCATTATTGTGGAGCTTGTTAACTCCGGCATTGAGGGTTCGTGTAATCCTACGCAATGTGTTCATCATCCAACAAAAGTGTAGAGTATGCATTTATCTATTCTCGTTATGTGATCAATGTTGAGAGTGTCCACTAGTGAAAGTGTAATCCCTAGGCCTTGTTCCTAAATACTGCTGAGTTACTACTTGCTTGTTTACTACTGCTGCGTTACTACTGCTGAGTTACTACTTGCTTGTTTACTTGTTTTATTGCGTTACTACTGCTGCAATACCACCACCATCAACTACACGCCAAGCACTTTTCTGCCACCGTTGCTACTTGCTCATACTTATTTATACCACCTGTATTTCACTATCTCTTCGCCGAACTAGTGCACCTATTTGGTGTGTTGGGGACACAAGAGACTTCTTGCTTTGTGGTTGCGGGGTTGCATGAGAGGGATATCTTTGACCTCTTCCTCCCCGAGTTCGATAAACCTTGGGTATCCACTTAAGGGAAACTTGCTGCTGTTCTACAAACCTCTCGCTCTTGGAGGCCCAACACCTGTCTACGAGGAAAGGAGGGGAACGTAGACATCAAGCACTTTTCTGGCGCCGTTGCCGGGGAGGAAAGGTAAAAAGGCACTCATACTACGGTCTCAGGTAAAGTATTTTTCCGGCGCCGTCGTGTGTGTGCTCGAAGCTATTTCCTTTAGATCCTGCAATTGCATCTTGTTGTTTCTTGTTTACACTAGTTTGGCATAATGTACAAGAGTGAGCTTCTTATTCTATTTCCTGATTTAAAAGATGGATTGTTTGATGCGAAAATTAAAAAACCTATGAAATCTTATTTGCATGCTGGTAGTAATATTAGTATGAACGCTTTGAACACCATTGTTGATAATGATATAGAAAGTTCTAAGCTTGGGGAAGCTGGTTTGCATGATATTTTTAGTCCCCCAAGCATTGAGGAGAAAATTTTCTTTGATGATACTTTGCCTCCTATTTCTGATGATGATAATGATAGTGGTCTTTTTGTGCCACCTACTATGGAGAGTAAATTTTGTTGTGATTATACTATGCCTCCTACACTTGATGAGAATAATAATGATAGCTGCTTTGTTGAATTTGCTCCCACTACAACTAATAAAATTGATTATGCTTATGTGGAGAGTAATAATTTTATGCATGAGACTCATGATAAGAATGCTTTATGTGATAGTTATATTGTTGAGTTTGCTCATGATGCTACTGAAAGTTATTATGAGAGAGGAAAATATGGTTGTAGGAATTTTCATGTTACTAAAATGCCTCTCTATGTGCTGAAATTTTTGAAGCTATACTTGTTTTATCTTCCTATGCTTGTTACTTTGCTCTTCATGAACTTGTTTATTTACAAGATTCCTATGCATAGGAAGCATGTTAGACTTAAATGTGTTTTTGAATTTGCCTCTTGATGCTCTCTTTTGCTTCACATACTATCTTTTGCGAGTGCATCATTAAAACTGCTGAGCCCATCTTAACGGCTATAAAGAAAGAACTTCTTGGGAGATAACCCATGTGTTATTTTGCTACAGTACTTTGTTTTTATTTTGTTTCTTGGAAGTTGTTTACTACTGTAGCAACCTCTCCTTATCTTAGTTTTGAGTTTTGTTGTGCCAAGTTAAGCCGTTGATAGAAAAGTAAGTACTAGATTTGGATTACTGCGCAGTTCCAGATTTCTTTGCTGTCACGAATCTGAGCCCACTGCCCTGCAGGAAGCTCAGAAAATTATGCCAATTTACGTGCATGATCCTCAGATATGTACGCAACTTTCATTCAATTTGAGCATTTTCATTTGAGCAAGTCTGGTGGCCTAATAAAATCCATCTTTACGGACTGTTCTGTTTTGACAGATTCTGCCTTTTATTTCGCATTGCCTCTTTTGCTATGTTGGATGAATTTCTTTGATCCATTAATGTCCAGTAGCTTTATGCAATGTCCAGAAGTGTTAAGAATGATTGTGTCACCTCTGAACATGTTAATTTTTATTGTCCACTAACCCTCTAATGAGTTGTTTCGAGTTTGGTGTGGAGGAAGTTTTCAAGGGCCAAGAGAGGAGGATGATATACTATGATCAAGGAGAGTGAAAGCTCTAAGCTTGGGGATGCACCCGGTGGTTCACCCCTGCATATATCAAGAAGACTCAAGCGTCTAAGCTTGGGGATGCCCAAGGCATCCCCTTCTTCATCGACAACATTATCGAGTTCCTCCCCTGAAACTACATTTTTATTCGGCCACATCTTATGTGCTTTACTTGGAGCGTCTGTGTGCTTTTGTTTTTGTTTTTGTTTGAATAAATTGGATTACATCATGATTGTGCGGGAGAGAGACACGCTCCGCTGGTTCATATGAACACATGTGTTCTTAGCTCATAATATTCATGGCGAAGTTTCCTCTTCGTTAAATTGTTATATGGTTGGAATTGGAAAATGATACATGTAGTAATTGCTATAAATGTCTTGGGTAATGTGATACTTGGCAATTGTTGTGCTCATGTTTAAGCTCTTGCATCATATGCTTTGCACCCATTAATGAAGAAATACATAGAGCATGCTAAAATTTGGTTTGCATATTTGGTTTCTCTAAGGTCTAGATAATTTCTAGTTTTGAGTTTGAACAACAAGGAAGACGGTGTAGAGTCGTATAATGTTTACAATATGTCTTTTATGTGAGTTTTGCTGCACCGGTTCATCCTTGTGTTTGTTTCAAATAAGCCTTGCTAGCCTAAACCTTGTATCGAGAGGGAATACTTCTCATGCATCCAAAATACTTGAGCCAACCACTATGCCATTTGTGTCCACCATACCTACCTATACTACATGGTATTTTCCCGCCATTCCAAAGTAAATTGCTTGAGTGCTACCTTTAAAATTCCATCATTCACCTTTGCAATATATAGCTCATGGGACAAATAGCTTAAAAACTATTGTGGTATTGAATATGTAATTATGCACTTTATCTCTTATTAAGTTGCTTGTTGTGCGATAACCATGTTCACCGGGGAACGCCATCAACTCATTGTTGAATTTCATGTGAGTTGCTATGCATGTTCGTCTTGTCCGAAGTAAGGGCGATCTACACTGAGTTGAATGGTTTGAGCATGCATATTGTGAGAGAAGAACATTGGGCCGCTAACTAAAGCCATGTTCCATGGTGGAAGTTTCAGTTTTGGACAAACATCCTCAAATCTCTAATGAGAAAAGAATTAATTGTTGTTGAATGCTTAAAGCATTAAAAGAGGAGTCCATTATCTGTTGTCTATGTTGTCCCGGTATGGATGTCTAAGTTGAGAATAATCAAAAGCGAGAAATCCAAATGCGAGCTTTCTCCTTAGACCTTTGTACAGGCGGCATAGAGGTACCCCTTTGTGATACTTGGTTAAAGCATATGTATTGCGGTGATAATCCAGGTAGTCCAAGCTAATTAGGACAAGGTGCGGGCACTATTAGTACACTATGCATGAGGCTTGCAACTTATAAGATATAATTTACATGATGCATATGCTTTATTACTACCGTTGACAAAATTGTTTCATGTTTTCAAAATCAAAGCTCTAGCACAAATATAGCAATCGATGCTTTTCCTCTATGAGGACCATTCTTTTACTTTCAATGTTGAGTCAGTTCACCTATTTCTCTCCACCTCAAGAAGCAAACACTTGTGTGAACTGTGCATTGATTCCTACATATTCGCTTATTGCACTTATTATATTACTCTATGTTGACAATATCCATGAGATATACATGTTACAAGTTGAAAGCAACCGCTGAAACTTAATCTTCTTTTGTGTTGCTTCAATACCTTTACTTTGAATTATTGCTTTATGAGTTAACTCTTATGCAAGACTTATTGATGCTTGTCTTGAAGTGCTATTCATGAAAAGTCTTTGCTTTATGATTCACTTGTTTACTCATGTCATCACCATTGTTTTGATCGCTGCATTCTCTACATATGCTTTACAAATAGTATGATCAAGTTTATGATGGCATGTCACTCCCGAAATTATCTTTGTTATCGTTTTACCTGCTCGGGACGAGCAGAACTAAGCTTGGGGATGCTGATACGTCTCCAACGTATCGATAATTTCTTGTGTTCCATGCCACATTATTGATGTTATCTACATGTTTTATGCACACTTTATGTCATATTCGTGCATTTTCCGGAACTAACCTATTAACAAGATGCCGAAGTGCCGGTTCTCGCTTTCTGCTGTTTTTGGTTTCAGAAATCCTAGTAACGAAATATTCTCGAATCGGACGAAATCAACGCCAAAGTTCCTATTTTCATCGGAAGCATCCGGAACACCCGGGAAGGACCGGAGGGGGGCCACGGGGCCACCAAACCCTAGGGCCGGCGCGGCCGAGAGGGGGCCGCGCCGCCCTATGGTGTGGCCCCCCGTCGGCCCTCCCGCGCCGCCTCTTCTCCTATAAAGAGCCCCTGGATCAGAAAACCCGATACCAATTGACGAAACCCACGAAACCTTCCGAGCCGCCGCCATCGCGAAGCCAAGATCCGGGGGACGGGATCTCGTTCCGGCACGCTCGCCGGAGCGGGGAAGTGCCCCGGAAGGCTTCTCCATCGACACCGCTGCCATCTCCACCGCCATCTTCATCACCGCTGCTGCTCCCATGAGGAGGGAGTAGTTCTCCATCGAGGCTCGGGGCTGTACCGGTAGCTATGTGGTTCATCTCTCTCCTATGTAGTTCAATACAATAATCTCATGAGCTGCCTTACATGATTGAGATTCATATGATGATGCTTGTAATCTAGATGTCATTATGCTAGTCAAGTGAGTTTTACTTATGTGATCTCCGGAGACTCCTCGTCCCACGTGTGTAAAGGTGACGAGTGTGTGCACCGTGTGGGTCTCTTAGGCTAGATTTCACGGAATACTTATTCACTGTTGAATGGCATAGTGAGGTGCTTATTTATATCTCTTTATGATTGCAGCATGTTGTATCACAATTTATCTATGTGCTACTCTAGTGATGTGTTATTAAAGTAGTTTATTCCTCCTGCATGTGTGCAAAGGTGACGAGTGCGTGCACCGTGTTAGTACTTGGTTTATGCTATGATCATGATCTCTTGTAGATTATGGAGTTAACTATTTCTATGATAATATTGATGTGATCTATTCCTCCTACATATGCATGAAGGTGACAGTGTGCATGCTATGCTAGTACTTGGTTTATTAGCGTTGATCTATCTTACACCGAAGGTTACTTAAACATGAGCATTATTGTGGAGCTTGTTAACTCCGGCATTGAGGGTTCGTGTAATCCTACGCAATGTGTTCATCATCCAACAAAAGTGTAGAGTATGCATTTATCTATTCTCGTTATGTGATCAATGTTGAGAGTGTCCACTAGTGAAAGTGTAATCCCTAGGCCTTGTTCCTAAATACTCGCTGAGTTACTACTGCTTGTTTACTACTCGCTGCGTTACTACTGCCGAGTTACTACTTGCTTGTTTATTGTTTTCATTGCGTTACTCATCGCTGCAATACCACCACCATCAACTACACGCCAAGCACTTTTACGCCACCGTTGCTACTCTGCTCATACTTATTTATACCACCTCGTATTTCACTATCTCTTCGCCGAACTAGTGCACCTATTTGGTGTGTTGGGGACACAAGAGACTTCTTGCTTTGTGGTTGCGGGGTTGCATGAGAGGGATATCTTTGACCTCTTCCTCCCTGAGTTCGATAAACCTTGGGTATCCACTTAAGGGAAACTTGCTGCTGTTCTACAAACCTCTGCTCTTGGAGGCCCAACACTGTCTACAGGAAAGGAGGGGGAACGTAGACATCAGCGTGTGTTTGTTTTTTTTTTTGAATAAATCGGATCCTAGCATTCTTTGTTTGGGAGAGAGACACGCTCCGCTGTTTCGTATGAACACATATGTTCTTAGCTTCATCTTTAATGTTCATTGCAAAAGTTGGACTATTTCATTCATTGTTATATGGTTGGAAACGGAAAATGCCGCATGTGGTAAATGGTTTAATGTCTTGAATAATGTGACACTTGGCAATTGTTGTGCTCATATAGATCTTGTTTAAGCTCTTGCATCATGTACCTTGTACTCATTAATGAATAACTACATAGAGCTTGTTAAAATTTGGTTTGCATGATTGATCTCTAGAGTCTAGATATTTTCTGGTTGAGGTGTTTGAACAACAAGGAGACAATGTAAAGTCTTATAATAGTTACAATATATTCATATGTGAGCTTTGCTGCACCTTTTATACTTGAGTTTGCTTCAAACAACCTTGCTAGCCTAGCCTTGTATTGAGAGGAATTCTTCTCGTGCATCCAAATCCTTGAGCCAATAACTATGCCATTTGTGTCCACCATACCTACCTACCACATGGTATTTCTCCGCCATTCCAAAGTACATTACTTGAGTGCTACCTTTAAAACTTCTATTCTTTGCCTTTGCAATATATAGCTCATGGGACAAATAGCTTAAAAACTATCGTGGTGAAGAATATGTACTTATGTGTCTTATTTCTTAATAAGTTGCTTGTTGAGCGGTAACCATGTTTACGGGGACGCCATCAACTCTTTTACCTTTGTTGAATATCATGTGAGTTGCTATGCATGTTCGTCTTGTCTGAAGTAAGGGCGGTTCTCGCAATCAAATGGTTTGAGTATGCATACTGTTAGAGAAGAACATTGGGCCGCTAACTAAAGCCATGATTCACGGTGGAAGTTTCAGTTTGGACAATTAATCCTCAATCTCTTATGAGAATATTAACTATTGTTGAATGCTTATGCATTAAAGAGGAGTCCATTATCTGTTGTCTATGTTGTCCCGGTATGGATGTCTAAGTTGAGAATAATCAAAAGCGAGAAATCCAATGCGAGCTTTCTCCTTAGACCTTTGTACAAGCGGCATAGAGGTACCCCTTTGTGACACTTGGTTGAAACATATGCTATGCAATGATAATCAGTGTTAATCCAAGCTAATTAGGACAAGGTGCGAGCACTATTAGTATACTATGCATGAGGCTTGCAACTTATAGGATATCTTATACATAACACATATGCTTTATTACTACCGTTGACAAAATTGTTTCTTGTTTTCAAAATGAAAAGCTCCAGCACAAATATAGTAATCAATGCTTCCCTCTGCGAAGGGCCAATCTTCTACTTTATTGTTGAGTCAGTTTGCCTATTCTTTCTATCTTAGAAGCAAACACTTGTACCAACTGTGTGCATTGATTCTTACATGATTACTTATTGCACTTGTTATATTACTTTGTGTTGACAATTATCCATGAGATAAACATGTTGAAGTTGAAAGCAACCGCTGAAACTTATATCTTCCTTTGTGTTGCTTCAATGCCTTTACTTTGAATCTATTGCTTTATGAGTAACTCTTATGCAAGTCTTATTGATGCTTGTCTTGAAAGTATTATTCATGAAAAGTCTTTGCTATATGATTCATTTGTTTACTCATTATCTTCATCATTGCTTCGAATCGCTGCATTCATCTCATATGCTTTACAATAGTATGATCAAGATTATGATAGCATGTCACTTCAGAAATTATCTTTGTTATCGTTTACCTACTCGAGGGCGAGTAGGAACTAAGCTTGGGGATGCTTGATACGTCCCAAACGTATCTATAATTTCTTATGTTCCATGCTACTTTTATGATGATACTCACATGTTTTATACACATTATATGTCATTATTATGCATTTTCCGGCACTAACCTATTGACGAGATGCCGAAGAGCCGATTCGTTGTTTTCTGCTGTTTTTGGTTTCAGAAATCCTAGTAACGAAATATTCTCGGAATTGGACGAAATCAACGCCCGGGGGCCTATTTTTTCACGAAGCTTCCGTAAGTCCGAGGGAGAGACGAAGTGGGGCCACGGGGCGCCGGCACAACAAGGCGGCGCGGCCAAGGGGGCCGCGCCGCCCTACCGTGTGGCCCCTCGTCGGGCCCCGACTCCGCCCTTCCGCCTACTTAAGGTCTTCGTCGCGAAACCCCCGAGTACCGAGAGCCACGATACGGAAAACCTTCCAGAGACGCCGCCGCCAATCCCATCTCGGGGGATTCAGGAGATCGCCTCCGGCACCCTGCCGGAGAGGGGAATCATCTCCCGGAGATCTCTTCATCGCCATGATCGCCTCCGGATCGATGTGTGAGTAGTCCACCCCTGGACTATGGGTCCATAGCAGTAGCTAGATGGTTGTCTTCTCCTCATTGTGCTATCATGTTAGATCTTGTGAGCTGCCTATCATGATCAAGATCATCTATTTGTAATCCTTCATGTTGTGTTTGTTGGGATCCGATGAATATTGAATACTATGTCAAGTTGATTATCAATCTATCATATATGTTATTTATGTTCTTGCATGCTCTCCGTTGCTAGTAGAGGCTCTGGCCAAGTTGATACTTGTGACTCCAAGAGGGGGTATTTATGCTCGATAGTGGGTTCATGCCTCCATTAAATGCAGGACAGATGACAGAAAGTTCTAAGGTTGTGGATGTGTCTGTTGCCACTAGGGATAAAACATCGATGCTTTGTCTAAGGATATTTGTGTTGATTACATTACGCACCATACTTAATGCAATTGTCTCGTTGTTTACAACTTAATACCGGAGGGGGTTCGGATGATAACCCGAAAGTGAACTTTTTAGGCATAGATGCATGCTGGATAGCGGTCTATGTACTTTGTCGTAATGCCCCGATTAAATCTCATAGTACTCATCATGATATATGTATGTGCATTGTTATGCCTTCTTTATTTGTCAATTGCCCAACCGTAATTTGTTCACCCAACATCTCGCTATCTTATGGGAGAGACACCGCTAGTGAACTGTGGACCCTGGTCCTATTCTTTACATCCGCAATACAATCTACTCGCAATTGTTATTTACTTGTTCTTTGCAAACAA